>NC_061504.1:12631935-12946935 GCF_022539355.2 Hippoglossus stenolepis
ACATTGATGCATTTACGGGTTAACCTCAGAAACCACGCTAGAGAAGTAACAGATGTTGAAGCCAGCAGACGCCACGATCCTCGACTCCATTGCGCCGCTTCTCTTCAGTCACTGCTTAGTTATTTGTGTGGCACATTTCTAATCGTTTAAACCCTTGTTTGGGATAAAGATTTTCAGCTTCGCCAATATTTAAGATACAGAAATGTCACGGTGCTTGTACAGGGAATGTGCCAGTCGGTAAAAATCCAAGTTTCACCAAACTCCTCTAAACCCACAGACCCTCTCCCAGAAATTAAATTGTTTAGCTCTTTTGAAACAAAGAGTGAAGATGTTTTCACTTCAATCCCCAAAGGGCCCATAATGCATTTCTGAGTAGCGCAGAGGGGCTGGGGTCACAGATGTTTTATGAATGCTTAAATCCACTTAGGATGCATTTCATTTCCCAATGTCGCCTTTTATCTCTTGTCCTTGCTTCTATTTCGGTGTCGACTGAATGGTGCCCTTGTCTTCCCACTGAAGACATCCATTACTGAGTTGATTTGTCAAAAGGATTCTGTTAAAAATTAATAGCATTGAAATGTCCAAATCATGCGAAGCCTCATTTGTTAACCTGTCAAGAGCTTTGATGGGTATTCAAAGGAGAGTTCAGAGGTTCGATTGAATATATTTTCCAATCTATGACCACAGTTCCACAGCAATCAATCTAACTGCCTATACAAACACATCAACGCTGTGTAAATAAATGTAGGCCTTTGGCAAAACCCAAGAAAGGCCTGGCTGTAAACCAGAAGATCACGTCTTGATTTTTCCCCCCCCAAAATCTGAAATGTCCTGGCTCGCATGCTCTCCCAGCTCCTGTAAAACTCGGTCATTTCACACGCACAGGCTTTTCGCTGGGATTACCATTGGCCAGGAGAGTGCTTGGCCAGGCCCAGAGCAGTGCCCAGGAAAAACACTTGACATGATTGAAAAAGCAGAGCGCAGGCCAGAACATCCCCACAAATTGGAGTGCACGGACGCGGACGAGTTATCTGCTTCGCCATCTTGTCTCGTACGATAGGAGCTGCATGTGACGTGCAACGAGAATTTGATTACAGGGTGAAAGGTCAGATAAGATTGTCTGAGTTCACAGAAAAGGACAAAAGTGAGGAAAACAAATTTGTCCACATCCGAGGCTGTCTTCTCAGACATCTCCGGAGCGGGATGATTAGTGCGGCGCTCCTCCTCTTCCATCTCTCTCTTGCTTTAACCTTTCGCTCATAACTCTTTTCTAATCCCCGAAGGAAGAGACCGGGAGCACACAGCTCTTGACCCCGAGCGGGGACGGCGTTTGATGAACGACCGCGGAAGGTCAGACCTCTGATTGGTATTCACACTCCTCCATCTGAGCGCGCTGAACCAAAAACGCAAGTGTCTGTCCCCCCCGGAGTGTAAATTACCATGGTGACTTTGATAGATACCCAGTGTCGGCGGATACTGAACTTTCACTGAGGGGATGGAGTGCGAGCGTGTGCCGAGGCGGGCCGACCAGCGCCCCGGGTAATCTGTCACCAAACAGCGTTTTGACAACCTCGCAGTGTCACGGTCACATGTACGAGGCTGATGGATGAATAACCGGCGGGCGCTTCATGGGGGCACGAGGCGAGGTGTGATGTAACTGGAGACAACGCTCTTTCTTCAATGCATCTCGTCCTCCATCACCTCCACACACACACACACTTGTCTTGCTCACACATACACACAAAACACACAGTGGGGTTACCGATGGATGTTGAAAAGTGGGGATGGGGCTCTCTGACCTTTTTAAGTGTCTGGAGATGCTTTCCAGACTGAGCTTTGGACGAATGGGAGGCGACCTGTTCACCGTCTTTAAATCTTAGGAGAAATCCATCACATGGCTTAAATATCAATAATTTTCACTTTGCGATTTAATACTAGATAAGAGAAGAACTGTTTATATCACTTGTGACAGGGCTTGAACCGCTTATGCCCATATACAGGAATGAAGAAGTGAACATTCCCTCTTTTTAAAAGAGAAATGGCTGAACTTGTTTACAGTAAGGGCGACTATTCTCACAAGCATAGATAGAAAGAATAGAAGCTAACAACAAAGCATCCACTAATGCACTTATCTTCCTCAAGAAAATGCCAAAAAGTACAAAGAAAATCTTTTATTTCTGCACTCATGCAAAAATATTCTCTGATTTCCATCTTTGTGTTTTTGGACTGAAGAAGAATTTGAAGAGACCCGTGTAGCTGGCTGGACGTTTTATAAACTGAATGGTTAATTGAGTGAAATAATTATTAAATAAAGGGATGATTAAAATAATTGTAGTCGTATATTTATCTTGTGATCCCCTCAGGCTTGTTTTGGGATTTCTTGGAGGGTCACAACCCCGCAGGCTGCTCATTATGAATACAGCACATTCGCAGAAGTCGATATTAGTAACTCAACTGTGTTTTTATGAAAACAGACTCAGTTGTTTGTTGTTAAAGGTGTCATGTTTGATCCACCTTTCCCTTTCCCTTCTTCCTGCACACCTCTGTGCATCAGGGCAGCAGAGGATTCCTCTGAATGTCCCTCCACAGCGTGGTCGTGTGTTGACATGTTTATTCAGCTGTTTGCAAAATTAAAACTCCCAGTTTAAATTAGCTGGGTTCCCTCAGGGACCGGGTGGGGTGTGTGTGTGTGGGGGTGCATTGTTATAACAAGCAGGGAGTGATGTCTCTTCTTCAACAACACAAAGAGCATGTGAGGCTCTGGGACCCGGGCTGCACAACATGTTGGAGCCGTGGACATGAAGCATGTGGAGATGAAAGCATGTGCCCTTACACGCGCATGGTAAGAATAGTGGATGGGTGCATGCAATGAAATGTGGAGTTAAGCGTTGTGAGGATAATTGGGGAGCTGTGCAAGTTGCAGGACCAAACTGCTCCTGCTGCAATCCCCCTCAGCTCTCAGCACACTCCCCTCTATTTCTCTGTCTTTGTGCAGCCTGCAAATATAAGCTCTGATTTATCATGAGGCTAAACGGACAAAAGCACATGCAAACCAGCGAGCACTGCGTCCCCCCCTCCTCCTCCTCCTCCTCCTCTTCCTCATCCCTCCTCCTCCTCCTCTGCTTCCAACAGGAGCGGATGACATGTGGAGGAGCGGAGGCTGACGGCGCTGCGGACCCCGTCCTACCTGTCATCGTAGCAGAAATCCGCGTCCAGCGTGTTCACATAGAGACCCACTGCCACGGCCGTGCACGCCAGCTCCGTGATCATCTCTCCGGAGCAGAGTGGGAGAGGAGCTGGGGTAGAAAACGACAGGAATCAGGTCCCTTCCTCCGTCCTCCTCCTCCTCCTCCTCTTCCCTCTCTCAAGTCTTATTGTGCTCTCAATTCAGCTCTCCGAGGTGGTTTCTTCTCCCCATGACGCAAAGTGTGCCAAAGTTCTACCATATTCCTCCTAACCCATGGCGCTGAGGCTCGGGGCTGTGGCCGGGGTGTGGAGCCGTCTATCGCCGCCTGTGGCTCGGAGCTGTGCGCATTCCTGTGCCGCGGTGTCCTCCTCCTGCTCCTCCGGCTCGGTGTGCGCATCTCTGGGCTCAGGCACCGGAGAAGAGCCGAGCGGGGAGACGCGTGTGGTTTTCAGGGGAGGCCGCGCATGCGCACCGCGGAGAACAAGGTGGAGGGAGGTGGAAATAAAGTGACACTGCTTCCCATGCTCACTGGAGAACTGAGGTGTGGGTTGTGGAGCAGGGGGGTGTTTTGAAATCTTAATTTAAAAGAAATCATTCTCTGTGCTTGTAATTAATGTGTAATAAGAGATTTCCTAAAGTACTGGATATAAATACAGGGACTGAAATGTGCCTTAAACGATTTATGTTAACCTCTGACATATCAATTTAGATTTGTTTCAACATGTTTGAGGTGTTCAGGTCGAGGAATAAACCAACAGTAGATTATACAAGGTCAAAACAACATCCACAGTGTAAAAATTATAATTTTCCATTTCACAAACTCCTAAACATTCCCTGGGACAAATTCCTAAAATCTCAGAAAACATCCTAAAACGTTCTTTGTTTCTTTCCGTCTTAAAAAGATTTGCCTCTTTGTCCGGCTCCTGGCCAACATGTAATGACTTCTTTCTTGGAACGTTTCCTTCCAAGGTTTGAGGAAATGCCTTCAGGTTTGTGTACTCCTGCTGACAAATGTATAAATAAACCAACCACCAACCAAGCAACAGACCGGGGTGAGAACATAACCTCCCTGGTGGAGCCGATAACAGTTGGAAGTGAACAGGAACAAACCCAAAGAAAAGTAATTACCTAAAAAAACAATAGACTATGCCATTCAAATGCAAATAAAACAGAAAATGATTCAAGTCTTATTAAAACATGCTCTGTTGTACTTGAGGGAAGACGCTTCATCGGAATCCCTGCAAAAACAATGAATAAATGATTAAATACATAATAAGTGACCAATCAATCATAAGTGACCAATAGAATGAGATCATGAATACAAGCAGCCCAAATGAGCTTTCTGCGTCAGGTGTCTGGGCCCAGAGACAGGGTGAGGAGCCTCTTATCAGGGTTCCTCTTGGGTGCTTTCCATTAGAAGATTACCAGGCACGCCAAACTGGGAGGAGACCGGGGGGGGCCTGGGGTACCACAGAGGAGCTGGAATAGGTAGCTGGGGAGAGGGATGTCTGGAACAACCTGGTGCCTCTACAACCTGATCTAGGATAAGGGGAAGAAAATGGATGGATGGATGCACAACATCATCTATGACTTCCCTATACAGACACTAGGATACATCACACATGATCATTTCTTAGCTTTGTATCCACTGAGCTATGAAGCGGACCCTGGTGTAAGATATACAATGACTTCTGCTGCAGGTACCACATTATCTCCTTCAAACCCCCCAAATTAAAAGTATTGATTTATTCGCGCTCACCAACCCCGGAGGCCTAACTGAGAGAGGAGGTGTGATGGATGAACTCGTCGTGTATGGCGAGGATGTGTACGGGTATCGGTCAGGGGAATCAGAACAGATGGCTGGGGAGGGATGTGTGGGGAGTAAGGGCATCGACTGCCGATGGGTGAGACAGTGACAGAGCACCGCGGGCCGAGGTTAGGGAGCCATTTGTAACAGCGACCCTGATTCCGAACAAGAGTCGACCCTGACCCCCCGCGGAACCTGTTGGACTATTTAGGAAAGACAGGCTGCTCTGTTTTTATCCCTGAGACTTATGTGGAGGTGCTTCCTCCTCTGCAGCATCCATCAGCGCTGAGAGGTAACAAACGAGGGTCCCCTTGTTTGGGCCGGGAGAAGAAACTGTCCCTCTGATAAACGATCTGCGAGACAACCTCGGAACACGGCCTTCTTGAAGTTGCTTTTGTCATCTGTGCACGGCAAACACACACATGCAAACACACACATGCAAACCACACATGCAACCACAAAGCCCATATACGAGACGAGCACCGTGCCTCGTGCTGCCCCGTGGGGGGGGGGGGACAAGGGGCGCTCTGTCCTGCAGCAGCCAGCACAAGTGATTAAGGGATTAGCGACGGAAAAGCAGGAGAAATATTCCTGCAGCGTAAACAGGTCCACGCACGGCAAAACAAACACGTCACCGGAGAAGAAGTGTTTACTCGCTGTGACTGATTATGGACGAGCACAGTGAGTCTATCGCTCGCTCTATAGTCGTAAACATGGGACGGCTCAACATAAAAACATCCTTTTTAGGTTTTGGCTGCAGGTTTAAACTGCATCTTATGTGGGAGTTGCATGCTTACACTGTTTTTATCTCTACGAATCATAAATAAAGTCTCAATATTTGTCATTTGTTGAATTTCTTCTTTCATTGCCCATTTGTTTTCCTCCGTTTTGAGGAGGTGACAAATCATTTTGTAGCACAGGGGCTTTCTACTTTAAAGCAACATTCTTTATTGCCCACCTTCAAATCATCTGTTGAGGCCTTGGGCGTACATGTGATTTTATAGTATCAGTGTTTTTAACTTTTTATTTTCTATGACTCATTCATACGTTTCTATGTCTGTTGTTTGTTTTGAATCCGTTTGCTGTGTTTTGGTTTGTTTGTGTGTTATTTGTCCCTGCTTGTATTTATATTTGAAACTTTTTTACTCCCTGGATGAAGAGATGTCAATCTCAATGGGACCTATCTGGTTAAATAAAGGGATGGATGAATAAATAATTATAAATAAATAAATAAATAAATAAATAAATAAATAAATAAATAAATAAATAAAATAAATTAAGTAGCATTGAGTTACCTTAGCTCAGCGCAGTGATTGAAAACAGGAGGAAAAAGTATATTCTGGCTCTGACCAGCACATCTAAAGCCCCCTGATTATCATATTATTCCCTTTAATATCTTGTTTGGTTGGTTTAATCCAAAGCTGATCTATAAAAAATAAAAAAAACCTGAGTGTGAAAACAACAAGTTGCAGTTTTAGGGAGGTTTGTGTTTTGGACTATTTCTCAGGTATTTCCCAGAAAACTCCAGAGGTTGCAGCAAGAGGCTAACAGTTTCCTCCTGTTTCCAGTCTTTATGCTAAGCTAGGCTAACTGTCTGCTGTCTGTGAGCCTATATTTAGTGGATTACTTTGACAATGGTGTTAATCTTCTCACAAAAAGCCTCGTTCAGACATGAAGTGAACCAAATTTCCACCTGGTGTCCTTCACATGAGCATCAGCATTGGTTTATTTAAAGAATTATCCAATGACATGGTTTATTATGTTTTGTTTTGTTTTATGAATAATAATAACACTCCAGGTAATTTCTCATGCGTAATTCAACAGGCAAAACCAACCAAAGGAACCTTGTTATTAAGAGATTTCCTTTCTCTTTCAGGCCACACCAAGCGAGTAATGGTAATTTCCCTCCTGCTATTTACTCCGGAAACACTGCAGCTTCACCCCTGCAGATAAACATCACACAGGAAACAGATAATCACAGCTGGAGGCACCATGCAGGCCCTGCCGTAACAAAAAATAGCTCGCTGATGGTATTAATATCAACGTCTACGCTCAACAAACTGATTTGTGGAAAAACACGTAAGGTCACCCTTTTAGTTCTGCCGTTCAGGAAGATCAGAAATAGAAGTTTGCCCGGAAAAACGAGGGGCTTGATAATTTGTGTGGGTTTGACGCTGTGTTAAGATGGATGAGTTAATGAGTGTTTGTTATTTTTACATTTACTGTAAAACCACAGGACTGTTAAGTGGCTAAATAGGGATTTCTCTGTTTTAGAAACAGATTAAATCAAATGAAAACAGATACAATAAAAGATAGTGTGGCAGCTTCTGATACCACATTATTGTTTATTATAAATTCTGATGTGATGGAGTCTGGCGTTTCCAGATAAACCAGAGAATAAATGCTTAAAGATTCCAAACTTAACTGGTTAAATCACCTTTGCCGACTTTCTACAAAAATCCTCTGCTTCCTCAGTTATACTTAACAATGCTACTGTAAAATAAAAGCAATTTACACAACTAAAAGCATTTTCCTGCATCTGGAAAGTCTCTGAACCCAATAAGTGGCTTTGCTGATTCAAAAATAAAAGGAAAAACTTAATAAAAAACATAATCTGAGGGAGGTTCCACTTCACACTCCCATTAAACATTAAAGTTATGTTGTTCGCACTGGCAGGAAATGTTTTACAGTGTGTTGTGATTACACGAGCCTCAGTGACGGTTAAATCACAGCTCAAAGATTTATATTTTTATTATTTTTCCGATAGCGTAAGTTCAGTTACCAAATCAAAACAGTGTATATAAGGAAACAAAGCATTATATTTGTATTCCAGTCACATTAGAGGTTGGAGTTGTACTTTCTACGAGTTCTCCGGCCACTTTCTGTGACTTGAGTCATAATTTGACAGAATTAGATATCAATCTGGATCAAATTACCCCGGAATGGGCTCGATTAATGGAAAATATGAATCAGACGGACAAGTCTGGTCCTTCAACATTGAAAACAACAGTTTGCCATTCTCCTGTTTGAGGCTCAGTGTCAAACATGTCTTAGCATATAACTGTCTGCATGTCCCAGTGCGGCTGGTGTGGGACATTTTTCTGTCCACGTCTCTCTGCAGTGACTCGTGCTGATAACAGCGATTCTAATCTAATCAACCAAATCCCTTCTTTCTCACAACCAGGGCATCTGGCAGAGAATCATGGGCCGATCATTGGCGTGATGATGGCTGCCTCCCCTCTGATGGCTGTGTGCCCAGTCCCCCAAAAAATCCCAGTTTGTGCTGCATGGGGACAGTGAAACGAGGACAGGATGACGATGAAGATGCTCAGATGGAAGACGTTAGGACAGTGGACGTAGAAGTAAAGGTGGATTTGTGGAGTTTGTGCTAAAAGGAGCTTTCGCCCCGGTGCTTCCTCACATTTAACAAACGACCACTGAAACTAGCTCATTTCTTCCTCCCACTCATCTTTTCCCTCATTTTCAAGCCGTAGATGCTGGAGAAAACCTCCCGCTTCCCTTCCAAATTTTACCCCTTTGATTATTTTGCGCTCATGGGTTGAGTCAGTTTCGCCCTTTCACAATAAAAAGGGGGCATTCTTTGACGTTCACCAGCTGCGAACTCAAAGACGTCATTGGACGAAGTTTAAAGGGCCGCGTAACGCCAACGCAGCTCCCTTCCTGTTTGAGAAGTCGGAGGAACCTTGAGATGATTTCTCACGTTAGGTAGAGGAACAGGAACTTGTATCATGTCCAAACACCGTCGTGAGAAACCGCCGTGATCACAGCGAAGGGCCCAAGTGTTTGACGTACTCCCTTCACTTCCCCTCCACTATGTCTCACTCCCGCCTTGCAGTGGATCTGAGGTGGGATCGCCTCGCACGATTTCCCTACATGCACTCCTTCTGTCCTCCCGGCCTTCATCACATCCTGCCACCCCTTTCTTCCTGTCGTCTGTAGAGCGCAAAGTCAGGAAATCGTCGTTTACTCACTCCTGGAAACAGCTTTTTCTGATTTCTCCCCTGCGTGTTTGTTTGTGTGCGCTGACATCTTGTCCTTCCATGTGGGCACATGAAAGAGGCTGTGCCAGGATGTATGTGTTTTCTATATACATACAGTAGTTGTGTGCAAACATGCGTGCCGGCATCGAGGAGAGGACAGGTGGACAGGACGTGACTCACTCTGCCACAACAAAACCCAGCAGCATTTATAACTCTGTTACGTTCGTGTCAAACCGGTTTGGCGGCCACGGCGAGCTGTCAGAGCGAAACATGGTGGTGGATCTAAACACGGTCCAGACACGGCAGAGACATTCACCATCTGTCTTCACGGGGGCGACGCTGACGGAGCAGACCCATGGATGGGCTGCAGATGTGCAGGCTGCTGCAGATACAGTAATAAGTAATAAGTACCAGCGGTGCACAGTGGGAAAGTGAATTCTGTGTGTTTCATTTGGTTCAAGATAGTCTCCATCATTTCGTAAAGAGATTTAATTACCCTGCACGCGAGCAAAGCCTGAAGCAGGGTGTTGATTGATCCTGCTTGTCTGAGTGTGTGTTTGCGTGTGTGTATTAAAGGTTCAGTGTGCAGAATTTAGTGACATCTAGTGGTGAAGTTGCATGTTGCAGCTGAACACCCCCTCACCACACCCTCCCCTTCCAAACATGAAAGAGAACCTGTGGAAACCTTCAGTTGTCAGACAAACTCAAAAGCTGTTTAGTTTGTCCAGTCTGGGCTACTGTAAAAAACATGGCGGCCTCCATAGAGAGGACCCGCTCCCGATATAAATATAAAAGGCCCATTCTAGGGTAAAGAAAACAACAATTTGTACAATTTAGACGAAACAAAACATCACTAGGATTATTTTATATTCAATTTCTGCCATTAAATCCCTTTCACCTAAATCTTACACACTGAACATTTAATATAAGAACTATGAGAAATGAGAAATACTCCATACACCACATTTACCTCATGAGTCTTAGTGTAACTCTCACAAGCATAAACTCAAATATGAACTCAAAACTCTCGCATTTGCTCTCAAGCATGTAAGAAGAACTTGATTTATTAAATGAGAAAAGACAGAGCAGAACAGAGGTAAAGATTAAAAAGGGATCCAGGATCTGTCTATGGTTTTTACCCAACTGCCTCTGGTCTGGGAGCCTGGAAATTGAGTTTCCAGACATCTCAGCGGAGGTGATCCAAGTCTCCCTGAAGTCCCACGACGCTCCCCTGTCCCTGGATGCTCTTTAAGGACCAGTGTTTTCTCAGGAGTCACTCAAACGCAAAAACAAAAGGCCGGGATGGACATAATTCAATCAAACAGAGCGGACGGTTTTTCCAGGTGTTGTAAGACCATGTGTTTTCGTGTGTTGTCGTCTGAGCAGAGCGCACGGTCAAGGACCGAGCCCCGAAAATACTCAACATTTGTTGCTCGTCAAAAACAGTTAATGAAATAAAACAAAACAAGATGTTGCAGACAGTGAATAAATTACACAATTTGGAACGTATAAAATATAATCAGTGATCATATAATCGCGACCTCCCCCCCGCCCCCCCGACGAGCGGATGATAACCACGTGTGAAAGCTCATCGGCTCGTGATTCTGTCGTCGCAACTCTTCAGCCCGACGACGGCGTAGCATCTCGGCGACAGCAGGGGATCGAAGAGCTGCACCAGCGCTGAGAGGGAGACGCTCTCCTGCAGCACAGAGACACACGTCCAGAAAACAACGGAATTAGAAACACATGGAACGTAAAACATTTTTCGGCTTCTCCTCCCAGTTTGGCTTTGTGACCCCTGGCGTCTGCCTGCTGTGTGATGCTCTTACTAATAAAGATTTCTCTATTGAATCTGCAGGGAAGAAACATCTGTACAAATATTTTGTCAGGAGGACTCGTGCGTAAAACAAGTTTGTCTTCCTGGATGGCTACAAATTGAATAGGGAATGTAAAGCCACGTTTGAAATAGACTTATGTGGATCGCCCCCTGGTGGCAGGTGACAGTATAGGTCATACATTTACGTTAGGTATATTTTTCTGTCCTGATTTTTTTTTTTCTTTTAGTTGTTTGATGTTAATAAAAATGGGTGAAATATCATGACTGACAGCTGAGATTGGTCCAGCATGTGTATCGGCTCTGGCTCCAAAAAGAGATGGCGGCGGCCATATCCGGGATATTTTGGCTTCATTTTGTCGCAATAGGGGGAAGTTGAGATGCATCGTCCATCTTTTTTTATACGTATGGCCAGACATGTACTTGCCGTTTAGCCACGTGTTTGCGTAGAAGACCAGTTGTGAAATCGTTCACATACTTGCTGTTACTGGGACATTCCACTAGAGGGGACTTTTGGATTTACATTCTGCAGATAAAAAACATGGCGGCACTGGAGGTCACGAGCTGCCCTTACACTGCCCCTACTGTTCGTGTGTGTACTGCATCTTGCGGACATGTAGCGTTACCAAACGGACGCAGGACAAGGCAAAGTTTTTCTCCGGTCTAATGCTGTACTTCTGTTGCGTCCTAACGATGCCATCACAATGTGAAGAAAAGGAAAAAGCCTGTTATTGTGACTTGGGAGCGCTCGTACGTTGTTCCGCTGCTCGTCTTGTCATCGCTCCATTTCAATACACGACGAGCTGCTTCTGTCATGTTGCACATTTTGGAGGAGTTTGGTTTATAAGTGAAACCAGATCGAAACAGCAGTTTCGGTCCAAGTTTCGGTGGATGCAAGTATATTGTGTGTGTGTGCAAGTGAAAGCAGCATTAGATGATGTGACTTTTGTACAGTGCCAGATGACAGCACCCCCCACCACCCCCCCAGCTGCATTTCCTTAACTCTCACACTGACGTCGTTTTCAACTCGTAAATAAACTGCAAGAGCAAAATAGAATTCATGAAATTCAGTTACGGCTTTTTGTTTTTTTTGGGGGCAGTGAGATTTTCAGAGGCCTCGGCCGTGTGGTTTCCTGAGGGTGGTGTCAAGCTGCAGGTAAAATCTATTTGTATTCAATATTTTCCTCTTAACCAAATCCCAACCAACCAGCTGATTGTATCATGAAGTGAAACCTGTGTGCCACATGACTGCTGGGTCATCTCACTGTGAGTTATAACAACACTCACTTCAGTGTTTGTACAGTTTGGTGTTCAGCACAACTTGTTTTTTGTACTTTTCAAGTTTTGTGTGTTTGTTAAATGCAATTCATTATCACACTCACATGGATTCTTTAACTTTTAGAGTCTTTAGCTTTCTTTATTGTATGTGTGTATTTATATGCATACCTGTGTATATATGTGTGTTTTTATTCATTATTTACACCAAGCACATTTTGCTTATTTGCTTGAAAAGCGCTGTATAAATACAATAAACATAAACAGATACGAAGTCTGTAAAAGGTTTATTTTGATCACTCATCCTGACGTGTTTCTCTCTATTATATTATATTATATTTTCCCTGTTTCTCTCGATTACCATGTAGCTGTGGAGTCACAATGATTCATGTCAGAGCTGACGTTTATTGTCAGATGTTCCGTACACTAGTATGACCACAACATAACAAGTACAAGTACATGTATAAACACATATATTTAGTTTTTTTTCCGGCCTCCACCTCCTCAGACTCATCCAGGATTTACGTCTATGATAATATGAATATTCAGTGTGAACACATTGAGGGATTTTACCTGTTCTTTCAGAAAACACAGACGATCCAGGAGAATCAGACCCTCGATGCACGGAGCCAGCGTCACCTTCAACTACACGACAGGAAGACGGGAGAGAAAGATTCATTCATCTACATGAAATAAACACAAGTGTTTTTCACAGTAACACACACGGTAACACATCTGCTGATATGTCCTATTAAAAGCTACTCCCACTAATGTGACCAGTGTCTTCTCAGTAACTGGGGGATGATCCCTGAAAACCAGTCGACTGGAAAATTGTGTTCAGAGTAAAGTGGATGATTAAGCAGGTGTAGGTGGGCGTGCAAACCAAATATGGTTACTATGGCGCCGGACAAAATGCCCTTGCACCTTCAAAACAACAGTTCACAAACCCAAAAACTAGAGAAGGGCCTCACCATGTTAAAGGCGTTCATCTCGCCCATGCGTGGCCTGTACGTGTCGTGGTAACCCTGGATGACGTCGTCCGTTAACTGAGGAACAACCGAGATAATGTGAATACAGGGGAATAAAAGAGAGTGAAGAAGAAAGAGAGGAAGCATCTCAAACTCCCTTTATCGGCCTGATACAAATTTGTTGACTGCGATATTCTGGCTCTACCTTTGATTCGTCCAGCTCCAGTCTGAGTAGAGCTCGACGAACGTAGTCCACGAAGGATTTAGCCTTGGAGTACACTTTCCCCACTCGCTTCTCACTGTGGAACAAACACACATGTGCACATACGGTCATTCCTGAGTCCCTGAACATCTCATTTCCACCTGGTGGAAGAAACAACATTCGCTCCACGTGCATTTCCTGTTTTTTTCTTCACTGTTAAACACGTCTACAGGACTAAACTGTGATGAATAGACGCAGCCCGGAGGAAACCAATGGATATTCGATCCCGATCTGATGTTGGTCATTAAACTGAAGGTCACAGAGCAGTGGGGACCTGTGTCTTTTAGGAATCTTTCATCAAGTCTGCACCGATAAGAGCTAATTGGAATCTGCAACGTTTACCTGAATCGTTCGTTTAACAGAGGAGAGCAACGACCGTCCTCCAACAGATCTGGATCCAGATCAGGACTGAAATGTCCCTAAATTGTCAGTCACTAATGATGCTAATTACCAACAGCAAATGAGCGGGAAAGCTTCATTTGTATAAAAAGCAAAGAGCGGCTCATTATCCTCATTTAGTGATAAAATGTTCATCAGAATCTCCCCGAGCCCAAATTAACGTCTTCAAACTGATTGTTTTTTGTGTCAGACGGTCGAGAACCCAAAGACAAAACATACTTAATGTAAAAAGATGAAAGAAGAAGATAAAATAAAGTGCTTTTCTAGAAATGGTAACATTGTCTTTTAAGTTGTTTTTTTTTTAACAGAAATTCATGGAAGGAGAGGATGAATCCTAACTGTGATGATCCCCTGACCTTTCCTCTAGCGCCACCATGAGGATGACTTTTGTCAGTTTGAGTTTTTAAATAAACCAGAAACAAAAAAAGAATATACAGTATGTTCCTGTCTGTTACCTTTTATAGGAGCTGTAGTGATCCCTCAGAATAATGTGAAGAACTGCTCGGTAGAACAGAGACTCCATCTGAATCTGTAGAAAAGATCGGATGTTACTTTACGCCACATGATGCCCTTTACTGTATTTTTCAAAATAAGTTTATTATCCCCTCCAGACCCATCCAACACGTGTACGAATGCTCGATAAACATTTCTGACACTTTCCGAGCCCAGGCCTTTTTCCGATTCTGTCGCCGGCTCCAGAAAAGTAATCAATCCTCGGCGTGATTGCATTAATATTTATAAATATTCCATACGAACGTGTGAGCGTATCGTGTGTCAGCTGTGGCCTGGAGCTCGGCGCTCTGCATTTATAAATAAACACACCGCAGCCCACCACAGACTGAAAAACAATGGCAGAATTAATGGGCTGATTGTTTGAACGCAGGCGGGAGATTAACGGCGATGATAACCGAGACGTGAAGGATTGCGAACCCTCCCGTGTTTGATGGATTTGTTTTGATGGGTGCGAAGACATTTAACTCCCATTCGTTTACAATGATGACTGCTAGTTTATGATATTGATTACACACAGTATGCATTCCTTACTCACCCCCTGGCCGAGTGAGACCCTCTCCAGCGCCTGTGTTTTTCCAGAAAAAACGATATAAAGCGTTAATACGAGCTAAAAACCACCGGGACACAAATACCATTCCCTGCTGTTTGCAGTCAATTCATTCACTTGGATTCAGGCTCTTGTTACGGAGCCACAGAAACGGTCGCTGCTACATGTTTGTGTTCACGAAGATGCTGCTGTGCACTTTTTTTGCGGCGTCGCTCAAACTCACCAAACACGCAGACATCCTGGCGTTCCTGCCGCAGAAGCAGGACTGGCTGCGGAGGTACCGACTCAGAGGGAAACCACACACACTGTGCAAACACTCTGTGAGGAGGAAAACACACAGGAATTATAACAGTGAGGGGACTGATCAGCGCGTGTTGAATAATCTCGTTGCAATCAGTGGATATGAATTTTAAATATCTGCCAGGGGAAGCTCGAGTTAATTTTAAATTATGTTAATGAAGAATCCATCTTCTTTTTCTTCTTCATTTTATCTTCTCGATCGTCTTTATAGATTTGACTTGAATGACTCTGCAAGCACCGGATTTTTGTTTTGAATCTGCACCAAATTGCACACACTCATAAATATCTGCCTAGTAAACATGCCTGATTTTATTTGTTATTAAAAAACTGTGATTTATTTTCTGAGAAATCAATAAGTGAAAGATTTTGAGTTCTTTCCTGAACCATAACACAAAATCTCCCAGCAAGTTTCATGATAATCCGTCCAACTAACAAACAAATAAACAAAAACAGACAAAACCTGCTCAGTGGAGGTAACAGTCATTTACTAGCATCTTAAAGGACATTTTGGGAAATACACATATTTGGTTTCATTGCCCAGAGTTACACGAAAACACACACACACACACACACACACACACACACACACACACACACACACACACACACACACACACACACACACACACACACACACACACACACACACACACACACACACACACACACACACACAGCTTCCCAATGGGAGCGCACCGAGTGTGACTTGACAGCCTGCCATCCTTCTCATGTCACTTCTAAAAAGGGTCAGTGACCGAGGCTGAGACGCGGCGAGTCCAGAGGGACGCGGTCAAAGGAAGCACTAATAACATGTGCAGCTGGGGCCGCTCATGAAAACTGCTCTGGACACGCTAACATGGAGGCGGTTGGGTCAGCTCCCCCCCCCCCCTTCAGCCCGGCACATGGCGCCCTGACACAGGCCCTTAGCGGTAATTGAAGCGGACAAGCCTTTCCTCAGTCTGACGTGTAGATTACAGCCCGTACATGAGGCTGTTTATAATAACCGGCCTTGTGCTGACCACGGAGATCACATCTGAAGTGGCCGTGTGCATGCACTGCAATCAAAAAGACAAATATTTCTCATGTCCTTGTGCACAACTGGACCCGTTCCACTTGAAAAATGCGGACGTGAGACGCCTGAGCTCTCTCGTCTGTGAGCACTTGTGAGTAAATACGATGAGATTGGACACAAAGTTCTGACGTCATCTGCACGAAATGAACGATGCATTTGAGGAATCGCCTCATTCCCGAAAGATCAGATCGTACAAATATGCAACCGCCGTCTATATAACGAAGCTTTTCAGCTTTTTAGCTCCTTTCTGGGTCGAAGCGGGCCACCACACGAGCTGGCCTGCATCCCAGACTGCACTGCAACATGGGAGAGAGAGAGAGAGAGTGTGTGAGAGCATGTGTGTGTGTGTGTGTGAATTCCTTTTGTTCCTCTCTATAAAAGATGTGTTTCGAGAAACAAGCACTGAGAGGAGTGTTTTCAATCAGCTGTCATGAGATCATCCCCCCCCTTGGCTGAAGCTGCAACGGCCCTGATGACGCCAGGGTCGGAGGGCGCGCTGCTAAGAGGCGATGACTTTATCGACTTCAGCGAGGATTCTTTCTTAAACTCTGCTTTCAGACAAGCGACGAAGTCCGGACATTTTCCTGAAATCTTCCACAGGGGCCTGTATGTGAGAACGCAAATGTCCGAGTCAGTTGCACTGGACATTTTTCCCCCTAGATCCAGAGTAAAATACCCAGAATATTTCTGAGTGAGAACATGTGAGAATACAGCATGACGGACGCAAAACTGTAAGAATAAAAATATCGACGAGGGTCGATGTGCAAGACTCAGATGAAGATTTTAACTCGGAAAGACCACGAGATTCAAGAGCTTTCGGCGATAAGGGGGAGAGCAGCCAAGAAGAAGAACTACGAACACAGTATCAGTCACCTCCAAATGACTTTCATCTAGATTAAAGGGTTAATAAATACTAAACACAGATATCCTAAATCCATAAATCCACTATAATGGCTCAAACGGGGACATTTCTGAACTTCTCCAGCCACGAGGGAAACTGGGCTTGAGTGCTCAGACTTTCAGTGGAACTGTGTGTGAGGGTGGAGGAGTCTCATTGAAAAACAAGTAGAGAGATGATGTTGATTCAAGAGAACAGATTGTATTTTAAAAGGTTTTTAGGAAATTTTGGCTGAAATAAAAAACGCCGGAGTCCTCAACCAATCAGGGATGTTTCCTGCAAAGGGTTCGTGTGTGTGTGTGTGTGTGTGTGTGTGTGTGTGTGTGTGTGTGTGTGTGTGTGTGTGTGTGTGTGTGTGTGTGTGTGTGTGTGTGTGTGTGTGTGTGTTTGTGTGTGCGTGCGTGCGTGTGTTTACTGGTGTGTGTGGTTACCCTGTGCGGCCGGGTCAAACTCCTCAGACAGCAGGTGATAGCAGCAGCCCACGCTGCAGACTGCGGCCAGCTCCGGTTTGGCCACAAACATCCGCAGGGTGCTGGGAGCCAAGTCGCCGCACGTGTGCAGGCCGACCACGACGGCGTCCTCGAGGGGGGAGAAAGCACGCAGAGAAAGAAGAGAAGGGAAGAAGCAGAGGAGAGGAAGGAGATCGATGGTGAACTTTATTGATGATGACGCGCCTGCACATTTGGCGCAGCGGTCGCATCCCACACTCGCCGCGGTGATGCGAACTCCAGCTGCGGTGACAGACGTGTAATTTCAGGAGCTGCCTGGCCCTCCTGTCTGCACCGTCACCCGACACGCACTAAATCTATTTCCAACATTTTACTTTTGGACTCGTTTGCGTCTGCTCACCTCCAGCTCGTCGATGAGCTCTCGCAGCTCCGTCTCCGCGGTGACGTACGACGTGAGGGGCGAAAATACGGTGGCGGCGCTCTCGCCTCTGTTCTGGGCTTTCCTCTCCAGGTTGTCCCTCTTCCTCCTCTCCCTCTCCTCCTCGCTCAGCCGGCTGGGGGGAATTCTGGGGGATGTAGTCTCTATCACGTCCACTGACAGGGAGCTAAGGAAGAGCTCATCGGTTCCTGGGTTTATTGTGGGGCTGACATCTGATAATACAGTTGAAACCTTCTCCTCCTCCTGTGACACGATTCCTCCCGCAGCACCACATAAAACTCCCCTGTCTCCAATCGCTCCAGGTTTTCTTTCCACTTCTAACTCCTCCTGGGGTGAATGCGCGGCCTCTCCACGTGCCCTCGCCGCCTTGCTGTGCTTCTGGTAGACCCTGGAGAACTTCTTCAGCTTCCTGTTCCTCTCCTGGGCTCCGTGGGTGTTGCTGCTGGAGGAGTCGATGCCGTAGACCCGGAGACCGTACCGCAGCGACAGGAAGGAACTCAGGTAGCCCTTCCCCGAGCCCACATCTATCACCTGGGTGGGAGAAGAAAAGATGGGAGGAGAAATAAATTCCTAAATTGGGGTCGTACGGCTAAACTTCTCCCAGTTTACAGTTGTATGACTCTACCTGTTTGACTCCACAGTGCTGGGCCAAACGTGCCACCACCTCAGACATGGCCTGGACCTCATGAGATTTTTTGGAGTTCATGAACTCATCTGTTTCCAGCTCAGCACCTGGAGCATCACAGCATCAGAAAAGTGACAACATATTCACATGTACTGTTCTTTTAAACAAGTCCCAGATCCATCCTGGGTATGTTCATACCTTCGTCGCTGCTTCCTGTCTCAGCGCCACCCTCAGACCCGGTCCCTCTGAGGCCCTGCAGCAGCTCCTCCCTGCTCCAGCACACTCCGAGGCCTGGGAGAGAGTGGGCCCTGGCCGCCCGCAGGAGTTCATGGATGTCGACCAGTCGATTTGTTTCACAGCAAAATCCAAACGTGGTCCTGGGCGGATCTGTTTTGGGAAGAAAGGCACAGAAACATCAGCAAAGTTGCACAAAACTGGATTTACCAATGTAGATATTAAGCAGAGACTTAAAATTAATATCTATTCTAATTCAGAAGTTTAATTTGTCTTTTATAAGAATGAATGAAATCATGTAAAGGATTTGTTCATTATCTAATACAAAGGACTTTAAATAGTGGTGCTTTCAGCATTGATTTAATGTTTAACAGCAGCAGCTGGATTGTAACTGGACCTACTGTATGTTAGTTTTTCTGACTAATTGATTAATTGACTAGTATTTGCAGCTTTAGCCTTGCATCCAAAAAGTGGTTGTAATTATAATAATACAAATAAGTTTAAAATAATCATATAATAATATATACTTAAATATGATATGAAATATTTTATAAAATAATTTAGAAATAAAACAATGAAATATACTGAAATAAATTGCTTTTCACAAGTTTACTCCACAAACTTTTTAAATCAAATTATTTTATGGCCACACATTTATTGACCTTTAGCTTTGGGCTCTGGCTCCCCCTGCTGGCCACCGCAGGAGCTGACAGCAGACAGGACCTCTTCCGGCGTCACGGCCACGAAGCGCGTCCACACGTCGCGCGTGTAAAAGTCCACAGTGTGCGCGTCGGCGATGCTCAGAGTCACCGACAGGAAGCGCGTGACTCCGTGGATCCTCTGCTGGATGTCCGAGAGGTTCAGAGAGGAGCCCCACATGTTCGATTCCCACCGAACTGACGCGTGGGAGAAGTCGTCCGCTGATGACGTGGGTCCAGACATTATCAATCGAAAATGGTGTTTAATTATTTCCAAGCAAGAAACTAAAACTCTGAACAACACTGCATTTTATTTACTACAAAGCACTTATTGGTAAATTCCTGATTGTCTGACATGGTTTTTTAAAGATTCAGTGTGTAGAATTTAGTGACATCTAGTGGTGAGGTTGCATATTGCAGCTGAATACCTGCAGTGATAAAGAGATCACTGCAAGATTATTAGTTTATTTATTTGCCGTAAAAATGAAATGAATATTTTTGTTTCATTCTTAGATAGATAGATAGATAGATAGATAGATAGATGGATAGACAGATAGATAGATAGATAGGTAGATGGATAGATAGATTCAAGATTCAAGATTCACATATAGATAGATAGATGGATAGATAGATAGATAGATAGATAGAACATTTCTCCACTGAAATAAAATGTCTGTCATACACAGTGAGATGCAGATTTTGGACAAATCGACATTAGACGCTCTGGGATCGACTTAACGTGGCTGCTCTCTTACCACGTCATCTCCCCGCGACCACTGAAACCTCCACATGTAAACATCTCACGTCTTTTTTGAAGATTTGGCTCAAATGGCGCCGACAGATCGGAAAACGACGAGTAACAAGTTTACAGGGAAAGATGGAAACTGGAAGAAATCGAACAGCAACGTCCAGGGGGTGAAGAAGAAGAAATGGACCCCGGATCACAAAGTGTTCGAAGGCAGCGTTAGTGAAGGTACTTGTATTTTATTTAGCTTCTCTGTTGAAGTACTTGTACTGTAGTTAGATACTGAGAAAATATTTAAATCACACAAGCAGAGAAATATCCAGGTACAGTACTTTTAAATGTTGAAATATGCATGTCACCAAACTCAACCTAGAAATATACTAATTTAATTCCTCTGCTTCTTTTGTCAAAATGTCCTGCTAGATAAAATATTTAATAACACATTTTATTAAACATCTGTATCTTCTGATAAATTCGGCATAGAAATGATCCAATAATTATTGAACAATAAGTGCCAATTTGAACTTGTGTGTATGTTTCACTCCTCAGGTCAAGGGTTTGCCTTCAAGAGGAAGGAGAAAGTCCGACACGAGTACAACAAGCTGCTGCGGAAGGAGAAGAGGAGGAACCCTGAGTCCAAGCAGCTGTACCAGGAGGAGTATCCAGAACACCTCCGACATCTGTACCAGGCCGAGGCACAGAAACTCAAACAGGAGGCCTGGACCAACAGGGTGAACAGGAGCAAGCTGAGGGTGAAGAGGAAGGAGACAGAAGAAGAAGAAACAGATGAAGATGATGATGATGATACAAAAGAGATGGAAGCTGCAGATCCAGATCCAGAAGTGACTGGTGGATCTGAGCCGACAGGTTCTGTGACTGGGGACGCTGATCCGTCTGCAGCCGCAGAGAAAGAGAGGTATATTATGGTTTCACCCCCCGTCCATTTATTTGTTTGTCTGCTAGTTAGCAGCTTTACGCTAAAACTACTGGACGTATTCCACGAAACTTGGTAGAAGGACGTGATATCGATCAGGGAAGAACCCATTAAATATCAATGTGGATCCAGTTGTATTTCACTAATTTCCTAGAGAATAATTAATGGATCTAGATTTCTTTTCAATTGGCTCTATTGAATTTAAGGGGACTCTTCTGATTTCCATTCTAGTTTTGGCATGAAGTCCAAAAAGATGAACAACGTATATTTTCAAGCACATTTCCCACTGTTATGTGGATGTTTTCCAGAATTTGTGAGACTGATTTGAACGAGTTCAACCTCAAATTTTCTTACATTAGAAAAACAATAATTCGGTACGAATATTGTATATAAGAAAAGAGTTGTGCAACCGAATTACCACAATATCAGAGCTATTATGTTTATCAAAATATTCACTGGAGTTTGTATCATGTTGATGTTCATTATTAGTTTCAGGCAAAAGCAGGGTCCATTAAAACAAAGAGGTATTTTAGCTTGATGACACCTGATGCTTGATGTAATTCTCACAGCTTTGGTAGTATCCCAAAAAACGAATGTTTGCAGTCTATAGACAACTTCAGATTAAAAATCTAATTGTATCGATCAGACGCAGTAATACTTCCTCGCTAATGTTCCCCTCTAGTCTCCCAATGAGCAACCGCATGAGGAAGAAAATGCAGAAGAAGACGTCGTACCAGAAGACGAAAGAGGAGTTTGAGACAATCAAAGAAAAGCAGAGGCAGAAGAAAGGGGTGAGCTGTTTTCACCGTCTTACTTCTCATTCCATATTCTGTTTCCTCTGAGTTTTTATTTGACTTGACTTCAAAGTCTTGACGCTCTGGTTGTGTTGTTCCTCGGCAGGAGTTCTTGAAGAACAAGCAGCAGAGAGAAGAAGCCATTCAAAAGTACAAGCAGAAAAAGTTGGAGACGTTTCAGATTCTGAGCAAGAAGACAAAGAAGGGGCAGCCGAACCTGAACCTGCAGATGGAGTATTTGCTTCAGAAGATCCAGAGAACTGAGAAATGAACCTGGGAACAATTGAACTGACGACCGGACCTTTCCTGAATCTGACTCTTTTTAAACACCTGATGTGGTGCATCAGGATTCTTTCACTCATGCTTCACACGTCGAGTGATAATCTGAGACTGATTTGCTGTTTCGTGCTTTTTTTCTGTTTTATTTTGTAGTATTTGGCCCTAGACAATGCTGAGGGCCCATTTTATTCCCAGACCACAAGATGGCGTTGTAATGCATAAACAGATGGAAAAACCTGCTTGTGTAAGACATTCATTGAAGGTTATATTCACAAGATTTTAAACATTAACACAGCGGCCAACTAAATAAATCACGTTCCCTATGAATGTTTATTTTAAATACTGCATGATAGCGAGACGTGTCCAGCTCCAATCAGCAGCGAGGTAAACCTGACACCCGAGTGCATGCGTAATAGGTTTTGGTTCAAGATGCGACTGCGACATCTAGAGGTTGATGAATATCATATATTTAACCTTTAACCATAGAGTGTACTGTATATTAAGATGGGCAACATGACAGCTCACAAAAGTGAAGCCAATACGTGTTGATCACCACTTGTCATAAGCCCCGCCTCCTCAATGTTATTGAATGGAACAGTCAAAATAATTTTTCTGAAACGTGGTTTAGATCATTTCAGGACGTGGAGAAGCGTTGTCCATCTTTATTTACAGTGTGTGACTGCAATCAATAAATGTTTGAGTTTCCTGTAAGTTATTTTTGGATGAGCGATGAATATCAGTTTTAGTAAATTGCTGCAACACAGAATAAAACTTCATTAATCAGAAATGTGTCAACAGTCAGCCAGTTTAACTTTTATTACATCCGCCAAGGAGGTTAAGTTTTTGAGTTGTGTTTTTTTGCGTTTGTCTGTTAGTTAATGGTGTTACTCAGAAACTACTTGACCGACTACCACGGAACTTAGTGGAATGATGCATTATGGGTCAGGGAAGAACTCAATATATTTTGGTGCAGATTCAGATCAGGGGGCAGATGCAGGCTTATATTTTTTCACTTCCTTTAACATGGGGAGATTAGGTGTTTTTCAACATCTTCATTGATTTCGTGATACAGTTATGGAATAATTCATGGATCTTGATGGGGGAAAAAAAACAGGCACGTTTCGGAGACTGATATTTTATGAGTGTGGGCAATTTGGTGCAGCTCCAAATAAAAACCTGGATCCAGTGAATTTAAATGTGGTGTCATTATGCGCTCTACTGAGTGCCACTCCAGTTTTGAAGTGGGGAATGAAAATTAGTTTCAGTTGAAAATAATATTTCACTTATCCATTATTTGTGTATAGTCACATAGTTTTATTTTTATAAAGAAGTGAAATCCTTAAAAACATTTTCTGATCCAAGTAGACATTTAAAAATTCAGAATTAAACCCGTCAATGACACATTAAAGTTCACGACACCCTGATCCTGCTGTCGTCATAGTTACACTGGATGTAAACATGTTGTATACGTGTTGCCCTCAAATAGAGAGTTGACTCTGCAGCCCTCCCTCTCCCTCTCCCTCTCTCTCTCCCTCCCTCTCTCTTTCTCTCTCTCTCAGCAGGGACGCAAGCTGAAAAGCCTCAGGCTGCTTCCTCATGACATCACATGGTTGCAGAATGACTCACATTCATCTCTGAAGCAAAGACTTCCTAAACTCAGAGAGCGGCCGCTGCTCTGGTGATCACCGAGAGCGCAGGGAACAAAAAAGGCTTTTCACTTTCATTTGGGAAAAGGTAAGAGCTTCACTCATCTTTCTGGTTTATTGGAAAAAGCGATTGTTACGTGAAAGTGTTCATAGGCCGAATTAAGACGAGATCAAACAAAAGCTGTAGGAGACCAGCTTTTTAACGTGTTATTCAGTAAAAAAAACTTTCCATATTCCTCAAACTTCTTATTTAGAAGAACTTTTCCTTTATATTGGGTTTGCACAAATTAAAATACACGTGATGCTGCTGATAACGTGGATTTATTTAGGTCATTTCTTCACAGCCACGTTCGTATTGTATTGGGACGTTTGATCTCTTAAAACCACATTTTTCCAGCTCCAAGTTCAAAACCAGGCGCCTGTTGCACATTAACAACCCCCCGACAGGACAGACCCCGTCGCTTCAGCCCTTTTTTCCTTGAGTCGTGACGTTGTGATGGAAAACAAAAAGAGCCACTGTGAGAGCTCAAAGGGGAAACATGAAACAGTCTTGCAGCACCGTTTTCATTTTCCTGCCTGTCGGTGACCGCTCTCACAGTCCCGCTCGTATTACGCCGTCATGTGTTCTGTATGGCCGGGTATTAAGATAATCCTTTACACTGTGTTTACATATCTTTTTCAGCCGCTTGTCCCGGGCCTAGTTAGAAAAAGGGAAGTACTGTAGAGTTGTAACAAGTGTTGCACTGTTGCATTCATGTTCCGATTAGTTGTGCAACGCCACCAGTGTCAAAGAAGCCTTTTGCGGTGATGAGAAGTTTAAAGTTTGACCTTAAAGTCTGTCATATTTGTCTCCGTCTTTGCTATCAGGGATCTCATCATCTGTCTCTGTCGTCATGGCGACCGTGATAGCCCCAGAGCACAGGATGCAGGGCCAGTGAGGAGGCCGGACGTCTGATTGCAGAAGTACATGCTCCTCAAGTGCCCTTAGAAAGAGAGAATAACAGAGAGGCAATGGAGGAGGAGTGCAGGGTGAACGGCTTCAGACTGAGCCCAGGCAGGAGGAGCTCGGACTGGGGTCGCATCACCCTCCTGGACAAGACCAAGGAGTTCTTCCAGACCTGCGACGTGGAGGGCAAAGGCTTCATCACCCGCACCGACATGAGGGTTAGGAAAAGAGTGTGTGTGTGTCTGAATAAGGTTGAGAAGGCATTTGGGAAAATATGCAAACTATTTGGAATCCAGGCACTTGAGGACGGATATACTGAGAGCTTGAGACGGCAGCTAATCAGCTCTTATGTCAAAACCTACAGAGGTTCTGTGAACTTGCTTCTTTCTAACTTCACACCTCCCGATTTCAACATTTTCAAACTTCAGTCGTCAGCCCCAGTTATATGACTGTGCAAAAAAAAATATAAATAATGATTACAATATATTGTTCATCAATGCCAATATAGCAAAAGTTCAATATCTCTCGGTATATTACTTTTGCATCTTTCAAGAACAGTGAGGAGCTGTAACGCAAATTAAAGCAAAAAGCTAAATAATACAATCAAATATAATATATCATATAAAGGTAAATGGCAAAAGAAAAGGATAAAAGAACCATAAGAAATAACTAAACAATCAAATAAAAGTCTCACACGACACCATTTTTAACTTTAACCCTCTGCAGAGAACAACGGGAACGTGCTTCATCAGTTTCATGTCACGACGAGTCGGAGACACTTAGTTACGTTACATCACCGTTGTTAAAGCAGCACTTCACCCATTCAACACTATCAAAACAGCGGGTGAAGTGGCAGAGTAGCAGCGCTAATGGAAATGTTAATGAGGATAATTATTATAATGAGGATTCAGCACACACACACACACACACACACACACACACACACACACACTTCAGAGCACTAACAGTGAGCGAGCCGTGTTCTATGTTAATTAGGACCTGGGCCTTTTGAGCTTCACACCTTTTGTTGCTGTTGTTTGTGTTGTTCCACTGAGGGCTTCCAGAGCCAGACTCTGCATATTTAAGCCTTTTAAGACGCTTTCTGATGTGGACACTGATTGTAATGCCATGAAAGTGACTTTAATTATTTCTACTCTCACTCCTGACCTCGCTCAGGGTGAACGTTGTGTCACATTTTGGGTTGTTGATCATGCATGTGCAGTTTGGCTCGTTGCAACATAGTTTAAATGTCCTGTGTGTGTTTTTCCGTTGCAGAGGCTCCACAGGGAGCTGCCGCTGTCTGCGGCCGAGCTGGAGGACGTGTTCGACTCCCTGGACACAGAGCGAACAGGTT
The DNA here is from genome assembly GCF_022539355.2 of Hippoglossus stenolepis. NCBI lineage: Eukaryota > Metazoa > Chordata > Actinopteri > Pleuronectiformes > Pleuronectidae > Hippoglossus > Hippoglossus stenolepis. The sequence continues at coordinate 12,658,142 of NC_061504.1, forward strand.
ACCTCACGCTGGAGGTCTTCTCCTCAGGATTCAGTAGGTTTCAGACTGCATGCACGCTCAAATGCAATTATAACAGTGACGAGGAGGATGGAGGGCTTCATAAAGCCAATGAACTGACTCATTGATGTCAGTTACGCAGCATTCAAATATTGCTTCATTTAGTATATTTTATTTATCATAGATTTAATAGCTTTCACCTGTACAAGTCCTAAACATGCTTCTTTCGTGTTTATTTTGAAAACGCTGCTCTGTCTCAGGTCAGTTCCTGCACGGCCGAAGGATCTCCATCGCCGACGACCACAGCAATCGGGCCCCCAGCCCCACGTGCAGAGCCAAGGAGGCTCTCTATCAGAGCCAGTGGGAGGCCAAGCTGTCGGGAGGCGAGGACGAGGAGGAGAGTCACTTCTCCATGCTGCTGGAGAGCCTGGGAGCCAGTCACGTGTTTGAGGAGTGAGTAATCACTGAAAAACGCTTATATGCATTTCTACTATATATGCATTTACTCATGTATGTATTCTGCTTTCACGCCTCTTCAGTCCAGGTGAGGTGCGCAGTCTCTGGGCGGAGCTCCGGCGAGACGAGCCTCACCTCCTGTCCAACTTCGAGGAGTTCCTGGCCAGGGTCACCCACCAAATAAAAGAGGCCCACCAGGACAAACAAGAGATGGAGAGCGCCCTCCAGAGGTAGGAACACACATGCACTCTTGTCCTAACCCTCTGAAAACCGACTCTCGCTGTCTGCCAATTTTTATTTGTTTGACCCTGTTCATATCGCAAAACCATTATAGTTTGAAGATTGAGAGAGTAGCAGGAGAGGAGCAGAGAAAAATGGCCATATATACAAATCTGAAAAATGTGTATAACCAAGGAAAATGTTCACATACTTCAGAGGGAGAGTCAAATAAGTTGATTTTAGATCGATTGGTTAGATTTGTAGAAACATAGGTCATTGTATTTCATTTCAGGTTGCCTTGTAAAAAGTAGCTGTAGGGACAACAGATGAAATGAGCTTAAATCGCTAACTCTGCCTCATTTGCAGTATTTTTTCTTTTGATTCGTCAGATCTGTCTCTATCAAATAAATAAACAAACAAATAAAATAGAAATTCAGTCAGTGTGTGGATGCAGGGTTAAAAGTTCTCATTTCTCAATTGGCTCTCACACTTGAAACATTTAAGTACTGCACTTCATGTACCATAATGTTCTCCTCTGTCATTAGCCACCTAAAGAATGGGTGACATGTGTGTGTCTGTGTGTGTGTGTTACTGCACCGTGTCAGACCTGCAGCCTTTGAGCGATTGCATAGATTTACCTGTAATTCTCTATAGAACAAATGTTATCCGTGTCAAATGACCACTAATCTGGAGGCTCGCTCCGAGGTCCGACCGCCTGCTGCTGCCGTGGAAACACGTTAATATAATAACATGAAAGGCGGCGAGAAATGTGACTCGATCTGTATTTGAATTGCTTTTCTCTCGTAATAAGCGAGAGGACCTCATGTGATGATTACTGAGATGATGTGACATTACAGATGTGTGTGTGTGTGTGTGTGTGTACACACGTGTTGATGGGATGTCAAACATGTATGTGGTAGTTTTCCCATGGCACCGCATGGTACAGCTTGTTTTTCCTCCAGACTTAACTAAGTGGCTTAACAATCGTCAGAGGGAATGTAAATACCGCTCAGTATTCTTTTGAAAAATGAAACTCGGAGTGTGTGTGTGTGTGTGTGTGTGTGTGTGTGTGTGTGTGTGTGTGTGTGTGTGTGTGTGTGTGTGTGTGTGTGTGTGTGTGTGTTTAAGTATTCACATGTAATTAGAAATGCAGAGCTTAAGCTGAGCCGAGACAACAAAGCCACACTGTTCCTAGATGCTATAGATATTATGTCACACTGTTCATTCACCAGTTTTCCCATCGCTGTCCCCTCCCTGTCCCTCTTTGCAGGAAGGCCGCAACACACGACAGCGAGATCCGCCATTTGTACGAGGAGATGGAGGCGCAGATCAAGAATGAGAAAGACAGGCTGGTGCTGAAGGTACAGCTGCTTTGCAAAGTGGTCATGTTGTTGTGCTGAGATGTTCCAACTCTGAGTCATGTGACGCCGTCCACACGAGCGCTCTTAAAAACTCTTTCCCCCCCCACCCCCCCGGGCCTTCGCAGGACTCTGAGCATCTTCAGTTGCGCAGCCATGACCTGGAGCACCAACTGGTTTCAAAGGAGAAGGAGCTGGAGCAGATTTTCCAGAAACAGAAGCGGGTGAGTGGACGTTTCCAAACACAACGTGACCGAAGTTACACGACAACAAAAAGAGTCAGAAGCTGGAAAATGACTTGGTGCAATTGATTACACACATTAATGTATACTGATGTAACAAGGCACAATCATACAAAACGGATCATATTCTTGTTATGGTAATAATATTAATAACGTTAATAATAATAATGAACTTCATTCATACAGCACTTTCAAAACACAGTTACAAAGGGCTTAGCACTGAAATAAAACATCTCAGGCAAATAAATTCAAAAATAAAGTAATACAGAAATAACAATAATAATGTCCCTCATACCTCCACCTTTATATTCAATCAAGCTGTACCAAACTTTACACACTTATAGATTATCAGTCCACTAAATATACCAGATGCTTTTATTGGGGGCCTTGGTGGAGGTATACGCTTTACTGTAACATGGATGTCATTGAAAGAAGTAATTTGAGCTTTCTCAGGAAAATGTTATGACATAATAATCTTGTTAATTCAGAAAAAACTGAGCAGTGGATGCAAGATGTTTCTGTGGTTTTGTGAAGAAAAATAAAAGTCACCATAATGTGCAGAATGTGCATCAATGGAAAAGGTGGTATTAATCTTTACCCTCTCATCATGTGCTGTGGGGAGGAGATTGAAACTGTTCCCTTTTTCTCCTCGGATACTCTAAGCACGCTCGTGCGCTCGCAGGGAATTAGTGCGTTTTCATTCCTGCGAACATTTCCCCCCCTGCTCCAGTTGGAGCTCCAGTGCTGCGAGCTGAGCAGCGAGAAGCAGGAGAGCCACGTGGAGAACGTCAAGCTGAAGATGACCAACGACGAGCTGCTGCGGGCGCTGGAGAGCACCAGCCAGGAGCTGGGGCTGGCCCAGGAGCAGCTGACCATGCTGCAGGAGCAGGCCGCCCGGCTGCACCAGGACAAGGAGATGTGGGTACACACACACACACACACACACACACACACACACACACACACACACACACACACACACACACACACACACACACACACACACACACACACACACACACACACACACACACACACACACACACACACACACACACACACACACACACACACACACACACACACACACAGGCTCGCTGCACTTATTTAAGTATCATTTGCATTAACAGTGTGTTTCCTCACCACCGTTAAGTCTTAGATATGTCTAAACCTTACTTAGTCTTTACCTTTACCCTAAACTCAGCTCAAACTTGAAAAAAACACTGATAGAAGTTGCCACAGAAGGTTTGAAATACTTCAAACACACTCTCTCACTTGTACTTTTACTGGAACTGAATGTTTCTCTGTCTTGTTTTAGGGAAATGTACAGAGTAACCGAGGGCCTGCAGAGAGAAAAGCAAAGTCTCATGAAGCAGCTTGACCTCCTCAGGTATGATAGGGTCGTCCAAAATGAGTTGTTTTTCTTTCTTTTTTTACACCTGGGTGGTAATTGGTTTAAATCTTTTTGGCTTGTGGCTCGGTCCCTAATTGGCAAACATCACAAATCAAATTCCAAAAGCAGTTAAAGGATTTTCAGGAAAGTGTTCCAGTGAGCGATCTTCTATTCTTCTATTTTCCATCGAAAAGATTTCCAACTTTCTTCTCCTCTCTCTAATTCCAGAGAGATGAACAAACATTTGAAGGACGAGCGAGACATTTGCTGCGGTGTAGTAAGTCAATGTCACTTAATTGCAGTGGTTTTTCCGTTACGGTGTTTACGCGACTGATTAACATATCTTTGCTACACATCCCTCTTTGTTCAAACAAGCCTCGAACGTCGCTCAGAAAGAAGCAGAAGCAGAGAGCGGGCCTCGGCAGCATGTTCGACGACACCAGCCAGCCGGTGAAAAGGTGATTCATTCGTCGTCTCTGTTCTCTTTTAACACAAATCACTCCTGTCAGATTCTTTCCTGTGTGTCAAAGAGGAATTTCCTCTTCTGTGTGATGTGAAAATCATTTATGAAAGAAGGATAAACAGAGGATATCTGATTCTATACACGTCCAGAAATCAACTAAATTAACAGTTTTTGTTTAAATGACATATTTGGGCACTTTGGCCTCCAGATTTCCATTCGTTCAAGTCAAGTGGATTGATCCAGTATATCCTCTGTTTCTCCTCTGTTTCCAAAGAGCCCCTCTCTTGGTGGACGGGTCCTTCCAGTATCTGGAGGCCTTGCCCAGAGAGCACCTTCAAATCGTGTTTGTTGCTTCCTCCTCCTGTAGTGAGGAAGATACCCCCAATACCCCCACAACCAATAGCTTCTCCTCCTCCTCCTCCATCGCCCCGGTCAGCGCCCCTGCGTGTCAGCAGCGCCCGGCAGCCAAGAAGAACTCCAGTTTATCCAACGGCTGCGCCAACTCCGCTCCTCCCAAAGTGCACGATGTGAAGACGAAAGCCAAAAGGTGGCCCAGCAAGGTGGCTCCAGTGAAGAGGGTGACGAGGAAAGACAGAGAACGAGGGAGGCGAGTGGAGGTCGAGAAGAAGCCGGGGGTAGAGGAGGAGGCGCTGGACTCCCCAATAGACGGGTGGCCCCTCCGTCGAGTCATCTCCATCGAGGAGGATCACCTACCCCACCTGCTCCAGGGCGGGCCCCAGCTCTTACTGCACCAGCTCAGTGAGGAGGAGGATGAGGAGGACGACGATGAGGAGGAAGATGCAGCGTCAGCACAGAGCGACATTGAGCCTACTGTTGTCATGGCAGCAGACGTCCCCGCCGCCCCGACCTCCAGTCGTGTTCCGGTACCGGCGGAAGCTCCGTTGGCGAGGAAATCCCGCCTTGGCCTGGCAAAAAAGACGCCCATGTCTCCGAGAGGACAGCCTGTAGGGAAAGAGACGCAACAAGTACGTCCACACACACTATAGCTATAACTATAGCCCTATACATAAATGATACATATATAGACACACACACATATGTACATGTATTTCTCTGTAAACCGATATTTAATAAATTAATTTGTGTCACATTAAAGCACTGTAGGTGTGTGTGTGTGTATGTACAGTATAGATATGTATATGTGTGTATGTATATGTGTGTATGGATGTACTGTTTGTGTATATGTACAGTATATATGTGTGTGTGTTGTACAAAATGCACACATTTCTACCTTCATACGTTTTTTTTCTATGTCTCTATTTATTATAATTTGTTATAATTTGCTATGTTCACGTTTGTCTATATTTCTATTCTCGGTTGGAGCAACTGTTACAAAGCCCAGTTTCCCCCGGGGGTCGATAATCAAGTATTTCTGATTCTGATCGTGATCTTTCATCATCAGAAGACCAGAGAAGTGGAACTCTTCGCCCCGGACCGCCTCTTCAAAGTCGTCCTGGTCGGCAACTCCAGCGTGGGCAAGACGTCGCTGCTGCGCTCCTTCTGTGAGGGTCGCTTCCACCCGGCCACCACTGCTACTGTGGGTGAGAAGAAAGACGTATTGTAATAATACAGAGTCTGTGGCTGTTTTGAACCCGTCTGAGTGGCATGTGCAGGTACGCGCCTGTGTTTGTGGATGCGAGCACGGAGGAGGGCGACTTAGTGTCACATGAAAGGGCTTGTGAAGTCCCACTGCCTGTCTCAGAGCCCTGGCACACATTGTACTGTGCAGATTATGTCACTTCTGAAGGATTTCTCTCTGCTTTCATCTTTCCAAATCCTCACTGGGGCCTCGTTATCTCCACTTAGTTCAACCCCTCCGTCAGGGCCGCACCTCGCTCGGGCCCCGGAGTCGCTGTTTCTGTCTTCGTTTACTCCGTCAGAAGCAATTCTCGTCTTCAAATAGTAGTAACATATGAGAAATGCAGCAACATCTTTTATCATCCAGGCAATGACGCCAAATAAAAACCCTATATCATGGTGATGTCATTGTATGTCATGTAGGTATTGACTACAGTGTGAAGACACTAACCCTGGACAACATGCAGGTTGCCATGCAGCTCTGGGACACAGCGGGTCAAGAGAGGTGAGTTCTTGTCTTTATTTTTAGATGCATATTTCAGCCAAAATATGTGAAAGAAAAATGTAAAAGAAAAAAAAAGAGATCAAAATCAACAAATGATCATTTAAATTAGACAAAATCTGAACGATGCCTCAAAATCTTTTTGTCGTCCCAGGTAAAAGATACAAAATATTGTAATATACTTCAATTACAGTTATGAATAAAGTGTATAATTCATCCAGAAGTGCCACATTAATTAATTAAAATCTATATTAATTACCAAGTACAGCATACTATGTGTATTTTTCCTTATTCGAAAAAGCACATCTAAAGTGGATTTTTAAATACTGTTGTGAAGTAAACTTGATTGAAATCTCTTTGTTACACTTTTTAAAATGTCTTTTCAAATGCACTTGAGTCAAATTAAATATGCTACTAGTCATACAAAGTAATCGTGGTGATATCCGACGCAGGTACCGCAGCATAACCAAGCAGTTCTTCCGCAAAGCCGACGGCGTGGTGGTGATGTACGACGTCACGGTGCAGGAGAGCTTCTCGGCCGTGCGACCCTGGCTCATCAACGTCCAGGTGTGACCTTTGACCTTTGACCTGCCACGTCTCCTCCAACTCTGCTTTTCTTTCATGAGTGGAGGTGAAAGTGAAGATAGTAGTGGTTTTAATTTAACCTTATAATTTTTTTATATTTACAGCTGAATTTCTTTTATTTGTGGTCCTTTTATGTAGTGTGATTGATAAGTCTAGCATTTGAATTATCCACAGGTTCAGCATAGGTTTCAATTCTCATCTTAAAGGAGCAATATTAAAGGAGCCATGGATTTTTAGAGCTTGACCCAAACCACAGACTAAAAGTCAGGATACATCGACCTCTGCTTCATTCGTTTTTTTTTTCTGTGTCTTGCAAATCCCCCTAACTCGATGGATGCTCAATATTAAACCATCTTGTTTTTAGGAAGCTGCAGGAGAAGGGGTCCCTGTCCTCCTTATCGGCAATAAAATGGACATGGATGGAAAGAGGGAGGTGTCATTTAAAGAAGCCGAGCAACTGGCTTATGTGAGTTTAACTCTAAATGTCCTGGATAATTGACGCTTACACTCAAAATGATGTCAAGTGCAGTGGACTGGTTCCCGATTCTTTATTGACCGTTCCAACTTTGTCTTTGGCGACGTGTCCTGTGCAGGAGAACAAGGTGATGTTCTTCGAGGTCAGTGCCTACACAGGCAAGAACGTGACCGAGTCCCTGACGCACCTGGCCAGGTAAGATCACGGCTGTTTATCAAGTCAGTGCGTAATGTAAGAAACAGACAGATTCACGTGCATGGCCAGAACAGCCAATGCCTTCTCCAACCAGTGCAGTTTCAGTCTACATATATTTTATTTCCAAACTCAAATGAGGTCCCTGAGACCTTCTGAAATCTAATCAGTTCATCTTTGAGTCCAGGGGACAACTGGTCAAAATTTGAAGAAAGTCCCCAAGAGGCCAAAATCATGTTTTGTGAGGCCACAGTGACCTTTGACCTTTGACCACCCAGATCTAATCAGTTAATTAGTGAGTCTAAGTGAACATTTGTACTGAATTTGAAGGGATTCTCTCGAGGCTTTCTTAAGATAACGTGTTCACAAGGTCACAGTCATCTTGATGTTGTACCGCCAAATTATAATCACGTCATCCTTGAGTCTAAGTGAATTCCTTCAGGGGTCAGGGTTTTCCTGATATATACTTTTACGAGAACATAATGTCGCTGTGACCTTGACCTTTTACCTTTTGCCACCAAAATCGAATCAGTTTCTCTGTGAATCAGAGTGAATTTTAGAACCAGATTTAAAGAAATTGCCTCAAGGCGTTCTCGAGATATCTTGTTCATGATAATGGGACAAATGGATGGATAGACAACCCGTAAACATAACACCTCCGGCCACTGGGTGTCGCCGGTGCAGAGGCACAAAAAAGCACAGAGTGCTAGATGGTCATTTGTTCTTTGTCAGGAAGTTGATCTGTGGTGGCGTCACCGTTGTTTGACAGCGTCTTCCCTTTCTTCCTCCATCTGTCTTTCCTCAGAGTGTTAATGGAGCAGGAGGACCGGGTGAGAGACACGACAGTCAGCCTCAGTACTCAGCCCGTGAAGAAGAAACTCTGCTGCAAGTGAAGACTCATGCACCGACACAAAGAAAACAGCTAAAACTTTGGAAGAAATCGTTTTCTGATCCCTTCCGAACCTGCATTATTAGAAGATATCGGTGAAATCAGTTTTCTACTTGTGTAAAGGACCTTGACATAGATCGCCGCCATTTTGGCTCAGAGATTTAGTGACGATGGACGGAAAAAAAACTGCTGTCGAGCTTAAATGGTGAAGATGAGTGCAGTGATCTGCAGTGAAACTAAGGTGCTGCACTATTTCATGTAAATAACGCTTTGATGCCATGTTACAGTTGTGCTGTCAACAAGATTTAAAATACAAATATTTTCTGTAAAATAATTACTTTCAATAACCTTCACCGAGGAGAAAAATCCTAAATATACTTTAGGCTTTTTATAACTGAATTTTAGCTTTAAAGTCTCAGGCCCTGTTGACACTACTGGAAATATATATATATATTTTTAATTAATATTTTCACTCCGTTTAAAAAACAAAATAAAAGAATTCTCCGTCCACACGATCTTCGTTTTGCAAAATATCTCCGTCCAGATGAAGAAACAAAAACGACTACTAATGCTCAAACAAGCATGCCGGGCCAGTAGGTGGCGATATAGTCTACATCAACAAATGTCAAATACCAGAGGAGAACATTGTGAGCATGCTCAGCGAGTTTCTTCTCTTGTCAACCTTTCTCTTGTATATAGTTTGTAAAAAAAAAAAAATGTAAGTGACTTCAATCGTTTCCTTCTGAACAAGAGGCCTAAACATTTATTTTGCAAAATATCAGCGTTAGTTTGCACATTATTCAAAATTCATTGAAATGGTTTTAAATCAAAATGAAATCAATAGAAAGAGAAAATATTTGCCTTTGATTCTTTGTCATTTTATTCATCACGTTCTTTCCGACACAAAGTGGTTCACGACGTGCTGCATCTGTGTGTTGGTTCCTGCCCGGAGACGTTGTTCTGTTTTATTCTGGCACCAAAGTACAGTTGTTCTGAATCATTGTCCTCAATGAAAATAAATAAATGAATTACAGTTCATCTTCCTGAAGTCAATAAAGCAACAGCAACAAAAAATCAAATGCGAATAAATAATGAAACAACAAAAAAAAAATCACTGTTCCTTCAATACAATTACACACAAAAATCATCAGTCTTGACAATAACTTAAGTAAAAACAGGTAATGACTGTGCTCTTACCCTTTCAACATCACACAGATCAATACTTTTCAATTAGCTGCACTAACAATATAAAGACTCTTAAATGCTTTTTTAAATTTTATAATCCAAAAAATTAAAAGTCGAGAAAAAAATACTCAAGTTATTTTCAGAGGTTACATTCAACGATGTGCCCGGGTCGATCGAGTTGGTTCACGTGATGGAACTATTGCTGATAAGAAGACTTGCCTATTCTGGTGACATCGCTTAGTTGCTGGCATAGTGGCATCCAATCAGATTTGTCCGGGGTCACCCTCGTTAGCCAGCTGAGATTCGTGTCTGGGAGCCTGAGCCCTTCCCCCCCCCCTCTCCAGATGTGTCCAGAGGGGCCGCGGGAACGTCCACGCCAGAGCGCCGCCACCGCTGCTGTCGTCGTGTTGTTCCTAGCGCATTTTATAGTCGTGGGAGAGGGCGGCCTCGCAGAGCTGTCCTTTAAAGTCCAGCTCGAGGGTGAACTCCAGGTCACGCTGCCAAAGATAAAATGTCCACGTAAATAAAACCTTCACAAACAACAACAGGTATTTAAATCCAGTGGTGCAAAGTAACTGTAATACCCTGTACTTAAGTATGAATAAAATATATATTTTACTTGTATTCACTCGTTACTTATTAAGATTTTACACACAAAAACACACTAGTTTACAAAACTTAACTTAAATAAATCAAGACCATATAAAATATTTCGAATCAGCCCTACTTTAATGTAGTTATAGTACAGTAAGAGTAAAAGGCTATTTACAGATTAACGTCTGTAATAATTATCCGAAAACATAATGCGTTAAATGATATTACTATCAGAGGCCACTTTCTGAGTAATTAAACTTAAAATCTAACAAAATTTTGATAAATTGCTAAATGCTTTTGACTGATACTACCTGGTACATTTACTTGTGCTTATTCTCTAAGGCAGAGAAGTAGATACTAATTCTTCTACTTCTCTTTCTGTTTAATATCTTGCTATATTACATTTTGGCGTGAATTTAGATAAACGGGCTATTTCTTTACCAAGGCGAGATCGGGGCTTTAGCCTCGGAGGAGGTATGCACTCTCGGAGCGCCCTTCGGTTTACATTGTGGTGTTTCGACTTCAACTTGGTGCCAATTATCTGATGAGTCTTACCACATTCTTCTCATTGGGCCGGACGGTGATGCTGCCAAAGATCTCCTCTCCTTTCTTGACAGTTAAGTAGTCCTCCAAGTAAAACACCGTCTGCTTCCAGTGAGTGCTGGGAGCATCTGGAGCTGCGGAGAGGGAGGGGAGAAGGAGGGAGGTGAAAGGGAGGACGGAAAAGAAGCAGGAAAAGAGGAGAGGAGAGGAGGGGAAATGGGTTTAAACAGGAAAGGGGTGAAGCAGAGAGGAGAGGACATGGGTAAAGAGAAAAGGAAAAGCAAAGATTTACAAAACGTCCTCGGGTTGTGTTCACGTGGACAAAATGTAACTGCAAAGCAACTGAATTCTTACTCATCCAGTGGGAGAAACACGGAGGAGAGAACTCCCTCAGTGATGCTCAGCCTCGGGCCCGACAGACTCGGCCAAACATAGAGCCTCCTCTACACAGTATTATGTAAGCACTGGCTACACACATGTATTAACATGAACTTACATAACAGCTACTAGTCATAGGCGTCGTCGATGAAGTTGTACCGGAGAAGTGCTCGGTGCTCGTGTTCAGGTCGACTCGTGCAACGCCAGCAGAGTGTAGCCGAGAGCTAAGACGCTGAAGTGCAAGGAGGCTTCTATTAATAGTTTCTGATTTGCTGCTCGGGGAAAAAAACTGGAGAAATTCAGAGGCTTGTTGGACATGAGGGTGAAGAAGAACGTGGAAAACTAAACCTCCCAGTCTCTCCCATCATGTGTTCTTCATGTAGTCTATTATAAATACCTGCATTTTCTGGCCTCCTCGCCAAAACTCAGAGGGTCAGTAAACCAAAAGAATCGAGAAACACGTTTTTATGGCAACATTTTTGTTTCATTTGCTTTGGTTTTGCAGCCGAAATGTCAGAGACAGATATCTGTGATAAATTAAGTGTCCGTGTTCTACCTGTGAGGCCTCGACTCACCGGTGGAAAATCCCGTCTTCTTGTGACACTTGGTGAACTCGATGTTGAAGTAAGTGACCAGGGCGTGGACGTAATCATTGCGCTGAATCTGCAGACAGAAGGCTGAGGTGAAGGACAGGTCCTCTGGCTTCACGGTGTAGATGTCCACTTCCTGCAAAATGAAATAAAGTCTTATTTTTATCGCAGGATTACGCAAAAACCACTGGATGGATTTCCACAAAACTTGGTGGGAGGATGTGATACGGGTCAGGAAAGAAACCATTTCACGTTGGTGTGGATCCGAATCAGTTGGTGGATCCAAGAATTTAATTTTTGCTTTCTTTAACATTGCGAGATGTTTTATATGTGTTTTATATGCGTGCGTGTGTGTGTGTGTGTGAAAGCCCACAGGTTGAATCATGGGCTGCCAAATGAAGCTTGCTCACAGTACACATGCTGTGTGGGTGTCCTCCATCAAGTCTACTAAGGGAGGGAAGGTGTGTGTGTGTGTGTGTGTGTGTGTGTGTGTGTGTGTGTGTGTGTGTGTGTGTGTGTGTGTGTGTGTGTGTGTGTGTGTGTGTGTGTGTGTGTGTGTGTGTGTGTGTGTGTGTGTGTGTGTGTGTGTGTCTATATCGAGCACTGCCTGACAAATATGGCCTCAAATTTAAGTATCACATTTTCTTGCCTGCCAAGCTTCACACACGGGAGCAGAATAGGGGAGCAGGGGGGGAGTGTCTCTACCTAGCATGTAGATGATGTTGTATTTTAGAGGGTGAGTGGGACGGGGGGACCTGTTCATCTCGCCAGGCCTATTGGCGTTTGGTCGCCCGGCCATGTGGCGTCAACGTGACAAATTGCGATTTAACACCTCGGTCCTTTCCAGTGATACCAGACCAGCTTCATATCCAGCGAAAAAGAAAAATCCCTGGGAGCGACTTTGTAATTTCAGCATGACAGGAGTGAGTGGCATTTTGAATTACGACGGGCTGAGGTGGCTGGCAGCGAGGGGGGTTGGGGGGGGGGAGTACGCCCTGAATATGAGATACAGGCAGTGAGAGTTAGTTTCCAGGCTGAAAAGTGAAAAACTAACCTCCAAACTAACTTTTTCCAACACAAGAGGAACCCTCCTTTGTGCTCATCCAGGTGACGGAGAGCTCGTCTCATTCCCGCTGCTCGCGTGTGACATTTCACCAGAGGGAGAGACGGAGTGAGACTTCCCTATTCGCTCGGACCAGCGAGGCCTGACATTGTTCAAATCAGAGACTGTGACCGGGCACGAACGGTAAGAGGAGGTGAGGATTTTAGAAGGAGAAAATGGGAAATGAGGCTAAATAAATTACCCGAAAAACAGATAAGAAGAAAGAGACATTAGGATAATATCGCATGTTTCAAAATAGAAAAAGAGAAAACGTGATATAAAGCGGTGAAAAGGACGAGTGACAGAGGAAAGTCAATGGGAAGAGAAAGTAAAGATGGAGGGGACAAACAAAAAAAAAGCTATCGCCTCCCTCAATGCTCTTATCCTCTGTTCATTTGTGAGATAAAGGACAAGCCCACTGTTCTATCTTCGAGGATGGAAACAGAGCGGCAGACTATTGCAGCTCCACACAAACCTCTATTATGTCCCAGAAAATGGTCTCAGCCGACGGGGTGGATGAGTTCATTCACTCGGTGGCAAAACACAAAAGAGGGGAAACTTTGCTTGTCTGTCTAACGTGCAGGTTTTTTCAAATGTATACAACAAAATGGCAGCGTGCGTTCACACTCGTTCATCATGCAGGAATCATAGACTGTGTACATGTCTCCTTTTCCCTCCGTATACAGTCTATGTGTCGTCCATCTTTATGAAGTCTATATATCATCCATCTTTAAATATAGTCTGTGTTGTCCATCTTTATATACAGTTGACGTGTCGTCCATCTTTAAATATAGCCTATATATCGTCCATCTTTAAATATAGTCTATATATCGTCCATCTTTAAATATAGTCTATATATCGTCCATCTTTATATTCAGTTGACGTGTCGTCCATCTTTAAATATAGTCTATATATCGGCCATCTTTAAATATAGTCTATATATCGGCCATCTTTAAATATAGTCTATATATCGGCCATCTTTAAATATAGTCTATATATATCGGCCATCTTTAAATATAGTCTATATATCGGCCATCTTTAAATATCATCTATATATCGGCCATCTTTAAATATAGTCTATATATATCGGCCATCTTTAAATATAGTCTATATATCGGCCATCTTTAAATATAGTCTATATATCGGCCATCTTTAAACACAGTCTATGTGTGGTCCTTCTTTATATACAGTCTGTGGCATGTATACGTGAACATTTCTTACCTTCAGGAGGCAGGCGTTGGTCACCAGCTGCTTGGTATCTACCACATCCACCAGAGGCTCTCTGATGGCCACGTTGCGAATGCAGCTCATGTCGAATCCGTACACGTTTTCCCACCCTGTGCACACGCAAAGAAAAAACATCTGAGGCCCAGACCACCCGTGTGGGCACACGTGCACACAGTATGTGCTGTCAGGGCTTTTCTCTTTTTGGAAAGCCCTGTTCTCTTTGTCCCTGCCAAGCTGTCAGCACAATAAAAGGTAGCAGAGAAAATAAAACCGAGCGCTTAACTCCTGCCAGGAAGAACAGCCTCGCACTCATGCTGTCTTGCTGTCTATCCAGGGTGGAAAAAGACGAGCCCTCCTGAAAATAGACTCCGGCGTCCTCCTCCTCTTCCTCCTCCACCATGTCTGGCACGTTTTTTTTAAAATAGAATTTGGGTTGAAATGTTACAGAACAAGCATTCCTTCCTCCATTCCCTCTGTCCCTCCACTCCACCTGGTTTTTGTCAGGGGGCCCAAACACTAATTCTGCATGATGGCGACGTGGAGGAGGCCACCAACGCAGAGAGATGCTAAAAATAAGAGCGCAGGGGGTACGGGTGGGAGGAATTATTTTAGGATTCGTGTGAAAGTATGTTCCTACGTGGAATAGAGCAGGCCAGACCACCTGTGCAGTGACAGGAAACTCAGGAGAAGTTATTGACCCAGATTCTGAGTTGGTGCTTTGATCGAGATTCTAAGATTAAGCTCAGCGCTCCTGCTGCGAAAGGTATTTGAACACATGGAGTGAGTTTGGAGCAAAGAATGCACTGTGGAATAAACTCACTTTTGGTGCTACTTTCTAAAAAGCCATGTTTTTACACTGTCATAACTAACGGCTTCATTGATGCTGAGCCAGTTTGTGGAGAACAAAACGGAGCAAAGAGAAAAACTCAATATTGTTAAAAAGGACATAAACGCCACTCAATGCTAATGCTGGTCCCTGCCCGCCAATGTACATAGGTAGCTGTGTGCTAGCAAATTTGCCATCTAATCTTTATTTCTTTGTAACTGCACACGCAGATCCTCTTCCTGTACATGCATCTCTCTCTCTCTCTCTCTCTCTCTCTCTCTCTCTCTCTCTCTCTCTCTCTCTCTCTCTCTCTCATAGGGGATGGCAGAATTGGCAGTTACTTGTTTTATCCATTTCAACCTAACGAGATGATGAAGTTGCCTCCAAATCACCACTATAGGAACTAATTAAATCATCTTATAACCTGAATAAATCTGCGAGTTGCAGGCTATAGGAACCTTGTGTGGGGTTTGGGTTCAGGTTAACTATTTTGCCTGTAGGTGTGAATGTGAGCACGAAAGCTCCTTTGTTGGCCGGCGCCCAACGTCGGCTTGGATCGGCTCCAGCGACCCTCAAAGGATATGTGCTATAGCTAATGGAAGGAGGATGGATGCACAATGATCATTTATTATGCGCAGCTAAGAGGGGAAACCGAGCGAGATGGAGACATAAAAAAGGCGATGACTTTACAAAAAGAAAACACGGTGACTACTCACAGTGAATCTTGAAGTCCTTGTACTGCCTGTCTTCGATGGCGACGACGTAGAGAGCGGCCCTGTCGGGGAACATCAGGCCTCCGGGTTTCTGCGGGAGAGAAGCTTCACATATCGGCGGACGCACCACAAAAGGCCGTCCATCATCTTCATCGTTCACACACATGGTATCAACATACGCTCGCGAATGGTGGGGTTTAAAAGCCTGCAGGCATCTACTGAGCTCAGAAACCAGATCACTCGTGTATGACCTCAGCATCTGGGCAGCAGACGCACGCACATGAGCGTACGGTAAATCCTCCCCTTAAACGCCGGCTGGTGTGTTAATGTGTCAGAAGCCTTATTTGTGCGAGCAGCTACAAACAGCGGGCAAACCAACGTACCAGCCACTTGTCCCTGGCAAATATGACGGTGTTGAGCATGGACTCGTAGAAGAGGCAGTAGCCCATCCACTCCGAGATGATGATGTCCACCTTCTCCACGGGGAGCTCCACCTCCTCCACCTTGCCCTTGAAGATGGTGATGACTGTGGTGCGGAGAGCCACAAAAAACACAGGGCGACAAATGGTTATGTTAATGTAAATCATTCCAGCTTAATAACTGGACTCATGCCTCAAGGCTGCATTCTTGCATTCTTGTCCGTCTCTGTCCGTCTTGTCTCTGTCTAAACCATGTCACTACTAAGAAAAACTGGGGTGGTAGAAAACTTTCATCATCTATTTATTTATTGCTGATCAGTAACCAGTATTTCATCTAATGTGCTTGGATACTGAGTGGATGATTATTATTTGCAGTGACTGGACTATAAATAAAGTTCTGTACACGATATGAAAATGAAAGAGATGAAACAAAAACCCGTCTAATTTCCACCGTGCTGGTTGCAAAAACCAATCAACTGCTGCCAGACCTCCGTCTGTGACGTCCAGGGCCATGTTTTACAACGGCAATCAGCGCCGCTGCGGGAGTTCTGATTGATGGCGGAGCTCCTGGTTATTTGACATCAGAGACGAGCTGCCAGTTAACCATCAGAGCTGTGACTAATGTTGTCGGGGCGTGACGGCGATGATGGAAATATGCATATTTTTCACACCACTCCTAATATACGTGTCCTCACACCGTTCTGCATTCAGACACAGGGATATAAGGAGCATTGTAGTCATGGAAAAAAAACGCTTAAACTTACCATTGTGCAGGTGATTCGACTTGATAATCTTCTCTGAGTATTCAGATATACTTGAACATTCTATCTGTGGGCGAAAAAAGGAGACAGGAAGATTTTCTTGTGCAGAACAACCAGGGGGCGTTATCCACCACATTCCCTCCACATATCCAGCAGACTCACCTTTAGGGTATGAGACCACGGACAAATCTAATCAAACTCTGATAATCCATCGAAACACTTATGTCCCTGGTCACCGCAGACCCCGCGCCGCATGGAAACTAATACATCACTTTGCTCGCCCATCCCTGGGTGTAATGTAGCATATGAATCATACATAACTGTGGGAGACACTGGTGGTAATGTATAACCCGTGACTTGCGGCTCTAAGGGGAGCCAGATGGTTCTCAGTGCCTCTGTGAGTAAGATTGTCTGAGAGAGATTATCAATTTCTAGCGACTGGCTCTGAAGAGGAAATTTAAAAAAATGGTAGGATTGTGTCAGATATGATATTTAATTTGGATACAGAATGGGTGTGTGTGTGTGTGTTTTCTCTCCTATAGAATTTTAAACAAGATCCCAAAACTGACAGATGATCACAAAGAAGTATTTGATTTGCAGGGGTGCATGTATCTGCCTCACCCCGTACACGTGTTTGGCGCCGGCGTTGGCGGCGAACATGGAGAGGATCCCCGTTCCACTCCCGACGTCCAGGACGATTTTGTCCTTGAACACGTGCTTGTTGTGGTACATGGCGTTCCGGTAGGTCAGCGTCCGCACCTCGTCTTTCAGCATCTCCTGTTTCAAGATGGAGACAATACCGAGATGTCATAGCCGTGATAAATCAAGGTTTTTCACGTCTTTAATCACAGATTCTATTCTGCAGTGGTTCTCAAATGGGGTTTGCAGTGTTGACATGGTGAAAATATTTCTAATACATGTCTAATATCTTTCTAAGACATTTCATTTGTGTTGTTCTTTCACATAATCATCTCCCAGTTTCTGTTCAAGAGGCAGACACAGAAACATCCTGGTTCATGGATCAGGATTGTGGATCCAGATTGTGGATCTGTATCATGGATCGTGATTTAGACGGCGGCTGATTGTGGATTATTATTAGAACTGGATTAATATACAACATGTCTACTCACATATCCGAGCCTAACATTACTGACAACACCTCTATCATTATAATTGTCATTACTGCTCCATTCATCTCTCTCAGACATTTTCTTTTGTAAAAATATAAAACATTGATACGCCTCTTCTGTGAGCAAATTGTGATTTATTTTTTATATGGGCTACGCAAATCTAATTTGATTATTGATGGATGTGTCAAATTAGTCCGCTATACTAGACAACAGTGGGATTTATAAAAATGCCCAAAAGTATATATGAAGTTACAAAATGAACATGCAAATGATGCAAAAACTGAAACAACAGATGTACAGTTTCCCCGGCAACACGTTTCATGTGTAATGGTGCAGAAAATGCAGTATTTAGGCCAAAGGTCTCCATGACAGTGGCGGAGCTTCTTGAAATAGGCAGGAGTACGACACAAAAACCTTTGGGGAGCGCCTGATATCCATCTCCCCGAGCCCATTCACACATCCCACTTTCACTTCTTCTCTTCTGCTTCACACTCCTCTAATCAGGCCACTCTCTTTGTCTGCAAGCAGACAAAAACCTGACCCACATGCTAAATATGGACTCTATTTAAAAAAAGGTCTATATGTCCGCAAAACTTTTCCACCACCCTCATTTTGCAGATCAAGGTCATTAGGTTGGGTGTAGCTCTAAAAATTGTATTTAGCAGTTCACTGTAGACGACTGTAAAAGAGCGACAGGGATTGGTTTAATTTATGAAGAGCCGGTGAAACTGCTGCAGTAATAACCCTCCTCTGCTGTCAGCTATAGGAGACACTCTCCACCACATTCAACTCGAACCTTAATGTTTGGTCGTTCGTTGGTGGATATATAGTTTTGTTTTCATGGGTGTTTATTTGTTGTTTGTTATTTTGCAAGACAACAGAAAAAATTCCCAACCGATTTCCATGAGATTTTCTGCAGGGGTGGAAGAAACCATTACATTTCGGTAAAATCATTTTTCCAGAGAATTTAAATGGTTCCATTAAGGGGAATAATTGTTTACAGGAGGTTAAGCTTTTAACTTCTAAAGGTGTGTTCGAGTTGTCTCGTTTTTGATTTCCTGCTTTGTTAGAACGCATGTGGAGACAGGAGATCTCAAAGCGCTGGAGTACTGACAACTCTTTGTGGATGATCGCTTTGTTTTGCACTTGTCTGGTCTTAAACTTGGCTCGTGCACTTCACAAACTGATTGTCAGATCCAGTGAACTGAGAATCTGCGTTAAAAAAAAAAACACATCAATGCCAGATAGAAGATTTGGATCACTACTGCAAAATCAAAGCCTGTCTGTTGATGCAAATCTGTTGCTGTTAATTTTTGTTTTCTTGACATATTGTGCTGACTGAGAGCCAGACTACCATTGCTGAAGCTCCTTGGCAAAGATGAGCGGCATCAGGTTCAACAGAACAGGGAGCATCTGGTGTCATTGTTTTACTCTGATCATACCAAGCTGCTCGTCACGGTCCGCCCTACCTCATGGATGCCAAAGTGGGCGTAAGAGTCAAAGTAGTAGTCCCGTGATGTCATCTCCTCCGGGCTGATGAACTTGGCGATCTTGCCCCTGCCGGGACAGGTGGACAAGGCTGCTACATGAGGCGTGTGGGGGACGCATGGCATGTGGTGGGTGGTAGGCACTGGTTTAGGCAGCGGGGAGGGCTGAGCAGACTGAGAGAGGGGGGCTGTCACAGGCTCCTGCCGCTGGAGGGGAGAGGGGTACAGTTTTAAAACAGGATAGGGTTTTATGGAAGAAAATTACAGAAGGATAATCAGAAGAACAGATGAATTAGTTAAGCTTAGTTTATGTACAGATTTCAAACGACCTAAATACAACACAAATTAAATAAAAGGTTTGTCGGGTGTGGATACCTCTAATTACCTACATGACAACCACACCCAAATAAAACAAAAAAATTGAATAAATAAAAAAATACAGAGAGGGACGAATATATGATACAAATATATGAATAATTTATTTGCAGGTCAAATGTTTAAACAGAGCATTTCTAATTCTCTTTTTGTACATGCACCATAAAACAGGGGAAGCCAATAAATGTACGTAATCTGAGTGTGTATATTTCACTTTGCAAACAAAATAGGCTACAAATTGGAAATGTGTTGATGTCCAAAATAGTGTGGTGCACTTGGTGAAACAATTAAATGCGAGTGGAAAGGTGAACCCTATGATAAGCAGTCGATAATCAATAAAATCATATACAGTCAGTAAGTAATTCCACAGACAGACGGTAAAGGAAGCAGGTTCCTTTCAGCACCACGGACAGAGGACATGGGATCAACCAATATGTGCAATCTGATCATTTAACCTGAACTGCACATCTTCTGCATGTACCACTATTATTACTGCACATCTCCTGCATGTACCACTATTATTACTGCACATCTCCTGCATGTACCACTATTATTACTGCACATCTCCTGCATGTACCACTATTATTACTGCACATCTTCTGCATGTATCACTATTATTACTGCACATCTCCTGCATGTACCACTATTATTACTGCACATCTCCTGCATGTACCACTATTATTACTGCACATCTCCTGCATGTATCACTATTATTACTGCACATCTCCTACATGTATTACTGCACATCTCCTGCATGTATCACTATTATTACTGCACATTTCCTGCATGTATCACTATTATTACTGCACATCTCCTACATGTATTACTGCACATCTTCTGCATGTATCACTATTATTACTGCACATCTCCTGCATCTATCACTATTATTGCTGCAGTTTCATTAGTGTGCTCAGATCCTCCTCTCCATATCATCTGCAGGACACCGGGAAGTGCACGTTGCTATGCGCGCACGCCATCGCAGCATCGCTGATTCCTAAAAACGAGCTTGACACCACGATACCACGGATATAAATAACAATCAAGTCAAATATCGGTCAGCACAATACAAATAATGAGGCTGACAGTTCCCCCCCACCCCGCGGTCCCTCTGTTAACCGGCTGCAGGACACCACAAGGTCCCTACCTCCGAGCTGTCCGCCTCCGCCATCTTCCGCCGCAGCAGCAAACACCGCGACGAATGCCTCAGTCCCATGAGAGCCGACGAGATTTACGCACCAACTCCTCAAAGTGATCGGGAAGGTCTGGTTTCTGAGTCGAAACGTGTCAGAAATAACCCAGAATCACCGAATATGTGGCTCCAATGTGCGCAGAAAAAGAAAGTCATGATAGGAAACGTGTGATGCCGGTTGACACAGTTTCAGTCACATTAAGAAAAAGTTGTTAAATCGATTTTCGGTCCAGTAATCCATACTGTAAATGTGAGACAGGTTGTCTTATAGTGGGGGCCGTCTATCGCCTGGAGAGACCGTGTTGAAGTTGAGGGGTTGACGGTCAGATCCCAGCAGGAGTCGGTGGATCTGTTAACACCGGTGCGCACCGGGTTGGGTGTCCCCCGTTCCCAAACAACGAACCCCAAATCTGTGCGTAAAGATCCGGCTACCCGCGGGGACATTTATGAAAGTGTCACCCACCACCAAGAATAGTGGGCACCCAGCGGCGCCCTGGGAGAAAAAAACTCCTTCTTCTCGTGTTCTTCACCGCTTGGAAACACTTGACATCTCTCAGCTGTGACGCTCCTTCACAATCCACATCTCCGTGCGCCCTTCACATCTCCAGATCCCGAGAAAGTAAAAAAAAAAGAAAGGGTTCCAAACACGAGCCCCTCGGATGAGATGAAATCAAACGTTATTAAAAAGAGAGAGAGAGAGAGAGGATATAATAATTGGAGCCATTAAAGGAAATAAATCTCTGCTCTCCTCCGCCTCCTCACTCCACTTTCCAGCAGGAACAGAAGCGCAGCTCCTCAGCTGCCGGATTATATAACATAGGTGTTTGAGCCTATGTTGGAAAAAAACAACAACAACCCCGACGTCAAGCATTAAGATGCTTTATCAGTCTTCACCTAAATAAATTATAGATTTAATAATATAAGCAGCAGAGATAACTACATGTATTTTTTTATTATTTAGGACGCAGTCACAGGTGTGCACATTTTGACTTGTACTATAGCTGTTTTTTGTCGTAGCAGCCAATCAGAATCGAGGACCGGTGTCCTAGAATTAGCTGGACTAGGACAAGAACCAATTAGAAATGAGATTTTTACACAAACAGCTGTTCAACCAGTTTGTCCTTAGCTGCAATTTCATATTGTTTCCTTATTATATACATCCATGATTGTTACAGAAGGCTATGCACTGTATGGAAGCATATTGCTGCTGCGAACCTAAAAAGAAAGAAGGGTTCATAACTGTTTCAGCATCAACTTTATATATTGTGTACTGCTGATTTCCACATCCTGCTGCTCACTCATTTCATACCTACTGTCTAAAATGAATCAGTCACAACCTGTTTTGAGAAATATCACAAGATATTTGTCACCAAAAACGGGCTCGTGTCCCATAAACGATAAAATAAAACACAATGAAACACACCAGGTTTTAGGCACAGTTACGGATGAGCTGCATCGATGGTGCTTAAAAAAACACCGGCCTACACATCACTCCCAATGATAATGTGTGCATCTTATATGTCATTCACACACACACACACACACACACACACACACACAAACACGCACCAGTGTGGGGGCAGGAGCACAGAGGCAGGAGTCAGGAGTGAAAGAAGTGGGCAGACGACCATTGATTGACAAATCTGATACCAAAGACAAAGATGTGAGAAACAACCCTGTTGAATTCCACTGTACAGTAAAACTAAACTAGTGTCAGAAACTGTAAAGAACCAGGAATCATTGAGACAGATCTCTTGTAATAAGATGTAGTTTAGGCCCCTTAACATTTATCTCAGTGCAAAATACTGAACCTGCGATCTGCTCCAAACAGTGGGGGCCTTGGACTGTAATCCTTCGAGTAGTGTGATGTGTAGAGGAACTTCTTTAGTTTTTAATATATAAATCCAGCCGAGCTGTGACATGAAAGAATGACACAACAGAATCTGTATATATGCAGTTTATTATGTCAATATTTCAATGATTGAAACATTTGATAAAATACTTGAATTAAAACCAACACCACTTTATGACAGTAAACTTTACCATTCTTATATAAAAGGATCAGACAATAAGAATAACTAGAAACACTTCACTGTGTACGTACATTTATTTCCAGATTTATATGGGGTCCCTGTGACCTTTGACCTTTGACCAATGTAATTCATCAATAGATGTTTGATTCAAAATGATAAATGATTAACACTTTCTCATTTGTTGTTCTGTGAGGCCACCGTGACCTTTGACCTTTGGCTACCAGAATCTAACCAGTTCATCCTTGAGTCCAAGTGAATGTTTGTACCCAATTTGAAGAAATTCCCAATTGGCATTTATGGGTTTTGCGTTCTCGAGAATGGGACGGATGGACTAGTGAGTTTGAGGTACAGGTGTAATGATGAGAGGGGCGGAGTTTCTTCCATTATCATTCGACTGAGGGCAGAAGTACGGATAAAGTTTCTTTGTAAAACAGCAGCCCATGAGACAACCAATGCGTGATTTAGAGTCTACATTGTAAAAAGACACCTCACCTTTGTTGTAGTCTACAAAGACACCCACCTTCTGTGGCTCTTCTTTCAATATTTTACGTTTTGAGTCTGCAGATGTTTTATATTTGCCCTCAAACAATGAAAAGGTCCAATATCCAACTTGAACTGACAGACCTGTCTTGTTCTTTCTATCCACCGACTCCCTGACCACGCCAACGATCCAACGTATCTTTCCTTTCACCTGCACCTCAAAGTAAAACTTCCCTGTCGTGAATCCCTCTTTTGCCAAAACCTGACAACCACTATGAAATCTCTTTGGATTGTCGGTAACTTTGTTCTCTATGTCTTCTTCTGTAACTTGTTTTCCGTCTTCGCTTATGACAAGTGAGTAAAATGCAGTGTCGGAGTCAAGGGTCAAGTCGACCGCGTGCTCTCTCATTCTTTTCATTCTGATCTCAGGAATCTCTTCCATTATTTCATCAACTCTCTGTTTCAGCCGAGTCAGGTCTCCTCGCGTTGCCTGGAAAGACAGGTCAGGGCAGAGGTCTGTGTCGGGGCAGCTCTTGTGCGGAGGTTTGGACAAGGTCGGGAAGCTCTGGAGGAAATGATAGTGATCCTCTGACTGTGACAGATGTTCCAGCTGACTGCTTCGGCTTTTGAGCTCAGTAACTTCCCTCCTCAGTTCTTTGAGAAACTCTTGACCCTTTTGCTTTATTGCACTGTGCCTCTGCTCGATCGCCTCAACCAGCTCGGCCTGGCTCGCCTGAATGGACTGGATCAACTCGGTGAACACCTGTACGGCGTCTTGTTTCTCTTTTTCAGAATTTACTGGGCTGACATCGAGTAATTCTTCAACCTCAGCTATCTTCTCAATCCGTGTTTGTATCAATTTCTGGATGTTTGCCTGTGCCTCATCTTTTGTTGCCGCCACCTTTTCATATTGCACCTCCAGGAGGACGGCGTTGTGACCCTTGTGATCGGCTTTCAAACACAGGACGCAAATGAAGGCCTGCTCCTTCAAGCAGTACAGCTCGGTCATCTTGTTGTGTGTCTTGCACATCCTGTCGTCGAGATTCTTCATTGGCTCTAATAATTTGTGGCCTTTGAGCACAGCAACTCGCCCATGCGGCTCCAGGTGTGACTCACAGAAAGAAGTCAGACACGTCAGGCAAGATTTAACGGCCTTTTCTTTTATCTCAGAGCAGATGTCACAAAGAACGTCAACCACCAGAAGCTGTGAGCCTGGAGTTGAGGCTTTGACTTGAACCAACTTCTTAAACTCATCAGCTAACTCTGAGATGAAACTGTTGACTCGGAGTTCAGGTCTTGTGGAGAATTTCTGTTTGCACATCGGGCACTGACAAGTGTCCCCACTGTCCCAATACCTGTTGATACATGCGCTGCAGAAGTTGTGCCCACACGGGATCGTGACTGGGTCTGTGAACACGTCCAGACAGATGGAACACAGTAACCTCTCCTCTGACAGCAGACAGCTGGCCGATGCCATATCTGGACAAAAACATCGTAGGTAGTTATAACTCACATCTGTGCTGAATAATCTGTTAGATTTAATGGAAGGTTTTAATTTACCTGTGAAGTTTGCGTGTTTTAAAAGCAGCAGCTTGAAGTGACGAGGAAACTGTAACTTTCCTCGTTCAGTTTCATTTCAGCATGATGACGCAGGTGAGGGCCCCTCCCCTGCTGCTCTGGTACACTTCCTGGCTTCGTTTAACTCTTTCCACTCTGTTCACATTGGAAACTCACAAAGGATGTTAAATAAGTTGTGGCAGCGTGCTGTTAACACAAAGGGATTTGGGCTGATGACCTTTCGTGCCATTCATGGGGAGGCTGTGGCTCAGGGGGTAGAGCGGGTCGTCCACTATCCAGGAGGTTGGTGGATCGATCTCCCCACAAAGTGTCTTTGGGCAAGATACTGAACCCCACAGCTCCGACAGTGTGTGAGTGATGTATATGGCAGAGAAAGGGCTGCACATAGTGTATGAATGTGTGTGAAAGGGTGAAGTGGTCATCAGGACTAGAAAAACGTTATATTAACACAGACCATTTACTATTTCATCCTGTTTAATGCCCTTTTCACGAAATAAATCGTCTCTGTGCTGTCTTCATGTGGCGCAGAGCGATGCTGCTGCGTGGCCCCAACACTACGGAACACACTCCCTCCAGATTTAAATTCTGCAGTATCTGTTGAAGCCTTTAAAAACCTCTTTTATTCACTCTGGCCTTTGTCTCACCTGCATTCAAATGTTGGAATCCATGCGTTTTTTATTGCTCAGTTTTTCTGTTTTTTATTGCAAAGAATCGTTGTATATTACTCGTAACTGGTGTTATTTTATTCATGTAAGCACCGTGTGACTCCGGTCTGAGAAAGGAGCTATAGCCTATTGAAGAAATTTCCTAATTTCTTACTTACTCACACGGACCATATAACCTCCCCTTGGTGTCACATATTGCATTTCGTAAGCCTCCTCCAAGGCCCAACAGTCCCTTGTGAAACCTGATTTAAATTCACTAGATCCAGATGTTCATTTGAGATCCATATTCTCTGAGAAATCGATGAAAATGTAAAACAAAATTCTGTATTTCGCAATGTTAAGTGAAAACACAGTGAAAAGTAAAATCCTGGATTACACCCCAGATCCGGATCTGCACAAAAATTGACTGGCTTCTTCCTTCAGTACATTTCCCACCCTGACAGACAATTTCATGTTTTAAAATTGGTGACGTGGTTTTACATAATCACTCCCAATGATAATGTGTGCATCTTATATGTCATTCACACACACACACACACACACACACACACACACACACACACACACAAACACGCACCAGTGTGGGCAGGAGCACAGGCAGGAGTCAGGAGTGAAAGAAGTGGGCAGACGACCATTGATTGACAAATCTGATACCAAAGACAAAGATGTGAGAAACAACCCTGTTGAATTCCACTGTACAGTAAAACTAAACTAGTGTCAGAAACTGTGAAGAACCAGGAATCATTGAGACAGATCTCTTGTAATAAGATGTAGTTTAGGCCCCTTAACATTTATCTCAGTGCAAAATACTGAACCTGCGATCTGCTCCAAACAGTGGGGGCCTTGGACTGTAATCCTTCGAGTAGTGTGATGTGTAGAGGAACTTCTTTAGTCTTTAATATATAAATCCAGCCGAGCTGTGACATGAAAGAATGACACAACAGAATCTGTATATATGCAGTTTATTATGTCAATATTTCAATGATTGAAACACTTGATAAAATACTTGAATTAAAACCAACACCACATTATGACAGTAGACTTTACCATTCTTATATAAAAGGATCAGACAATAACAATAACTAGAAACACTTCACTGTGTACATACATTTTTTCCAGATTTATATGGGGTCCCTGTGACCTTTGACCTTGACTAATGTAATTCATCAATAGATGTTTGATTCAAAATGATAAATGATCAACAGTTTCTCATTTGTTGTTCTGTGAGGTCACCGTGACCTTTGACCTTTGACTAACAGAATCTAACCAGTTCATCCTTGAGTCCAAGTGAATGTTTCGACAGAATTTGAAGAAATTCCCATTGGGTGTTCATGGGTTTCGCGTTCTCGAGAATGGGACGGATGGACTAGTGAGTTTGAGGTACAGGTGTAATGATGAGAGGGGCGGAGTTTCTTCCATTATAATTCGACTGAGGGCAGAAGTACGGATAAAGTTTCTCTGTAAAACAGCAGCCCATGAGACAACCGATGCGTGATTTAGAGTCTACATTGTAAAAAGACACCTCACCTTTGTTGTAGTCTACAAAGACACCCACCTTCTGTGGCTCTTCTTTCAATATTTTACGTTCTGAGTCTGCAGATGTTTTATATTTGCCCTCAGACAATATTAAGGTCCAAAATCCATTTTCAACTGACGAGTCTGTCATGTTCTTTCTATCCACCGACTCCTGACCACGCCAACGACCCAACGTATCTTTCCTTTCACCTGCACCTCAAAGTAAAACTTCCCTGTCGTGAATCCCTCTTTTGCCAAAACCTCACAACATGCAAGAAATCTCTTTGGATTGTCGGTAACTTTGTTCTCTATGTCTTCTTCTGTAACTTGTTTTCCGTCTTCGCTTATGACAAGTGAGTAAAATGCAGTGTCAGGGTCAAAGGTCAAGTCGACCGCGTGCTCTCTCATTCTTTTCATTCTGATCTCAGGAATCTCTTCCATTATTTCATCAACTCTCTGTTTCAGCCGAGTCAGGTCTCCTCGCGTTGCCTGGAAAGACAGGTCAGGGCAGAGATCTGTGTCGGGGCAGCTCTTGTGCGGAGGTTTGGACAAGGTCGGGAAGCTCTGGAGGAAATGATATTGATCCTCTGACTGTGACAGATGTTCCAACTGACTGCCTAGGCTCTTGAGCTCAGTAACTTCCCTCCTCAGTTCTTTGAGAAACTCTTCACCCTTTTGCTTTATTGCACTGTGCCTCTGCTCGATCGCCTCAACTAGCTCGGCCTGGCTCGCCTGAATGGACTGGATCAACTCGGTGAACACCTGCACGGCGTCTTTTTCCTCTTTTTTAGAATCTACCTTGCTGACATCGAGTAATTTTTCAACCTCCGCTATCTTCTCAATCCGTGTCTTTATCAACTTCTGGATGTTTGCTTGTGCCTCGTATTTTGTTGCCGCCACTTTTTCATATTGCTCCTCCAGGGGGACGGCGTTGTGACCCTTGTGATCGGCTTTCAAACACAGGACGCAAATGAAGGCCTGCTCCTTCAAGCAGTACAGCTCTGTCATCTTGTTGTGTGTCTTGCACATCCTGTCGTCGAGATTCTTCACTGGCTGTACTAATTTGTGGCCTTTGAGCCGAGCAACTCTCCGATGCGGCTCCAGGTGTGACTCACAGAAAGAAGTCAGACACGTCAGGCAAGATTTAACGGCCTTTTCTTTTATCTCAGAGCAGATGTCACAAAGAACGTCAAGCGCCGGAAGCTGTGGGCCTGGAGTTGAGGCTTTGACTTGAACCAACTTCTTAAAATCAGTGTTGACTTGGAGTTCAGGTCTTGTGGAGAATTTCCGTTTGCACATCGGGCACTGGTAAGTGTCCCCGCTGTCCCAGTACGTGTTGATACATGCGCTGCAGAAGTTGTGCCCACACAGGATCGTGACTGGGTCTGTGAACACGTCCAGACAGATGGAACACTCGAACCTCTCCTCTGACAGTAGACAGCTGGCCGATGCCATATCTGGACAAAAACATTGTAGGCAGTTATAACTCATATCTGTGCTGAATAATCTGTTAGATTTAATGGAAGGTTTTAATTTACCTGTGAAGTTTGCGTGTTTTAAAAGCAGCAGCTTGAAGTGACGAGGAAACTGTAACTTTCCTCGTTCAGTTTCATTTCACCATGATGACGCTGGTGAGGGCCCCTCCCCTGCTGCTCTGGTACACTTCCTGGCTTCGTTTAACTCTTTCCACTCTGTTCACATTGGAAACTCACAAAGGATGTTAAATAAGTTGTGGCAGCGTGCTGTTAACACAAAGGGATTTGGGCTGATGACCTTTCGTGCCATTCATGGGGAGGCTGTGGCTCAGGGGGTAGAGCGGGTCGTCCACTATCCAGGAGGTTGGTGGATCGATCTCCCCACAAAGTGTCTTTGGGCAAGATACTGAACCCCACAGCTCCGACAGTGTGTGAGTGATGTATATGGCAGAGAAAGGGCTGCACATAGTGTATGAATGTGTGTGAAAGGGTGAAGTGGTCATCAGGACTAGAAAAACGTTATATTAACACAGACCATTTACTATTTCATCCTGTTTAATGCCCTTTTCACGAAATAAATCGTCTCTGTGCTGTCTTCATGTGGCGCAGAGCGATGCTGCTGCGTGGCCCCAACACTACGGAACACACTCCCTCCAGATTTAAATTCTGCAGTATCTGTTGAAGCCTTTAAAAACCTCTTTTATTCACTCTGGCCTTTGTCTCACCTGCATTGAAATGTTGGAATCCATGCGTTTTTTTATTGCTCATGTTTTTCTCTGTTTTTTATTGCAAAGAATCGTTGTGTATTACTGCGTAACTGGTGTTATTTTATTCATGTGAAGCACCGTGTGACTCCGGTCTGAGAAAGGAGCTATAGCCTATTGAAGAAACTTTCCTAATTTACTTACTTACTCACACACGGACCATATAACCTCCCCCCTTGGTGTCACATATTAGGGCATTTCGTAGAGCTCACACCTCCAAGGCCCAACAGTCCCCTTGTGAAACCTGATTTAAATTCACTAGATCCAGATGTTCATTTGAGATCCATATTCTCTGAGAAATCGATGAAAATGTAAAACAAAATTCTGTATTTCGCAATGTTAAGTGAAAACACAGTGAAAAGTAAAATCCTGGATTCACACCCCAGATCCGGATCTGCACAAAAATTGACTGGCTTCTTCCTTCAGTCATTTCCCACCCTGACAGACAATTTCATGAAAATTGGTGACGTGGTTTTTACATAATCACTCCCAATGATAATGTGTGCATCTTATATGTCATTCACACACACACACACACACACACAC
The DNA here is from genome assembly GCF_022539355.2 of Hippoglossus stenolepis. Taxonomy (NCBI): domain Eukaryota; kingdom Metazoa; phylum Chordata; class Actinopteri; order Pleuronectiformes; family Pleuronectidae; genus Hippoglossus; species Hippoglossus stenolepis. Next base: position 12,688,087 of record NC_061504.1, read on the forward strand.
ACACACACACACACACACACACACACACACACACACACACACACAAACACGCACCAGTGTGGGGGCAGGAGCACAGGGGCAGGAGTCAGGAGTGAAAGAAGTGGGCAGACGACCATTGATTGACAAATCTGATACCAAAGACAAAGATGTGAGAAACAACCCTGTTGAATTCCACTGTACAGTAAAACTAAACTAGTGTCAGAAACTGTGAAGAACCAGGAATCATTGAGACAGATCTCTTGTAATAAGATGTAGTTTAGGCCCCTTAACATTTATCTCAGTGCAAAATACTGAACCTGCGACCTTCTCCAAACAGTGGTGGCCTTGGACTGTAATCCTTCGAGTAGTGTGATGTGTAGAGGAACTTCTTTAGTCTTTAATATATAAATCCAGCCGAGCTGTGACATGAAAGAATGACACAACAGAATCTGTATATATGCAGTTTATTATGTCAATATTTCAACGATTGAAACACTTGATAAAATACTTGAATTAAAACCAACACCACATTATGACAGTAGACTTTACCATTCTTATATAAAAGGATCAGACAATAACAATAACTAGAAACACTTCACTGTGTACATACATTTTTTTCCAGATTTATATGGGGTCCCTGTGACCTTTGACCTTTGACTAATGTAATTCATCAATAGATCTTTGATTCAAAATGATAAATGATCAACAGTTTCTCATTTGTTGTTATGTGAGGTCACCGTGACCTTTGACCTTTGGCTACCAGAATCTATCCTTGAGTCCAAGTGAATGTTTCTACAGAATTTGAAGAAATTCCCACTGGGCGTTCATGCAATATCGCGTTCTCGAGAATGGGACGGATGGACTAGTGAGTTTGAGGTACAGGTGTAATGATGAGAGGGGCGGAGTTTCTTCCATTACCATTCAGGTGAGGGCAGAAGTACGGATAAAGTTTCTCTGTAAAACAGCAGCCCATGAGACAACCGATGCGTGATTTAGAGTCTACGTTGTAAAAAGACACCTCACCTTTGTTGTAGTCTACAAAGACGCCCAACTTCTGAAACTCTTCTTTCAATATTTTAGGTTCTGAGTCTGCAGATGTTACATATTTGCCCTCAGACAATGAAAAGGTCCAATATCTATCTTCAACTGACAGATCTGTCTCGTTCTTTCTATCCACCGACTCCCCGGCCACGCCAACGACCCAATTTATCTTTCCTTTCACCTGCACCTCAAAGTAAAACTTCCCTGTCGTGAATCCCTCTTTTGCCAAAACCTCACAACATACATCAAATCTCTTTGGATTGTCGGTAACTTTGTTCTCTATGTCTTCTTCTGTAACTTGTTTTCCGTCTTCGCTTATGACAAGTGAGTAAAATGCAGTGTCGGGGTCAAAGGTCACGTCGACCGCGTGCTCTCTCATTCTTTTCATTCTGATCTCAGGAATCTCTTCCATTATTTCATCGACTCTCTGTTTCAGCCGAGTCAGGTCTCCTCGCGTTGCCTGGAAAGACAGGTCAGGGCAGAGGTCTGTGTCGGGGCAGCTCTTGTGCGGAGGTTTGGACAAGGTCGGGAAGCTCTGGAGGAAATGATAGTGATCCTCTGACTGTGACAGATGTTCCAGCTGACTGCTTCGGCTCTTGAGCTCAGTAACTTCCCTCCTCAGTTCTTTGAGAAACTCTTGACCCTTTTGCTTTATTGCACTGTGCCTCTGCTCGATCGCCTCAACTAGCTCGGCCTGGCTCGCCTGAATGGATTGGATCATCTCGGTGAACACCTGCACGGCGTCTTTTTCCTCTTTTTCAGAATCTACCAGGCTGACATCGAGTAATTCTTCAACCTCCGCTATCTTCTCAATGCGTGTTTGTATCAATTTCTGGATGTTTGCCTGTGCCTCATCTTTTGTTGCCGTCACTTTTTCATATTGCTCCTCCAGGGGGACGGCGTTGTGACCCTTGTGATCGGCTGTAAAACACAGGACGCAAATGAAGGCCTGCTCCTTCAAGCAGTACAGCTCGGTCATCTTGTTGTGTGTCTTGCACATCCTGTCGTCGAGATTCTTCACTGGCTCTAATAATTTGTGGCCTTTGAGCACAGCAACTCGCCCATGCGGCTCCAGGTGTGACTCACAGAAAGAAGTCAGACACGTCAGGCAAGATTTAACGGCCTTTTCTTTGATCTCAGAGCAGATGTCACAAAGAACGTCAAGCACCGGAAGCTGTGGGCCTGGAGTTGAGGCTTTGACTTGAACCAACTTCTTAAAATCATCAGCTAACTCTGAGATGAAAGTGTTGACTTGGAGTTCAGGTCTTGTGGAGAATTTCCGTTTGCACATCGGGCACTGGCAAGTGTCCCCGCTGTCCCAGTACGTGTTGATACATGCGCTGCAGAAGTTGTGCCCACACAGGATCGTGACTGGGTCTGTGAACACGTCCAGACAGATGGAACACTCGAACCTCTCCTCTGACAGCAGACAGCTGGCCGATGCCATATCTGGACAAAAACATCGTAGGCAGTTATAACTCATATCTGTGCTGAATAATCTGTTAGATTTAATGGAAGGTTTTAATTTACCTGTGAAGTTTGCGAGGTTTAAAAGCAGCAGCTTGAAGTGACGAGGAAACTGTAACTTTCCTTGTTCAGTTTCATTTCAGCATGATGTGAGGGCCCCTCCCCTGCTGCTCTGGTACACTTCCTGGCTTCGTTTAACTCTTTCCACTCTGTTCAAATTGGAAACTCACAAAGGATGTTAAATAAGTTGTGGCAGCATGCTGTTAAAACAAAGGGCTCAGTAACAATGTCTCGTTTTCTCAATGCACAGTTTCACTTTTATGCAGACACTTGTTTTGCCGGTCACACCCTATTCCTGCGCCTCCTTTTAGGAAAGAGTCCCACAAAGCACGAGACATGATGAACCAACCACAGCAGAGACTGGACACAGAGGCACTGGCTGCAAAATGGAAAACCGCATTTCTATTTGTTCCACCAAACAGTAGTGAAACGGAAAACAGACATGCTCCAAATTTCGATCCACAGAACAACAGTTTCCTGTTTGTTTTTTCCTCTCGTTCTGGCTCAAGTTCATTTGGTGAAATCTTGATGTGATGGATGCCAATCCTCTGCTAAGTAATGTCGTTTGGGCAGACCGGTTGTCATCATGGCAGGTGACCGCTGCAGAGCTCCTCCTGCAGCCATCATCCACTCCTTTTATGGCTCATTGAATTACTGAGGTGGAAAAAGAGGCAGATACACTGGGAAGAGTCGGCGATGGTCAAAGAGGAAGAAAAATAAAATCGGAAAAAAGCATCCGAGAGACAGTAACTTTATTAAGATCTTATCATTAGCTTTTAAGGCATGAACATGGTTCAACATAAGACAAGTATATTAAGATGGACGGAGGACCTCCACTTCTCCCACTGACCAAAAATAAAGCCAAAATATCCCCATTGGAGCCAGAGTCTGTGCAGCACAGTACGGCCACAAGTTTGAGATTCCACCAATACCTGTCAATCATGTTGTTTCACTGTGTTTTTATAGCATCAAATTACGAAACAAAATAAATCTTATTGGAAACATGAACACATTTAACAATCTGCTGCTAAAAACAACTGAATTTATCCGTGTGGGATTGATCAAGTATTGATGATGGTATAGTATGGTGTCGTGTCTTTGAGACTATTAGATGTTGTACTTTGACTTTCCACTTAACGGTTCAGTGTGTATAATATAGTGACATCTAGTGGTGATGTTGCATGTTGCAGCTGAATACCCCTCACCTCACCAGAACCTGTGGTAGCCTTCAGTTGTCATAAAAAGTCAAATGGTGTTTAGTTTGTCCAGTCTGGGCTACTGTAAAAAACATGGCTGCCTCCGTAGAGAGGACCCGCACCAGATGTAAATATAAAGTTTTTAAATATAAAGGGCTTATTCTAGGGTAAAGAAAACAACAATTCATACAATTTAGATGAAACACGCTATTGAAAACATCACTAGGATCATTATTTTATTCAATTTCTGCCACTAGATCCCTTTCACTTCCATCTTACACCTAAATTTCTAATATAAATTTCATTTTGCGACTTTTGTGCAGGATAGAATTTCATTGGTGAGTGAAAGAGTCCTGAATTATAAGAAAGTCAGCAGTATGGGCCATTTTGTCCATTTATTAAGAACATTAATTTATTCACACACTGGTGTGAGGCTCTGTTCACTGCAGTCAGTTCCCCCCTCTCTGTCTTTTATCTGTGTTTATTCGTGTACACATCAGCTTGGAATTCTTCAGGGGGTTTGTGGTTACATTGTAACCAAGGCTGAACAAGGCACCAGCTCCATTTCCTTCTCTGTCACTCCCCTATTGTGAATCTGTCCTCGAGTCCACACCAACGCTGCCTTCATGGACCGTAGGAAATAAGGAACAGGTCGTAAAATAGTAGAACACATGCACACAATTTTACATGGAATAAGATGAAAACTTTTGTCTTTATTAATCTTTTTACAAATAATTGATGTTCTCTTATTTACCCTAACCAATCATATTTATATCATTCTATCTTTTCTCTTTTCTCTCATCATGTTCCATCGTTTTATTGTCATTGTTTCTTCCTTGTAAAAGCACTTTGTAGCATTGGTAAGAAAAGTGCTCTATGAATAAAATTATTACTATTAGCAGTAGTAGTAGTAGTCATCGTAACAATAATATCTTTACTTATATAGCACTTCTCGTTCACTACTAGTTACAAAGTGCTTAACAAATACAAAAATACAAAAAAATAACATAAAAACAAAAAACACAGTCATACAAGAATATATAAAAAGAATAAAAACACTCAACGTGTGACAGAAATTTAAGTTAATATTATATTTTTATATATTTTTGAGGGAAATACATTAAAACAAAAATAAAAAATCACCAATCCAAATTGTGGACACACTGATGACGTTGGACATTCATATTCATGCATATTTGTATGATAAATAAAAGTGATCACCTTCATCGCCATCACATCTGAAGCAAAAATGCTCTTTGGTCTCTATAACTTTAATTTTTTTTAATTTTTTATTGGCTGTTATTTACTGAGAGTAAAAGTCACATCGTGCTCATCAACTACGAGCTTCCCTGAACGCACCACCCGCAGATCCCTGCCGTCGGACCCTGAATGCAACAAGCTGCAGCGAAGCGGACGCTGCAGAATCGGACTCTGCGCATTCTGACGAGAGGAGCGAGGAAACGACGGGGTTTTCAATCCTCAGCGAACATCGGTCCGGTCAGTATTGTTCCCCTCCGGTGTGGAGATTCAAACGCCAGTTTATCAACAAATAATTCGGGTTTAAATTCTTCACGCGCATCAAGTCCGCAGGTGGAGGGGTTGTTTTGTATTCCGGGATGCTCCAGCTCACACCCCGTCCTGCCGGAGGAATGTGGCGACAAAGTTTGGCACCACGAGGAACCGCGAGGGACTTTTATTCACGTTATTTGTGACGCTAGAGGACGCAGTCAGTGGTCAGAGTGTAAACATGTCAACAGATCATCACTCCCACGAGACAGCAGCACGTTAATTGACTCCATCAGGCATCAACAGCGGGAGGCCTGGCTAGGAAAAGTACCGCAAAACCACAAAATACGCGTTAAACAGAGCGTTATGAAAGGTGACGTTGTGAAACAGCAGGGTATTTGTAGTCTGGTGTGTATTTTTGTACTTTCTAAGTGACACATTCAACGTATTGACTTGGATTTGGCGCCAGGGTATTTAAAGTAGTGCAGAGTACCTGACCACAGGTGAGTCGGTGCAGGATCTTCACCTCAGCTGTCATCGACTTCACCTGAAGACTGAGCGATATGGTCCGAATTCTATCGAGATGAATATCGATACTGATAATTATCGTGATAAGTGTAACATCAGTTTTCCTTTGAAGTTTAAAGGCAAATTTCTTTCTCGATTTAATCTGCTTGGTTTCGGATTCCTATTATGGAGCAGTTACAACAGGAACAATATAACAATGGAATAGCCCATAGCACATTGTGGGGATGGCGGTAATGCACCTTGACGTTGGTTGCCACCTGCCAGTAAACCAGAAGAAGAAGAAGAAGAAGAAGAAGAAGAAGAAGAAGAAAACCTTCTCTCACATATGTCTAGTTCTGTTTAGCAATGGAGCCATTGTGACGTACCTGTATCTGAGGTTCTGTTTGCGGTCAGGCGGAGGTGAACCGTCTATTTTGGGACGCTCAGAGCAGACTAGCGATAAATGTCGCATTAAGTTTGTGGTTTTAAACTCTTCTTTATGGGCTGAGAATAGCACATCAGGCAAATGTAAGCTCGTTCAATTATACCTGCTCACTGTTCCTCAACAACGCTTAAGCTTTATTTCACAGCTTGTTTAAACCAGTGCGTTTAACAAACCCACGACCTTGTTTAAGTTTAGACCCTGTCAGGAAATCCAACACTTTATCTGCTGAGCAAATGATTGATCCAACACTTAATTCAGATGCAAATAGTACCTACTGTTGTGTACATGTACTGTAAATGACTCCCCGGCCAGTAAATACCTTCACTCATATCTTCGGTGCTATATCCACTGAAGGCCAGCAGATCAATATCGTGAATGAAAGTGCCTCTCACCTCGTGACCTTTTATTTTTCAGGGCTGAAACTGTGTCGCTCAATTAATGACTCAGGTTTATGGTCTGTTCAGGGCTGCGAATGATTTAAAGACGTGGGTTTGTGGATGTTGTTAGGAAGGTTACATTATGCTTGTTGTTGTCGCTCATGCAAACTGCAAACGCTCCATAATGACTGTAGCTGTTGCTGCTGGGATGATATTTGATAGGCAGCTGTATCCCTTTGGAAAACAATATCAGTATCACTTGCTGTCACAGCCCATAATACGCCGAGGCCCGATATGAATGAGTTTGTTTGGACTGCTTCAGTAACGTCCTTATCCGTGTCTCATTCTCTAATCCAATTCCTCAGATACAGAGTTTGGTGTTCGGGGTTGCAGAGACAAAATTTTAGGATTAGCTGAAGGAAAATAAACCAACTAATGACAAAGTTTCCTTTTCTTTTTTTTTTACTCTTTCTTTTAAATTGTTGGGTTGACGGCTGGTTTTTCAATTTGCATTTGATCCACAGTTCAATTGCATGCATTGATTTATTGTTTTGTGCTGCTTGCATTAGCTGGAATAAGGAAAGAGTTGCGCTGGTTATTCACCATCATTCTGTTACATCTGAAACTGTGTTTTTTCTACAAACGTTTACTTTTATTTAGCAGTATAGTTAATGAAATACAAGTTTTCTTATATTAGTAGCATTTTCAGCTTGTATCCCTGTTTACTGCTGCCACAGCCTGCAATGGGACGATGTCTCCACTTCCTCCTACTATTCGAAAATGAAGCTAAAATATCAAATGCTGCCATCTTATACTGATGATGTAATTTGGTCGCCACGAACACACGTGCTCGACCAATCAAGAGACGTTTCCTCCCTTTTTTCCCATCATTTAACTAATTTAAACCAAACTTGCTGGAAAAATCAACAGTCGAATATACATCACTTTAAAATGACAGAAACGTGTACTTTGACTTTTTTAAATATTCTGTCCACTTACATGAAGGAGGCAGGTTTTATGGCTGACGTCGCAGCCAGCCACCAGGGGGCGATCAAGACAATTTGACTTCACTTTTGGGAGCTGCCATATCATTAAAAATAAATCTTTTTCTCTTCAGAAGTGACCTGGAGGAAGGAAGATGTCAGTGGTTTATAAAGACGACCAGGAGGACTGGCTGACAGTGTGTCTCAAGTACCTGCTCTTTGTTTTCAACTTTCTCTTCTGGGTAAGTTGACGAAGCATCTTTTTGAGATACCTGCACCTTCACATAAAGCTTAGAGGAGGAGTCCCTAACACAACGTTCACTATTAATCTAAATAAACAGATTCTGCATGGGAATATGTGGAGTCTGGAGGCCAGGGACATGATTTTGGACGAATCGTGTCTGAGCAGGTTTGGTTGCCCGCCGGTAATTCATCGTCCGACGACAGGCGATGGACTCCGAGATTGCGCTCGTATTTACTTACGTGCTGCTCAAACACTAATGAATAAGCTTTATATTCAAGCTTTTATAGAAACCAGTGGCTGTTGGTATAAAAAGAGATAACTTAAGCAAATTCTTCACTGGAGCCACTTATTGAATATGAAATAATAATTTTATACTAAAATACGCGCAGGGAAAATGCTTTAATGCTTCTTTGAAACTGCAGACAGAGGCGTTAGAGGGAAGGAGCCATGTAGAAACAGGGAGAGGATTTAGGAGAGTTCTGAACAGGACTTGGCCCAAAGTGAGTCATCGATTATTCAGGGGGTTTTCCGAGTGCGTTGGAGAACAGTGCATCTCTGGCACTACACTTTATGATCCTCCGGTTTGCAGCTAAAGTGGTACAGCAGAGTGAAAACATTTCCAAAGTCTGAATAAAGGAGGGGTTTAGAAATCTCTAAACTCCCTCTTTTAGTCATTTCCTTTCGTGCATCAGTCTTCGGGGTCGGACATATTTTGGGCAGGGCACTCACTCCGTCGTCTCCCCCGGGGCCGTGCGCGTATCCGAGTGGCGCCTCCTTGATTGGCCATGTGTTGTTGTGGATTCGGGGATCTTGCCTTTGACGGAAAGGGATGAAGAGGAGACACACTCCGAGGCATTTCCTCTGCCTCCGCCACCCTGCGTTTGTTGTCCAGGAAGTGGTTCTCCGTGCTCGGGCTTGACCTCTGTAGTCCCACTGCTCCTGTGGCTGTTGTTCTTTATGCCTGACTGCCTCTGCTCTGTTTCTCTTTCTATTTCCTCCCTCTTTTCTTTTTACCCTCTAATCACTCCCTTCCAACGGCCTTTCTCACGTTGTTGTTTATCTATTATATCTGTTGCTTATCTAATATCCTTGAGCTCACTTCCTATCCGTCACTTCCTGGCCTGTGAAGGCGTAGAACGTTTGGTATGTGATATATTTTATCAATGCTTTTAATCTCATTTTCTCCTCTGAAACCTTTTGCTCCACCCATATCAGTTTCATAGCATCTCTTGCTTTACCTTTATTCTCTAATGTCTTTCCTCCCTCCCTCCCTCTCCTCTCTTCTCTTGCAGGTGGGTGGAGCTGCCGTTTTGGGTGTCGGGGTCTGGACACTGGTGGAGAAGAGCGACTACCTGAGCCTGCTGGCCTCCAGCACTTTTGCCGTGTCTGCGTATATCCTCATCCTGGCTGGCAGCCTGGTGGTGGTCACGGGCTTCTTGGGCTGTTGTGCTGTCGTCAGGGAACAGAGGAGCTGTCTGTCCACGGTGAGACAGCAGAGACACACCTGGAATACAATACTGCGTGTATATTATGAAGAAATGTGAATTTTAACAGTGAGAAGAGTAAATTCTCTTTTTTCTGATGCATTTTCAAACGTTTTTTTATGCTAATTTGCTTGTAGAAAAGTTAACATTTTAAGATATTTCATTGAAAGGAGTGTAGTTTCCTCGGAGAAGTCCTAAGTGCAGGTCGAGGTTTTCCAATAATTGCATCGAAATGCCTCCGATGCTGCCAAAAAAGCCGGGCATTGACGACTGCAAATCTATGCACAGTTCAGATACCACTTCCTTAAAGTATATTAGTTTCACCCAGATAAAACTATAACTTTCTTTTCCCAGAAATCACTACTTCTTCGCCGCTCTAAAAATAAACTTCTTATTTGTCTTTCTTTATCAGAATTGATTTCCGATAGTGTAGCATTTAGCCATAGTCACCTCATCACATCCACACAGGGATTTTTTATGTGCTGGTATCCGATCGGTACTCGGTATTGGACAATACATAAAGTCCAGGTATCTGCAAGTTGTATCAGAATACACACAGTGGTTTACAAAAAGTCTGAATCGACTTTCTGAGATGATCCTGGAGCATCCAGCATCTTCATATTCTGCACTGCATGTCAGGACAGATGGGGAAAAAGCCTCTCGGGTAACTCAATATTAAAAAAATGCGGACTGTCCCATTTTTTTTTAAATAGATCAACAAACCCCCGCTCGAGGACTGAAGGGGTCTCATTGTTACACAGACTGAAACATGTATGAGCACATTTGTTTTAGTACAGAAATGTTGATGATTCTTTCTGCTGCACATGGAAATGCTCCTCGCTGTGTCTCACGTGGGCAACAATGCTGACGGTTTGTCCTCTCACATTTTCATGTCCACACTCCGACGGCACACGCTCTCCTTGGCCTAAGTTCTGTCGCTGGATGCTGACAAATGGCTCCGACGGGGCCCTTATACTGTCCTCTTTATTTTACTGAGGCCGGGGCCCAATGGGAGAGACGCGGGCGGGAGGTTAACGTTCGCTGCCGCAAGACTATTTATAGTAATGTTGATGGATCGAGCAATATGAGGGAGAACTGGGTTTGCGGGAGGGGAAGAAGTGGATGTGTTGAGAATTCGGAGTCGGTGGCGCATTTTGGTTGAATATCAACTTTTATTAATGTGGCTATTTACAGATTAGTTTGGTGGAGATTAACGATTGACGCCAGCGCCCGCGCGCGTGTGTGTGTTTGTGTGTAGAAGTGGTGAAACATTTTGTGTGGGCAGCCGACACAGAATTTTTTAAAATCTTGTAACCAGGAGATGGAGCACAGTGTCTCTGTTTGTCTCTGTGTGATAACTGTTAAAATAGAAGATTAACTTAAGTGTAGTCAAATTTATTGCTCCCATGCTGTGCGTGTGTGTGCTTTTTCCGTGCGTGCACGCGTGAGTGTGTGAGTGTGTGGTAGGTAGCAGCATCTGTCGTGGTCCTGATGCTGCTGTCAAACCCGCTCTGCGACACCTGCACCTAATGACTTGTATGTGTGTGTGTGTTTGCGTTGTGTGGCCCGTGTTTGTGTGAGGTCTATGTCCCATTGTCTGAACAAAGAAAAGTGTGTGCATTGTGTGAGGCTGTGTCCAAAATCACCCACTCATTCACTACCACCTACGCACTATGTAGTGATGTCATTGGACACTACTCTGCACATTTTCTTTTACTTTAGCATCAAGCCTTTTAGGTAAAAAGCAAACTGAACGAGCATGTTTACAAGTAGAAATAAACTTGTTTGCTGCAGTTTATGATGCTCTGCTCTCATTACATATTTTAACGCCACAGCTCACAGATTTCTCTCATGCATGCCATAAAAAAAATACAAACTACGCCAACGGAAATACTTGGGACGTAAATCTGTCGTCATCCTCACGATTATTCCGATATTTTCGATGGAGAACAAGAAGGAGTAGAATCGGCAGAAAGGAGAGAAGGCTGAGACGTGCCGCCTTCTCTCCTCTCTGCCATTTTTCTTCCTGTCAATGCTTCGAGCGCAATGCACAGTCACAGCTCTCTAAATCTGCAGGTGATTTATCCGATACACACTTTGCTTTTCAGTTTATACAATAGTACTTTTCATCATTGAGGATGAAGCTCACAATTAGAACCTCCTGCTGCTGAGATATTGACTTTTAGCTGTTTAATTACACTCATCTGATGCCTGATGTTTCTTTATAATCCTCATTTTCCTGAAGAATACAATTGAATATTTGCGCAGTGGTGATTTGTTAATAATTAAACCAGCGTTATTAGTTTTTTTTGCCAACGTGCTGCTTTGAAGTTAACTGTGACACATATTGGATGTTGTCTCAAACGGCTTGGGGGAGCTCCTGTAAAGACACCTCCGAGAAATCTGAAGCTGTCATTCTGCTCCCCGCTCGTCTCCTTTTCGCGCGGCCCCGCCATCTGTTTTCCGACGCGACAGATGCGGCACAATGACAGTTGATGGAGGTTTTTATTGAGACGTCGCGAGTGTGAGCCACTAACTCCGATGAGTTGGCACCGGGCGACAACTGTGCTGAAGTCAGACGTCTGGGTGAATTGAAGTCCTGTGTGGAATTTATTGACTCTTTTGTCTCTGTGTGTCCTTTGTCTCCACAGTACTTCTTCTGCCTGCTGTTTATCTTCCTGATTGAACTGGTGGCTGGAGTACTGGCCTATGTTTACTACCAGAGGGTAAGTGGTTACCTGCGTATTAGTGGAGTGGTGATGATCTAAACTGCCAAAGCATGTTCAGTATGTTCCTCTCCTGGATTACCAGCCTCTTCACACTGCGTTGGAATATTTGAATTCTTCACTTAAAGCAGTTGCCAGGCAGGAACTCCAGACTTCAGTTAATGTTTATTTCTTGTCTTGCCTAATATGGGCCCTTCGAGATTTCAGTGCTTTTCAGTTTTGTTTTACTTTCCAACCCACGTGAAAAGGTTTCCCAGAGGCCTTTGTTCTGTCTCGTAGGACCCGGGTGACGACTCCGGGAGAATCTACACTAGGTCTTTTTAGCTTCGCTCTTTTTATGCTGTGAGAGTTGTGTTCCGTGTCTGGAGTTTATCTACACACACATCTTTAGAGTTGTGTGTCTCATTGGTTTTCCTGTGAATGTATGTGACCAGTTTGAGTTTGGTACACGTCTTCAAAAACGGGTTAAAGCTTGGTTTTTGAGGTTGAGTTAGTTTCAGATTTAGGGGAAACGTTGGAGTGAGGCATTATTTCTCCGCTTCTGAGGCAGATAGAGACATGAAATAAAAACTTTTCATGGCATAAAATCATTGTTTTTTTTCCCCTAAACTTGGCGAACATTTAACAAAAATCAATAAAGCGGGAAAACTCCAAGAGATCCCCCCCCATTCCTCCTCCTCTTCCTCCTTCTCCTCAAACATTGCATTGTATTTGGTACGTTCCATATAGCGACCCCCCAATCTTCTCTGTCTCACACACTGTTTCTCGCCGTCTCCTCTCTGTTCCTCTCCTCCAGCTGAGCGAGGAACTGAAGCAGCATCTCAACCAGACGATGTCGGAGAACTACGCCCAGCCAGGGAGGGAGGCCGTCACGTTAGCTGTGGACCGACTACAACAGGATGTATGGACTATGTTTAATGAAGTTTATCTCAGATTATATGTTGCACAATAAAAACACAGTCATAAAAGAACAAAAACACCCATTACAATGATAAAAACTGCAATATGTTAAAAATAGGTTTTAAGTTTTGATTTTAAGGAAGCAACGGACTCAGCCCTTTTTTCTCCAGAGCCAGAGGATCTCAAAGTGCGAGCAGGGTTGTAAGAGGATTTAAGTTGCAAGAATTCTTATACTGATTTAAAAACGGCCTCAGTTATTGAGAAGAGTTGATTTGTGCTTTTCTCCTTCACTATGTGACATAATCAAACCCTTCGCCCTCTTCTGTCTGACTCTCCAGTTCAAGTGCTGTGGCAGCAACAACTCCCACGACTGGATGGCGAGCGCGTACATTTCGTCGAGGCTCGCAGAGGGGAGGGTTGTGCCCGACAGCTGCTGCAAGACCATCACCCCTCTCTGTGGCCAGAGAGACCACCCGTCCAACATCTACAAGGTGGAGGTCAGTGCGGGAAAGGAACGGCTAAATCATGACTCTTCAATTACATCACGTTGCATTTATGTAATTTTCTATTGATTGATTGTTTTTTGTAGAATAAAGAAGATATTTCTCTTATCTGTATTTTCCCTTTCATCCTTTCGCTCTGCAGGGAGGATGCATCACTAAGCTGGAGCAGTTTCTGGCCGACCACCTGTTGGTCATCGGTGCCGTGGGAATCGGAGTGGCCTGTCTGCAGGTAAGTGAAATATGATAATGGAGTTTGAACCTGTATTAATGCTCCATTAAACACACAAACACACAACTCTGGACAGAAGCGTAGCTGCTTTCAGTCGTACTGCTTTCTAGTCTGCATGCACAGTTGGAGACCTTGTTATTTAAATGGAGAGGAAAATGGACTCGTCCAACATCAGCCCAACAGCAAAACAGCTCTACTGTCTTCCACCTGAATAAACTCTTCTAACAAGTATATGAACCCAAATTATTCATTCATCCAAATGAAACACTGCCTTTACCTTTGTTGGCCTCTTGTTGAATAAAAGCAGGCAGATGGATTCTCAATCTTTCCATTACTGAAAATGTAGCATCGCAGGTCAACAACTTCTAAATGGACACGTCTTTTCATCCCGGGCTCTTAGTCATTATCTCATTTTTTTTTTCATCCCTGTTATTTGATTTCACCCACACTGAGATGGACTCGAGGTCGTTAGCCCCACAGAGGAGGACACAGGGACACTTTGTCTTTTACAACGCGAGTGCTGGTTGACAGCTCTCTCACAACTGTGCGGAAAATACTGAGACCAAACAAACCTGCGCTGATTCTTTAGGGTGGCATCTGGTATGCTCTTAATGAAACTGACAATGAGGCCTGGTTACCGGCAGAGTCGTAATAATCAAGGCCTTAGACTAAAAAAGATATCACCTGTCATGTGGGATACTTTTGTTGACGAGAGAATTTTTGTTAACTGTTTAATGTGATTTTTAACCAGCTACAAATTGTCTGAAGGGACATCTACATGAAAATATAAACCCAAACATTTACCTGCTTAGTTTAAGTGTGATTAAACACTTTCACTTCATCTACACATGTATGTTTCCTTTCCTAGTCTTCTCTGCGTTCTCTCCTGTCTCTGTTACACTGATTGAAATAACGTAGATTTGTGGAAATACACGTTAAATCACACTGTGGTTTTCATCTTTCCACATTTGTCTCTTTGTACAACATTAACCTGTCTGGTGTGTTGTGCTGTCTGTCTTTGTCTTTGTGTGTGTGTGTTGTCACTGTAGCTGGCTGGGGCAGCCTTGACAGCCTGCTTTATTTATCTGCTCTATAAGGAAGAGGAGGACGACTTCGGTACTTTGTGATTTAGCTCTAGAGCGTCTTTGTGCTTTAATCAACGGGAGCGACCAGGTTGGAGGGCATTGTGGGAATTTGTCACGTGTCTGCATGTTTTGTTCCTCTCTGAAATCTCGTCGGCTACGTGGACATTTTGACTTTCCTCCATGATCTTTGCTGAGCGTGAAGCATGCGGCCGCCTGGCTTTGGCTGTGTGTCGCTGCATGTTGAACTGAACTGCGTCTGCTCTGTGATGTGTGTCATGTTCTTTATATTCATAAAGAATATATGCTTCATTCTACACATATAAAGTACCTGTGCTGACAGGAAAAGGGAAATTGTGGTGACATGTCTTTTTACAGTATAAACCAACGTTTTTCTGTTTATTATTATTTATTATAATAATACTCTGTTATCTATGTAGCATTTCATAGCATAGAATGCAGTTAAAAGGAGTTACAGGAGTGACCCAGCCTATATGAATGTTCTTATAAATTGCAGAATACGCCACACTTTGAGGATTTTTCTTTTGTAGTTGAAAATCTCCTAGTAAATTATCATGAAGATAAATTGCTGTTGTTGCTATAGTTACCTGGAATCTAAAATAGAAGACCACTGCTCGACTCTCATGAACGTTGAGTTTCTAGAAGAGAAATTCAAATTTTTGGCTTAAAACTGGGTTTTTCCATCATAACAAATTTCTCAAATCACCCCTGTCTCGTTAAATTAGGCTTCAAGAAAACAATGAGCCAAAACGTCGGTCTTCTCCTCTGCCTCTACTGTAAATATCCTACATTAGTGGGGAAGCAGAAACTTGCCTGAAGAGAGTTTGCGGTGATGAAGCTCGATGACTCTTCCTCTCAGGGCTTTTAGAGACTCAGAGATTGAATCTGGGCACCTGACTGTTTCTCCATCAACCCGGCAGACCCAGGGGCTCCGGTCAATAACTGCTCCTGCTGATCTTTCTTTATTCCTTTTTGTATATTAGTGAATAGTACAGTGCGTCTGTAAACCGCATCTGTACATTGAGTCGAATACCATTTAAGTTTTTTCTTTTGAAAACTTTTTTGAATCCACTTTTTGAAATTGCAAAATTATTAAATCAGACAAAATTTTGGGATAAACTTCTTTTTTATCAATAAGAATGTTACTTCTGAATTAACAAATCCTAATAGCAATATGACAAAGGTTCAATATATAATAATAGCTTTATTTATGTAGCACTTTTCAAACGGGATGCCACATGCATAGTCTTAAAAAAGAATCCGTCTTTAAACCTAAAAGAAATAATAACAGTGATTATATTTGATTTTCACATGAATCTGCTTTTTGACAGCCCCTCTCCAAGGTGCTTTGTTTCGTATCTGCTTGCACAAGCATGTGCACACGCACGTGTGCTGCAACAATGGCTGCCTGACTCCCGACATCCCCATAGCAACCAGCCTCATCCTCTCCAGCAGTCCCTAACCCCATCACCTTTAACCCCCTCTCTATCACCTCGGGCTGCTTCCTGCAGTCCACCATGGCGACTCCTGAGCTAACACTTCCTGTTTTCAGATCTGCGGGATGGTGTTCACCTGCTGCTTGTACAGGAGGATCAAGATGGAGCCTTACTGAGCCCACCATTCCTCCCCCCCCAACAAACGGACGGACCTATCACCCGCTGAAACCCAAACTTCAGCCTCTGTGTTCTGAACTCTGACCTTTTGCCATCCAAGACAAATGCACAGACATGTTTCAGGTCACATCCAGAGCTTCAGTCCCTGTGTTGCACTTCAGTTGCAACGCACTCCAATCCAGGCTTATGCATTTCTTATCCGGGCTTCCTGCGGAGTCATTGCCTTGGCTGAGCCGCATGCTTTGGTGTGAGCAGGACTCAAGACGGGGAAATCTGCTGTCAAGTTACTTTCTACTCCCCTCGTAGTGATGGGGATAGATTTATCATGTTTTTTTCACTGATGTAATGGTCTTTTCTGCAGACTCCAGTGCTTCAGTAAGTGGAGTGAGAGGAGCACTGTGTACGAGCCTGTAAAAGATGGAAGGAAAGTTATGGTTGTAACGCAATGTGCCTCGATCACAGCTTTATGTATTGATTCTGTACCTGAAATATTTAAAGCAATGAAGTGATTTAACAAATGACGTATAGTTCACTGTCTTTTATATTTGTAGTTATGTCTATATAACTGATAATGGCAGTAAATATTAAACTGTATCATTGTTTATAAAACTGAGCAATTCAGGTAGTTAAATGTATGGAAGACAATCCCACTCAAATATTTAGAAAAGTGAAAGTCATCTCGGCTACTCTATCCCTGAAGTAATGACTCCACCTAGTGGTCGTCAAGGGTCATATACTGAATGTGTGCGACTAAATATCCCACTTACTTCTGATGCCATATTATGAAATATATAGGGACAGTAAAGCAGATATTTATGTTCATGTGTGATACTAGAAAACTGTTGCATTACAGATCATTTTAAGATTTTTTTGCCACAGAAAGTAACTATTTGTTTTCATTGTCTAATCTCTCTCTCCACACCTTTTTGCCAAAACTATTACCTCGGGGAAAAAAACACATTTAGCCTTGTTGACAATGTATTTTAGAGGTGGAGGTCACGTGGAATGTAAAGAATAGTAATGTGTACCGTCAAGATATAGATGTTTTGGTTTCAGAGATCAAAAAGTGAAATATCAGTTTGAATTTTTATATTATCTTCCGTTTAAATCCCTTGAAAGAATAGGTCACAGTTGCAGTGACTGTATTTTCCTATGATTGGTGCTAATGTAGATGGTTGATGACGATATAACAGTGGCATGTGCTCCAACTACTGATTGTGCTACTCAAACTATTGACATGAACATCATAAATAAATGTTTTGAATATTGTTGCATCAGTTTCTTTGCATGGACCAGAGTGACAGGTCGTTTATAGGCCACCTGGGGTTTCTACAAAATAAAAGTGCAGGAAACTTGCGACCCCCATTATCCTTGGGCTCAGTTGAAGCATACAACAATGATTTTATTTTATTTAAGTTTTGTAAAGAAAAATGTGCACGTGTCTTACTTGAGGGGCCATGTAGGGACAAATCAAATCAAGATGGGGGACATTTTGTATTATGGACGGGTCACCACAAAACTTGGTGGAAGGATGTGGTTTGAACCCATTTCGATTTTGGTGCGGATCCGGATCGGGGGGCAGATCTGTTTTCACTTTCTTTAACATTTTGAGATTTTTCGGGGGGGGGTTGTATACACCAGTGTGCAGTTTAACCCCCTGTTGGTGCCTTGAGACCTCTGTGTGTGTGTGTGGGGGATCCCGACCCCTAGTTTGGAAACCGCTGCTTTACAGTCCATCATGTGACGTCTCTCCACAGCCTCGTACAATGTGGAAGGACGGTGTCTGAACCACTAGAGGGAGACAGAGGTTGTCAGTTTGCAGTGGTCGGGGCCTTTAATCCAATTAATCATGTGAAATGAATCCTGCTACTTTGCTGAAGCCAGTTCGGTTTCACCACAGTGACGGAGGTTGCACTTAGATCACTGTTTTGTGTTTTTGCACTCGTCAAAGATTCAGATTGGCTCAACTCCACATGTCTGAAATCATTTAGGTCTTTGCTCCGTTGACTGAATCTCAAAGAGAGCTGAGTTAGAAACAAATCTAATCCTGCTCCTCTCAGCACTAAACAAGAAGAATCACCGAACTCACATTGGAAACGATTCACTTGCCTCTTTTTCACGGAGCGTGCCTGCTTATCCAAACACACCCTTCATGTGCAGTTTGCTCCTCGGAGCGGTCCGAGCTATGCTCCCCGCTTCGGTTTTCACGTGAAAAAAGCCCCTCACATCTGTCTCTCTGCGTTTCCTCTGTGTACACTGGGAAAGGCAGCTTGTCAAAGTCTCTTCCAGATAAATGGGAGCTGGATTGAGAGCTCAGATTGAGGTCGCTCGCTTTATCGTGTAATGTGTGGGCTCGGGCAGGAGGGTATTGTGAAAAAACGCTGGCTGTGTGTGGGGTCTCCCACAACTCCACATTGGAAAATCTCGTCGGCTTCCCAGCTCAGACCGCATTTGCGTTGCTAGTGTGGTTTCGAGGGTTTCTTTCGAGGGAGGGTCTCCATATATTAAACTCGCACACAGTGGGGAAAAAGGGGGTCTCAGACTTGTGGACCCCACTGTAGATTGTTTGTGCTTCACTGTGTGTGCTGTATTGTTGCCATATGACCCAACTATTGGTCTTTGAAGCATGACTTTTCCCTTTGTTTTCCCGCAGCCCCGGTTTACTTACCAGACACTGTGTCGGTCCCGAGCGATCCATCACTGTCACACATTTGGGGGAAAAAGGGCACAAAGTTTTTAAGTTTGGATTTTCTCCAACATTTTGGCTTCAATGTTTTGTGGAGTTTCCTCGGTCCCTTTGTCTTCATCAGCTGGAAGAGTGTGGCTCTCATTTCCTGCAGATGTCACACACACACTGATGCAGGGCGATGGCATGCTGACTCTGACAAGATAGAAACACACACACACACCTAAGAGGTTGTACACATTAGCATGCGGTGTACACCCTCTGCCAGAGGGAAACCTGTGACGGAGAATTGGGAGCAGCTGGAGATTCACCAGTCCCATGTGTTGAGGCCTCTTTGCAACACACACACTCACTCACACACACATACACACACTCACACACATACATACTCCTTTTTCTAGTTGTGAGAGCACACATTGACATAAATCATTCCCTAGCTCACCCACCTGTGCATATATGTACAAATATATTTAAGAACTTACCTCTTCTATTATGAATTGTATGTTATTTATTACAGCAGTTTTTATTATTTATTAGAAACTGTCATATTTACATGTTTAATCGTTTTTAATTTAAGAACTGCAGGGGAGGCAGCGGAGGTCAAGGGATACATTTTTTTGGAAGAACCGAGGCTCCCACTCCCCCGCTGGGATCTGAGCTCTTATTTTTTATTTTTTCCTTTTTTAATGAGAGACTTTTGAGTGTGTATTCACAGTCCACATGTGCCCGTGGTCCTTGTCACACACATTCGGAGAGTGTTGTGTTTTAACCCCAACCTAACTGAAACCTAATCGTAACCCTAAACCAAAGTCCTAACTCTTAAACAGCTCTTTAAAGTTGTGAGGACCAAACAAAATGTCCTCACAATGTCAAATGTCCTTGCGTCAATATGTCCTTGCAACGTCAAAATATCCTCACGTTAAAAAGGCCCCACGTCAAAATGTCTTCAGGGTGTCAAATTGTCCCCACGTTAAAAAGGCCTCACGATGTGGAAATGTCCTTACAACGTCAAAATGTCCTCATGTCAAAATGGCCTCACATCAAAAAGGCCTCATGTCAAAATGGTGTCACGATGATGGTTTGCACAGCGAGGACTTTGTATTGACTTCCAGTTAATGTGGTAGGCCAACCAACACTTTAACCTAAACCATGACATCTCACCTCTGACCTTGACCAGGACCTCAGACCCGGCTTTGGTCCCTGTGAGGTCTACTGGTCCTGACAAGGTCAGTGTTTATGCTGAAAAGGGTCCTATAGAGGTAACAAACATGAATACACTCACACACACACAGACACACACACACACACTGAAGCTGTGTGATATTTCAGTGGCACGTCTCTCGAAGTTACCTCAGAACACATGTTGTAGCATCATCAGTATCTGTCTGCTCTGAATGTGCACGGCTCCCACTTGACTCAGGGGGAGCCCAGACATTCCCGCAACGAGCGACAGACGTAATGCATGAAGCCATTTCTCAATTATAAGTGACTGCATTTCCTTTGGTAGAGTTTTGTTTATGTCTGCTTGCATGTTAGCACACAATCACATGCATGAGTTATGGGAATTTTTGGGGGTGTATAAGACTTGTTGCGCTCTCGTAAAAAAAAAACAACAGACCCTGGCACAGCACAACTGTTGTGTCAGTGAGCGCACCTGTGTTCAACATGTGCAGTAAAACTGAGTTGCGATGATCGAACGCCGCTGCGTGTCACAGCGTAATATATTTGTGAGAAACGTCTCCTTCAACACGTAGTTTGGAACGTAACGCACGCCTGGAGGTGAAGGCCGATTCGGGGGATCGACATTTATTAAGACGAGCAAGAACAACAAGCGTCACGTCCCCGAGCAAAGACACTCAGATTACATCACCGTCCAACGGCCTGTGTTTGCTCACCAGACTATTCCAGACGCCGTGTCAACACACAAGACAACATGATGTAAAAAGAAATCACTTTGAAGCCCGTCACACTTGCAGACGCTGCAGCGGAGGCGGGTGAGATGAGGCTCAGGGTCCGTCTGCGTTCGTGAGCTATTAAACGTCGTCTGGAAATGGACTTCAAAGGGGATGTTTTTAATGATGCACAGTCCGAGGAGGTTAAATCATCGCTAAACAAGCTGCAGGTGGATTACACACTTATGCAACAACAAGGCGTAATTCAAAAATACCTGTCCGTCATTGCCAAGCTTGTGTTTAACCGCTCGTTGTCTGGTTGATCCAACAGAGAAGCTACATTTACGATTATCTTTGTACATTTTTAATCCGAGTCCAGGCCTGGTTTCCGTCCAGAGCCCGAAACCACTTCTGTGTCCGATTAAAATCTCCGCCGACCTTCGTACTCTGACTCCGCTCTGAACCAGTTTGCCTGCAACACATTAGCTCTGGCCATAAATGTGTTTGACAGATTTTGAAAAGAGAACAAAGCCATAGGGAAGAGGATGGCGTGTTCGGGTACAACTTCAGCGCTGGATGTCAAGGCTGACAGATATTGAAAGTGAATATATATCCTGATTAAATTGAAAATAAATGTATTTGGCATTTAGAAATGATCAAGGGGATGTGTATGCACGGTATTTGTTGAGGTTGTATTTCGTCAAAAAGCCTCGGGATGCCTTCAAAAATACCCATAGTGCACTTAATCAATAGGAAATCCCTCAACATCTCCCTGGAAATACAAAGTTGTCAGTGATTTGTCTTTTATTTCTATATAAAAATTCTATTTGTGCCTCACTGGTGACTTCGAGAGACGTTTCTGTCTAAAAGCAGTCATTCCCATCCGGGGGGGGGTCAGCTTGCAACAGAGGGCTTGCAATGTAAACCTGAAGGGTCACGAGAGGATTAATGGCGGAAATTAGAAAAACAGATGCTTGTTACACAAATATTTACTTTTTATGCCTTTTTTTTTGTGAATTATTGTATAATTTTGCATCTTGAGCTCAAATTAAATCCACCAACACTTACTACGATCTGTGACGAGCTTAAGCAATAAAGATTTAGTTTTAATGATATAATTTAATTACCGTTACGCAACACGAGATTGTGCAACGACAGTCCAGCTGCAGTCCAAACAACAAACAAACAAAAGTTATATAAACGAATGGATGAATAATCAAGTCGTAAAAACGAAACTGTTAGAGAGGAATTCAGTCGTCCGGTCTCACAACCTCTTCCAAAGTCTGTTTTTTTTGGGCAGTGGATATTTCTGTACTGCTTGTAATATGCTGCTGGAGTGGGGCTCGTCTTTTACTCTAATTCGGGCCACTGATAATTGGTAGATGATTCATGATGATGTTTTAATCAACCTCCTGCACAGCTTCTCTGTCCTGGGCCGTGCTCATCCCAACTTAACAAGAACTTCATGAGAATTTGCCTCCTCTTTTCCTTAAATCATCAATCTGCTTCCCTTGGATTTGTTGACGTGGAGCACTAGTGTTGTTCCCTGTGAATTTCCATCCTTGTTTGTAATCGGGCAGACGACGGTGATGTCATCCGCAGACGTCAGGATGAGAGTTCTCTCCGTGTCTGGGAATGCAGCAGTGGGTGCACAGTACTAACAAGGCTCACACACACTGTCTCTGGGCTGACTTTGTTTTGGGTTTTACGTTGAATGGCGACCGTGCTGTTACACTCGGCTATGACGTCTGCAGTCTGTTGAGCTCGTCTCAGTTGTAGCTACGCTGCACAAATTCCGATTTTTGTTGCATGACAAAGATGATGCTTAAAGCAAACTTCTACCACCATCATAACCACTACTCCTACTACTACTACTACTATTACTTCTTCTACTACTTCTTCTACTAGAAATACTGCTTCCTATACTACTACCACTTCTTCATCGACTATTACTAATACTGCTACTACTGTAACTACCTCTTTTACTACTTCTGCTGCTACTTCTTCTTCTTCTCCTACTACAACTACTACTACTTATTCTACTACTACTACTACTACTTCTACTAGTACGACTGCTTCTTCTGCTGTTACTACTACTTCTTCTTCTTATACTACTACTAGCACTGCTTCTACCACCTTTTCCACTACTCATGCTACTACTCCTACTACTACTAATTCTACTTCTTATACTACTACTACTTATTCTAATAGTAGTCTACCACCTTTTCTTTTTCTACTGCTTCATATTAGTACTTCTTCGTCTACTTCTTCTTGTTTGTCTTTGCTTCTTTTTTTTTCTACTACTGCAACCTACTTCTTCTTCTACTTCTACTACTTCTAATAATGCTGCTACTGCTTTTTCTTCTTCCACTACTTCCACTACTACTTTGCTTCTACTACTGCTACAAAATTGGTCTAGTTTTTTTTAAAGTATTTAGCAAAATGTGTTAAAATTACAATTAATGCACATATCTTAATTTCCACATCCAAACTACCTCTTTGTACGGACGGACACCATGTTGCAGTATTTGCACTATAACATCTTGTATAATAATTTGAAATGGGGGCTACAAGCTCATACCCCTTACCCCTCACTTGCTTCCCAGTACCCCACAGTCGAGGGGGCTGTGGTTTCCGAGGTATGTTTGTGTGTGTGTGGGTTTCATAGTGTGTGTGGGCGGGTCTTTGTCCATGGGAGAATGAGTTTAGATGGAAACAAACTTCAGAAAGTGTTTCAAGACAGCTTTCCAAGAGCCTGCTGTCTGATAATGATGATGAGTGTTGTGTTGATGGGGGCGTTGATTGATACCAAACAGATGGCGGGGTGGTCGCGAGGTCACACCGCCACATTGTGATGTATTGCACATCCACCACCGCACAGGTACCATGGTGGCACCTGATCTAACACGGATAAAGCAGGAATTTTGTACAGAAATGGAAAATAGGAGTCGGACCCTTGACTTCGATTGTATACTCGACCAGCGTCAGCCATCGTGATAAATAGCAACGGTTAAATTAGCGTGCTTACACGATCGACGTTTGTGTACCGGCGTGTTTGTGTAACGCCCATTCTTCGTGTCGAACGGGCTGTTGTGATGTGCGGTGCGTGATGTGCGGTGCGTGATCAGATCTGCTTACATTACGGGCCGTAATTGACGTGGGCCCGTTTCCCAGCGTGAGCTCCAGAGGAGAGAAGTGTCTGTCGGGTCAGAGGGATGAGTTTCAAAGTGATGGATGTTGCGTCGCTTACATGTGGTGAAGCGGCTCGACGAGATGGAATTTCATGCTTCAAGTATGTCAGGGGTGCTCGGCTTCAGCGATGGTATCTGTGCGCTGTAATTTATCCGGGCTGGGGGGGAAGTTTCTGTTTAAAGCGATGATTGGAGTCTGTAAAGCAGGCTGTAGTCTGTCGGCACCCTGCGGATTGGCCCGGCCAGTTGGTTAGCATGCACAAACAAAACCCTACATATAAGGTTAGTCCGTGTCAAATCCTCATAACTTTCGGGCCCCCCTATTTTGGAAGGGGTCATTTTTGTGGTATTGCTAAATTTGTGAAACACTGTGGTTCAGGGGAAAATAGAAATCCAAGTTGCAGCTACTTGCAGTCAGAAACACGGGTGTGTTGCACGGAAAAGGTTCACTTGGCCATTAGGCAAGTTTGGTAAGTTTGTGTGACGTATAAAGCATTTGAGTTTGGTATTTTGGAAACTTGGTTGTGCCGTAGTTGTAGTCAGCGCAAAGGATGCTGGGATATCCTGTATTGTTTGGTGAGCACTTTAAAAGTAAACGCCAGTGAGCTGCAAGTAAAAAGCCGTCTCCTGAGTCTTATATTTACAAGTATACCACATTAAAATTGGAAAATTATTTGAAATGCGATCTTGAAACTATTTTTATGATTTGACACGGATTTACCCATGTTCAGATTTTCAGATAGAAAAATTCCATTTAAAGGCAAAAAGCTGCAAACATTCAGAATAAACTACAACAGGTCATGGTGCGAAAACTCCCCAAAAACAGCATTCTACGTGTTAGCGTGCCGTTAGCTTGCTGTTTTTGTGTGCTGTTTGCATCTTCTTGTCATTATGCATATGCATGAGTGATGCATGCATGGATTCTGTCGTATGCGTGCAAGATGTCCACATGAAATCAATAACATCCTCCCTTGCCGTCAATGAAAAACATGACTGACAGTTTTCCAGCAATGAGGAGCAGCGCTGCTCATTTAAACACGGAGCCGTGAGCTGGAAAGGATGAAGCTTTTGTATAAAAAACGATTATTCTGTCAACCTGTGTTTGTTTATGCTGCAGAGATGAATGGAAGAGGAAGAAGCGGATATGATATTCGGAGGAAGACTGTATTTGTTACTCACAAAGGGATGTGTGTGTGTGTGTGGGTGGGGGTGGGGGGATATACAGCCACAAAATAGCGTGAGAGGAACTTCTCGCTCTTCCCTCTGAGATCGATGGCATGGGGGAGAGCATGAGAGCGACCTTGACTCGGTCATGAGAGCGGTGCGAGCTCAGAGGAGGAAAAGGCGGGGAGGGAGAGTTTGTAATCAGTAAACAGGCTCTGGAGCGCCCTTTCAGGAAGTAAACATTTAAACAGGAGGCACCGTGCCATCGCTGCACACGGCCCTGAGAGTCAAGATAGAGGCAAGACCGACAGATGGGAAACTGGCGGAAAGGAGGAGAAACATGTTTGGACTTTGAAGATGTGGTAAATGAGCGCAGGCATCAAACTGTGATGCACATTCTTTGATTCACACTCATTTACTGACGTTTTACACAACAGAAGGGAACTTCCTGCTGTATATCTCTCTCTCTCTCTCTCTCGCGCGCGCTCTCTCTATATATATATAATATACTGTATACTGTATATATGTATATGTATATAGATCCCTTTATCTCTATACCACTCTCTACCTCGCTCTTTATTTATGTATATACAGTATATCTCTATATATCTCTCTATTTCTGTAGTTTGTCATATCTCAACATCATTCATATATCTGTATCTCTCTCTACTTCTATCTTTCTATCTATCTGTATATCATCTATCTATCCATCCACATGTATCTGTATATAAAGACTCCTATATCTCTACACAGCTCTCAATCTCTATAAATCTCTCTCTATATCTCTGTATCTCTCCATTTTTATCTTATCCCTCTCTATCTGTCTGTCTGTCTATCTATCTATCTATCTATCTATCTATCTATCTGTGTGTATATATCTATCTTTTGCTCTATTTCACTCTCTCCATCTCTCCCTATTCTCTATATTTCTAAAATCTCTGTATATCTATCTCTCTATATATCTATATCTTTCTATACATATCTCTTTCTATATGTAACTCTAACCCTTTAAGTAAAAAACCTCAGTCCATTTCAGATCGTGCATCACAATAATCAGGAGGGTTGTGATTTCCCTCCTAACAGATACTCTTCTGTAACGTGTCCAACATCTGTCATCACTCACCTCATCTTCACATCCTGAAACGTTTCCTAAAATCCTCTGATACAGTCAGTGGGTTGTCAAACAAGCACTTGGATTAACTGCGGCTGTGATTGACCAGGAAATGTTTACAGTAACTTATTTTCTAATTCTAATTGCTAGAGTTTCACAGCAGCAGTACACTCAAGGTATTTATCTTCTCCTCAGCCTCCATGTGAATATAACATAAACAGTGTGTAGTGTTTCATGGGAGTGCGATGCTGCGGAGGTGTGAAGCGTCGACCTTTATTTTCCTCAGAAAGGTGCGTGTCAGGCCTTAAGGTGTGCAGCTGTGGCAGCTTTACAGTCTTTACACGTGGATATCATTTTCAACACGGCCAGGGATGAAGCATGTCTCAATAAATCAGGATTTATCCATCCAACATGATTCTGAGCATCGTAGTAGTCGGGCCCCGGCCTCCTGCTGTTTCCCATCTGTGAAGCGTAGCTGCACGTACAGTGATTACAAGCTGATGTGATGTATAAACAAAGATGGCTTCAGGATCAGGGCTTCTCATGTAAAGTAGGAGAAGACTCTCCTGTGTGTCAGTGTAATGCAGAGCTGTCGTCAAATCTTCTCTTACTTTACTCAAAATGATTTTTCCTGCATGTTATTTCACTCTGGGATTAACAGGATGGTGTAGATAATCTATTATAATAATAATAATAATAATAATAATAATAATAATAATAATAATAATAATAATGACAAACATTTACATAAATGTGTACATGTACTTCGTATCAGCAATGTTTTATATTTATACATGTTCATCTTCATCTGCAGGTACAAAGACACAACATTGAAATCCTACGTCTCTATTCCTTTGAAAGTATTTTTTTTTTTAAAGATTTAAAATAGAGTAAACAAATCCTATTCAAATATATCAGCAGAGATTAGGCTTACTTACCTCCATTATGTATAAATAAGATAAGATGCATCAATATAATATAAGATAATCATGCTTTATTGATCTCCATGGGATAAATGTAGGCATCCCAAGTACAGAATAAATACAGGTAAAAAAAAGAATAGAATAAAATCGAACTACGGAACAAGAAAAATTACAGAAGTGAAATGTATTTCTTGTAAAATAACTTTTTTAGGCGAGGAAGCAAACATACAGAAGAAACAAGAACATCATTCAGTAGCTCATACCTCAATAATCCCCTTAAATTCAACGAGGCTGCACCAAAGTTCAAGATCCATGAATTTTTGGAATTATTATGAATTATTCTATTTGAATCTCAGTTTTCCTCATGTCTATGTGGGCTTCCTCCAAATACAGGTTGGGATTAGATTAGTGGGAGAATCTAAATTGACCGTAGGTGTGAATGTGACTGTGATTATCTGTGTCTGCCTCTTGCCCAATGTTATTTACTACTTTCTCTTTCATCCTATGTTGATATTGCAAAAGTTTGATTGTGATATTCTAATAAATAAAACAGCTTATTCTCTTTCAGAGCACTTCAGCATTTAAGGTTTTGGTTTTCAGAGTTTCTTCTCTCGGGTGATTGGAATTCTTCACTATTTGCACATGAGATTTATCGGTGACAGTTTGAACTCTCGAGTGTGGTTCGCTGCTCAGACAGTTCAGCAGACACTGGTTAGCTGTTTCTTCTGTGTGGCAAGGAAAGTTTCACCAATACCGTGACCACAAGTGTGTGTGTCTGTGTGTGTGTGTGTGTGTGGGGAAACTCTGGCTGACTGCAGCATACCATCACGCAGATACTCAAGCACACACTGGTTTCCCTCTGCCAGAACAGGATCCATGTTACACATAACCGACTGTCTCTGACACACATGCCTCACATTACTCCTGGCGTCTTCATTTGCCTCTCAGAGTGAGTTGTGTACGTCTGTGTGCGCATCCAGGCTGTTTACATTTTTGCATGAGCACTGCAACCCCCGTGAGAGTTGAGCTTCAGCCGCACTTACACAAAAGTGCTGGATTAGCGTCGACATTAAACTTTTAAATCACCGGATCAGGAGTAAAGGAGTAAAATGACACAGAGGAGTCGAATGCAGCCGTCGTGCGGTTCTCCATTCGTCCACCAGATGGTGCTCGGTGCTCTGAAAGGCCATTTTGGCTGCAGTGAGCAGGCTGATAGAAGTAGAAACCTTGACTTGGACCATGCTGGTGGCTGCGATGATGGAGTGCATCAGTGATGAACGTGTGAATCATGCCTTCAGGAATCCTCAATAAAACCAAAACAGCCTTTGAAAAAAAAAAAAAAATACATCGTGGAACTGTTTGTTCCCAGTGTTTGTTTTTCTACTGTGTGTTAATATTATTATATCATACTCTGGCCTGAGTATTTATAGTTCTCATTTACTTGCAGAGCGCTGTGCAGAAACATGAAAATAGTCATGTGGTTATGAATAAGTAATTATGTTTTTTTTGTACGGAAACAGATGCAAGGGCCAAGTTCACGTGGGCACTAAAACAATCACCATGGAGACCGGGATTTAAGTGCGCCCGCGCGTGCACGTGTGTGGCGTGCGCAGGGCTCATGTGTGATGTTTCACCAAAGCCGGCCCGACGTCTTCTTACAGAAGTGTCTCTCCACGTTATAGGGACGAATTCAGCCACGTTATTCAGCCGCGTCCAACTGGGGTGGTGTGATGATATAGGAAAAGACTGTTGAGGTGAAACAGAGGGAAGGTGTTAGGGATCGTCGCACAAGCGGAGAAAATGGGACCTGAAGGGCGGGATTGTCTTTGTGAATAGCAACAGACAGCAACCGCTTCCGTAACTGACGCAGCTAAGACGCGACCAGGACATTTATTGACGTGCCTCCATTTTAATTAAACATAACCACTGTTTGCCTCTGGAGACAAAAGAGTGTCGCCGCCCCGCCGCAGATTCACGCCAGCGCTCGTTATGCAATCCCGAGCTTTGATAATTCCTGCAGTGCATCGTTCAATTAGAAACACATGGTCCCGAGATCGCAGAGGAGCACGGAGCTTCTCATGGCTACACAGCCGCGGTGCCATGAGTAATTGTTTCTCCCTCGCTGGTGCCGAGCCATTTTTTAACCTGCTGACAGCCAGCGAGCGGGAGGAGGATGCAGAGGGAGAGATGGAGGACGGAGCAGAGGAGGAAGACGCGGGAATTAATCCTTATCTCGAGTTTTGGGTTTTGACTTTTAAGAGGAGAGTTGGAAAGAAAAGATACGAGAAGAAGAAGTGAGAAACAAAGACTTCAGACGAGGAGGCCCCGGGTTACATTCTCCTCCTTTTCCTTCCTTGTTTTTTTTTTTTGTTCTCCTCTCTCAGCCAGCAGTTGTTAAGAGTGAGGGAGGTCCCAGGTGAGCTGGAGACCAATGGAGGCTGACATCATGACAGGACACTTCATCAAAGCCTGCGGAGGCTGTTTGGATACCTGCCCAGGCCAAGGAAGAACTGTTATAGCTTCTCCTATATACTGCCAGGCAGCGCAGGAACTCTGTGCGCTTCAACGGATATCAATTGTTTGATAGGTCATGTAACGTGTGTGTGTGTGTGTGTGTGTGTGTGTGTGTGTGTGTGTGTGTGTGTGTGTGTGTGTGTGTGTGTGCGCGCGGCCATATTTTTTCAACTCTAACCCAAAAAGACGTCTTCTGGACTCTTTCCTGTTACTTTTCACCTCTTTTGCTCCTCAACTGTGATTCTGTGTTACTTTCTGTGTTCCAATATTTTGAAATGTTTATCCCAAAAGCATCTTGGGACACATGCGCACCACATGCACACACAAACAGACACATCTGGCTACACTCTCACAGGCTGAATGTTTCGAAGCATTGATTGAGGTGTTAGGAGGTTTGAAGTCCTGTCTTTTACAACTTGAGCATGTATAACACTTTTGATGCTATAGCGTCCGTATCGCTGGTAGCTCTGGTTTTATATATGGATTTATTAAAATGGACGTTACACTTCATTAAATAAGTCCTCGTTACCGGATCCAAGGAGGATTTGATTTCGCCTTTGTCCGTTGTGTCCACATGTAAACGGCGAGACCGTCCCAAGGATTTAGTAAAACTCTGATTTCTGTGTATCCGTGTGTACATGCCTACGATGACGTCACAGCTTGCTACGTGCATTCCCAATGTTGCTGTGTAATGAGCCTGCGCCAGAGGAAACAACAATGGCAGCTATAAACCGGTTTCTCCACGTTTGGTTAGCACTGCTCGGTCTAATTACAAGCTTGCAGCTAAATTTAGCATCACTGGACCACATTACTGGCATTTGCAGGTGTCTGCCTCGCCCGATATTACTTGGCCTACAGCGTAGTTCTCCGGTATTTGACGCCTCGTTAATTTCGACTCTATCGCCACCTACTGGCCCGGTGTGCATGGGCATTCGTGGTCATTTTTTCGCATTCTTGTTTGGACGGAGGTATTTTGTGTGGATGGAGAAGTGTCGACAAGGCCTTGAATGTGGTTTCATAAGGGAACCATTGGGTCTTGCTGGAGGTCTATGCGCTTTAATGAGTGCCAAGCTAGTTTGGATATTAAACAGATTTTTTAAATGTGAGAATCTCTGTTTC
Source organism: Hippoglossus stenolepis (assembly GCF_022539355.2). Classification (NCBI taxonomy): domain Eukaryota; kingdom Metazoa; phylum Chordata; class Actinopteri; order Pleuronectiformes; family Pleuronectidae; genus Hippoglossus; species Hippoglossus stenolepis. The sequence goes on from NC_061504.1 coordinate 12,719,050, forward strand.
TTGTGATCGCAAATTTAATATCTTTGTTTGTTTTTTGTTTTACTTTTGCAGCTTGAGGACTCATCTGGATGAGCTTTGGAAGTGCAAGAAACATTTTCCACCGATGATCAAATAATGAAAAACACCGCAGAAAATAGCGAATTGAATGTGACACAATTCAGAAATTCATACTTTTCCTTTAAGGCGACGGTAAGTAACACTAACACAAGTTTCTATTCTCGCTGAGCGGACTTCTACTTGTCTTTCATCCCTGAGTCGGACTTTGTGTTCCACGCCTTTCCCCACTTTGTCAGATGTCAGTCATTCCTGGCCGGCGGGTGCTACCCTGCTGAGTGGTGTGTAAGCCGGTCTCAAACGCCCACAGCTGTTCGCAGCCGTTTTAGATGGAAAGACGGAGGGAGAGGGTGGGGGGGGACTTGAGAGTCGTGAAGTCGATCAGACTCTCAAAATCCCCCCGCTCGGTTCCTCCCTGTGCCCCGAATGAGCCGAATAACCATTAGGCCCGCTGTGGTTGCATCCCCAGCTCACATGGCTCAAATCTCTCTCTGTGGGAAGCAACCGTTTGGCACCTTCTATTAGTGGGCTGGTGATGTCACCGGTCCGGGCACCGGGAGCTGGTCTCCGGGGCTGATGTCACCGAGCTGGCGTCGTCGTGCAGCTCGAGCCGCTGACGGACAGCTTGGTGTGTTTGTGTGGCACAGATGGTTGGGGAAGGGAGTGGGGAGGAGGGGAGGGACTCTGGTGCCAGCGCGGAAGGTGGCAAAGACGCATCTTATCAAGTGGTGCCACACGCAGGCTCTGATGTACGATTGTGACAGGACGTTTTTCTCCCTTTCATCTAAATTTGTCTCCTATTGTCTATTTTTTCCCTATTGTTCCTCCTCGCCTCATTCTCCTCGCAGTCATTAATTAATTTCTCTGTGGCCTGGGCCTTTTTTTTTCTTCTTCCTGCTCACTCTTGCTCGTTCTTTGTCTTTCTCTCTTTCCGGGGCTGCTATCTTCTCTCGATCTCTTTTTAAATTTCGTGGCGGTTATCAAAGTCTCTCATCAGTGCTCCTTCCTGCACTGTCTCCTCCATTTCTAATTAGAACGCCTCTCTTTTTAATGCCTCTCTTTGTTTGTCCCTCACTTCCCTCGTGTGTTCCTCCTTCCCTTCATCCCCTCACGTTGTTCTTTCTCCGTCCTTTTTCTCCTTTGTGCGCGCTGACAGGCCCCTTCCTCTCATTGATAGCGATGGCAGGCTCAACCCCACTTCATAATGCTGCCGATATTTTTCCCACTGGAGACCCCACTGTTGCTGCTGCCGCTGCACTCCCCTGCATGCCCAAAAAAATAAGAAATGGACAGGGACCCCTCCCTCCAATCCATGCTCCTCTGTTTCCTCCAGCTCTGCCAAGCTTCTGCTATTCAGCACAGGGAGGGGGGGGGCGGGGGGTGCAGCTCAACAAGACTGGTTTGTTTTGGAGGGTCACTGGGCCCCAGCTTCATAGAGATTAATGCTTACACAGAGTGGGATGACGTTTATGAGGCATGGACTGGAGGATAGAAGAAGGGGAAACAGTGCGAAGTAGCGGTGATGGATCAAATGTGACCCTTTGCTGACGCACACCGCCACTTTGGGCTGCAACTTTTTTGAGGGACAGAATGGGGACGTAAGTGTGTTTGTGGGACAGTGGAAGAGAGAAAGAGGCCACATCTGTGCGTAAAATCATCCCTGAGGAAGAGGAAGCCGCCATCACAACAGGCCGTCCTCGCATTTTCGGCCCCTGCGTCATTCGTAGCGGCCGCTGACCCGATGGCGGCGTACTCCGACGCAGCCGAGCGTGAAAGTAACTTGATCAAATAATTCATTTCTCAGCTTTTCACCCCCGGAGTAAAGATAAATACGTGTATCGACATCGCCTTCGGTTAGAAGTGATCACCACATTTGAGCATACATGCACACACAGCAGTCAGGAATTCATCCATAAATGTCTCCAATTATATCCGCCTTTAGCAGAATGATGAATACCGCTCAGTGGCTGTAAAAGAGTGTTTACTCTCCTCTGAACTCCGACGTGCACCGCACACTGCTACAGAGGCTCGGAGGGGAGAAGTTATCAATACGAAGCCAAATTAGAATGGATCTGAGAAGAATTAGAACATGCACACTGCTCCCTCCCCGCGCCGAGCTCCATCACTCTTCACAGCCCTGTGATCAATGCGGCCGAGACAGTGGAGGCAAGCTGATATCCATTCTCATTACTGGCACTGCCGCAGCTGCTGCTTTCTCCGAGGCGGCCGCCAGAGGCTGAGACGCCGTCTGCATCAGGCGGTGTCGGAGTTGATTTGCAAGTCGCCATGTCCCTCGCAATAGAATTAGTGCTTTCATTGTGCGGCCTTTGGCTGAACCGTAGATGTGTCTGTAGCGATTGTTGATAAACCTGCGCAGTTATTTAAGAGCCTCTAAGTTTTCTTTTTGCTGCAGAAAAATCGGACTGTAAAGATGAGCCACATGACGGCTCCCAAAGGTGAAGCCAAAGCATCTCAATCATCTCCTGGTGGCTGGCTGCAGGATAAAGGTTATAAATCCCTCCTCCTACATGTTAGTGGAAGGGATATGGACTAAAAGTACACACATAAAATCTTCTCAAATATGGTTTCTGTCATTTTAGCTATAGCTCCTACCAAGTCATAAATTGTAAATAAAGATGGCAGACGTGTCTCCACCTTCTACCACTATCCAGAAATGAAGCCAAAACATCTTGGACACAAACGCTGCCATGTTGCGTATTTGGAGCCAGGGTCTGTGCAGCAGTGATCGGGGGATGGTGCTGTGGTAGCGAGGTCCCGCTAGTACACGTTCTCGAGCAATTGCGGGTCAGTCTCAGCTGTCAATCAGGACGTTTCACCCTGTTTTTATAGCATCAAATAACAAATAGAAACCAAACTTAACAGGAAATTTGGGTTTTAAATATAGATCAGCATGACAAGAACTACCTCAATATTTAATATGTACATAACATACAGTTAATACGTCCCATCCACTAACAGGGAGGAGGCGGGATTTATACTGCAGCCAGCCACCAGGGGACAATTGAGACGCGGCGCTTCACTTTTAGTGAGCAGTCATGTCGTCCATCTTTATAGCGTCTATGATACAAGTGCTCATTTTACCGGTAAGTTTGGTTTTAATTGGTGAAACATCGTGATTGACAGCTGAGACTGACTCACGATTGGTCAAGCACATGAACTGGCGGGGCCTCGCTACCACGGCTCCGCCCCCGATCGCTGCTTCTCAGGCTCCAACTCGTATTTAGCTTCATTTCTGGAGAGTGGGAGGAGGTGGAGACATGTCATCCATCTTTATAAACAGTCTATGAGTAGAACTAGGAGTAGAACCTTACCTTTACCTATGATTTGCACAAAATACTTCTTTTAGTATATATAGTCTCAATCTAAAAGAGAATCTTTGTTATCGTTGTGCAAAATCAATTGTTCAATAATTCTCATAACACGATAAGGAGAGATGCAAATCTGGAGTGAGCATGACGGACAGGCCATGCAACCCAAAAATGTGGAAGGAGCGCGAGTGCCATGACTCCAGTGGCCTCTTGTTCTTGAAGTCCTGTGGAGTTGAGATTATCATCAGCTGCTTCATAACAAACATTCCTTCTCCCCCTGTGAAGCCGTCTGAAGTAAGCAAGGGTCCCACTGATTCAATGCTGTTCCCCCTCATTTCACAAAGTCGTGTGTCACACAGTGAGTAATGGCCCCTCGACGCATGTGTGCATCTGCACCCGCACACGCTCACTTGTAGTGTGTGCACACAAGCAGACATGTATGGGTGTGCAGTGCATGTCCAGCAGAAAAAGGGCTTTGTACAGTGACTACATGCGCTGTAGCCTGCAGATGTTCAGATGCAGACGAGACACCAGCGCACACACGTGTTCACATGGCGTCACACTTCCACCGCCTGCTCTGTGAGACACGCAACAACTGGAGCTTCTGTGAGGGAACGTTCCCGAGCACAAGATACATCTTGTCATGTCTTAATCCAATTATTGTGGTATCCTAAATATCCATGCTTGTTTGTCTTGGTTCACTTGCATATTCGTCACAATCATGTCAGATTCCCACTCGGCTTCCTACAAACTGCTCCATTGAGAGCTGGGAGCCTTTGGGGGGCAGGCGGGGATCAGGGTAATTGGATTGAAAGGGTAAATTATTTTTCTACAAACACATTTAAGTGCTGTTGTCGTCTACACGGCTAATTGTTTCGGGGGCTCGAGACGTATTCCTCGGGTACAAGAAGCCTTTTGTTTTACTGTGTTGTTTTGCGTAGTCCAATGTGGAGCAGTGGAAACAGCCAGAGACATTTGATTTGAGTTTAAGAGCACTAGTGTGACATATGGCATGGTCCCCAGGGGTTTGTGGGTAATTCAGGCATGCGAGAGGCTATGGGAATCGCCAATTTGGAATGTTCAACAGTGACATTTCTTTTTCTCCGCTGAACTTCTTCCCTAGTTAGGGCAGCACACTCTGCAGCAGATATATGTTGGAGTGTGACCCGCGAAGCTCGACTTGTGTGGTGATTCATTTCTCATCCGCGTTGCACCTGTGAATCGGGCCAATATCATTACTCACCCGAGAGAAAAGGGAAGTAATAAAATCTCGCATCTGGACCCTGCAAAACAAAGCGCCGATCCTGCAGCACACACATAATATCCCATCGTGTTGTCATGTAAATATTTTCAAGTAATTCAATGCCGCACTTCTTTTATTCGTCCCAGGTGAGTTGTTACGAGTGAGAGGAGACCACAGAGGCCACAATGAGCACGATGGGTGATATCCATTTTGATGAATGCCAAATGTACGCTTCTGGAAATGGGAGCGATTTCACAAGGGCTGAGGGCCGCGTTAAAGCGCCGTGTGACTCTGGTTTCTACCAGTGTTCACTCAGGAAGTGCCGCATATAATTCATTTGTTCCCCGCGTGTCGCCTCGTAGACGGGGCAGGTAAACGATGGCGGCGGCGGCGGCGGCCAAGCAGTCCTCCATCACGGCTGATGGGTGTGACAGTAATGCCGACTGCGGCTGCTAATGGGACCGCCGGGACGTTCGGCTGTGTGCGACATCAATCAGGGTCCTCAGCACGCTCACTCAAATGGCCCTCCTTGCTCACTCAACACGCAGCAGATGTCCCACTCAGATCCTCCAGCACACGTATAAATAATGCCAAACGCATGCTAATGACACTGCTCCGTTGCTTTGGCAAAACAAATCCCCATTGTGGCTACAAACGGCTGCACAGTATCGAGCGGTTCCTTGCATCCTATTGAATGCTGTGTGATGAGAATTCAGTGTTTTGATATTTGTGGAGTTGAAACAGGATGTCTTAAAAAGTCTAAATAAGTCTTAAATTCAGATTTTTAGGCCTTTAAAAAGTCTTAAACTTCAGGCAGATCTGAAGTCAATATTCATTTAACGTAACTTAAATTCATCTTCAATTATGGGAAAGTGTAAGTAATTCTGGGGATCTGATATTCCCTCATATCCCATCTAAAACTGGTCTTAAAAAAGTATTTGGTTATTCACAGTGAATAGGAATCAAAATACTGGTGTCTCATTTTGAAGAGGTGATGATAGTGTTGATAATTAGTTTTCTTTGGGTTGTATTATGTTTGGGAGGGTTCGGGGGAACACGTTAATAGTTGGGCGGCACAGTGGTGTTTTACATTCTGCCTGTATCTTGGTCCTGAGAGAGACGGACATGTTACTAGCATGTCGCAGAGTCAAGATACGGTGACACACAACCATTCAGATATGCTGATTGCTCCAGCTCCCCCTGCAACCCTCAAAGGATAAGTGGTATAGTGGATGGATGGATGTTAAAGGTTTGTCTAAACTTGGGATAGCATGGTGACCTGGTGATTAAAGCTGTGGCCATGAGCCACATCGTGCATGGTTTGCGTTCTGCCGGTGACCTTTGTCGCATGTCGTCATCTTTTCATTTTTCTAATATAAAGGCATAACTTGCCTAAAAGTTTACTCTAAACTCCATTAAATAAAAGTAAAGAACAAACAGAAACCATCGTAGTTGGCAGAGTCATGTTGAAACGTCCGCAACTGAAGTGCTGGATGCTCCTCTCTCTGTGGTGCAGCACATATTCTGCCCTCGCTCGCCTCAGTGCATTGTTCCAGCAGAAGGACGGGCACCGGTCTGCCGTGGTCCCCAGGGTCCCTGTTAGCAATTAAACAGACTCACCTTCACAAAGGATGCCACAAGTTCGTCAGAGTTAGTTGAGATGTCACTTTCATATTTTGCTTTTTACCTCGTCCCTTTGGTCAGGTGCTGAATCGACACGCCGGTGTGTGTCGGAGCGGAGCATTGATCCCTCCCCCCCCCCGGCCAGCTCGTCCTCAGGGGGGGTGAGGAGCGAGCGATATGCTTAGAGCAGCATAGCCCCCTCGTTCACTAAAAGTGCTGAGACAGAGTGGAGATGCGCTGATCTGTGTAAGATACACTCCTGAGCGCGATAGACTGTAACCTTCTGGCAAAGTTTGAAGGTGTTTGGTGCGAACAGCTTTCCATCTTGTCAGGGTTCTTGTCGCAGATGTAATCACGATCCAGGCCTTTATTCTGAAAGCCCAAACGGCTGCATCCTGCTGCCCTTTTATTTTACAATTCTCTATGATGTATCACACAGCTTCTCTTCCTGCAGATACGTCTGTCACCTCATCTCTTGAAGAATGAGATTGTCCCTTTGTCTCAGTGTACCTGCCCATTTCCACAGTGACACTGTTTTAAAGCCCCTCGATTTCCCCTCTGCCATCACTGCTCCCCCAGTTCACCCAGACAGGGAGGGCTTTTTGCAGTTGGTCCCCTCCCCCTGTAGGCTGTTATCGCCCTGAGAATGGGGTAATTAGGGCCACTGTAGCGTAATTACCAGAGCTTGAGTTGTTTAATTACGGCCTTCTCTGAAGCTGCCTGATGCCAGTGACAGTGGAGGCGCCACTTACTGATGGAGGGATTTCATCCTCTTGACTGCGGCAGCCTGAGAGAGAGAGAGAGAGAGAGAGAGAGAGAGAGAGAGAGAGAGAGAGAGAGAGAGAGAGAGAGAGGGGGGACGCGGTGATTGAATGAGTGAGTGGGAGGGATTGCAGGAGTTGAACTGAAGGAGATGTGGAGGCAAGAGGCAAAATGACATTGTCGTGATGAATGTACATATACAATATATATACCACATTGAAAGGAGAAGGAACTCTATAAAGTGTGATAAATTGTTGAAAATATCGATTACACTTTTCGATCATCAGGAGGTTAATCGGAATTTTCTGGTTTCAGCTGCTCAATGTAAGAATTTGCAGCTTTACCTTTTTTTAATTTGCTCGAAAATTGAAAAGCTTGATTCTTTTGACTGTTGATTGGGGATAAAAACCAATTCACCTCGGACTCTGATGAGTATTTTTCACTTTCCACTGAGCTTTTTCTGGCTTTTGGTAAAATAATTGACATATTAACTGATAATGAAAACTAGAATTGCACTAGTTGGAGTGCATACCTCCGCCAAGGCCCAACAGTCTTCTTATGAAACCGCATTTAAATGTGGAAACCCTGTAATTCACTGTGGTGGACTGTTTTAAATGCCGAGCAGCGGGGGGGACACGGGACAAACAGGCCCCCCGTCGGCGGTGTGCGGCAGGTTGCTGTTTAAAGAATCACGCATGAATGTGGCCGAGGTGATCGTGGGCCTCCCTGTTGTCTCTTCAAACTGGCCGTGACGCCTGTGGACGGACGTCTTGGGCACCAAGACCTGCAGACCTGCAGACCTGCAGATTTGTGGCAAAGTTCAAGCGGGTCAATCTCTAAACTAGGGGAAAGGAATTCACCCAGGCGGCCTGACATTCCCCCAACTGGAAAGATGACTCTGTCTGCACACTGTCTCACACCGATCCCAAAATAGTGCACCAAGCGTTTCCCGCCACCCAAAGACCCTGATTCTAAAATCCTAACTAGACTTAGATATGTGATTAAATCCATCTTCTTATAATTTGACCAAAAGCAAAAGATCCCCAACCAGAAGACTTCAAATCAGTTTTTAATTTAGCTCAAACAAAAAGTTGGATGCCAAACATTTGCGGGGGGATAATTTGCACGCGTGTTTACTAAACATCGAACTCCTCCAAATTTTGGATCGTAACAAACGGCGATGGAGAGGCTCTTTGATGGTGGGGGTGACCTGTTGGGATTCCAGTCGGTTGCATGTGAGCGGTGTTTGTAAATCCCCTTTTCCAGAAACCCTCCAAACTCAAAACACCAGGTGAAGATGTAAGGAGGGAGACATATACTTCCTGACAGATGTGTTGATTGACAGTGGCCGTTTGACCCGACGAACCTTGACCTCCTCTTCCCCCTTATGACCTGGTTTGGGGACCCCCGGTTTTTTTAAGAGCCCCACAGGTATTTTTGTGTTGGTTGCAGAAAGTGTCCATTGATGCGGCATCTTAACCCGGCTCCTCTTTAGCAGGTTGTAACTCTCCTCGGCTCCAAAGGCTTGAATGACAGACATGTGTTTCGTATCCTGATCTTCAAACAGTTATTGTGAATGCGGCAGATGTGACGTTCTATAATTTTTTGAAGATATGTGGCATGATGCTCGACAGATGTTACAGCCTGACAGTGGATGGTGATGGATTAACTGGCTGCTTTCTGTGGTTGAGGAACCACAGTAACTAACAGTAGGCTGCTTTCAGACAGACTTTCTTGAAATTTTCATTTATATGTGAGAACACAAATGTCCCAAGTCGGTTTCTACGGACGTTTTCTGGAACTTTTCCTGCCGACCCTTGGGTATAATGTCCGGAGAATGAGCCACTGTGAGGAAAATGTCTGGAAAATTCACATTTGCAAGTGTTGATGATGTTTCTAACACGAGACGGAGTCAAAAGTGAAAAAAATCTAAAGGAATACAAATGCCTTACACATAGAAGACGCAGACGAAGATGTCAACCTGGAAAGACAATGAGATTTGAGAGCTTTTGGTGATAAGGGGTCAGCGCCGGGATTGATGTGTGGTAAACAAATACCAGACCCCCCCCCCCTTGCCTGACTGTTCCTGACAATCTCTCTGCTGCGTTCTTCACATGGCAAAATGTCCACACCCAATTTTCCGAATATTTCCCCAAGTCCGAAAAGAGCTGCAGAGGGAATCACCTCCGCTAGAGCATAACAAAAACAACACAAATTCCTCAGTAAATTATCTCTTGTAATCCCTGAGCTTCCCATTTGCTTTCAGTGGGCGCATTTCTATTAACAGCCTGTGAATGTCAGGTGGAACCGTCGGTCATATGAGTGTAAAACGAGCAGACGCTGAAGGCTCGTTGGGAGCTGCTATTTCGGGTCGTCCTCGACTTCCCTGGTGGTTACGACGCCGGGTCGGATTGACACCCTCAAATCTTTGACACTCTGCACTCACTATCTCTGTCACCAAGTCCGCAAACGTTTCAAATGAGATGTCGAGACGTTGCGGTTCGTTTTCCAGTCGCGATTCTGAGGTCATTTTTAGATTAGATTGTGTTCACGCAGCGTTTATCCCGGAGGAAGGACGCGGGAAGCTTTGTGGACGTAATCTTTTTCTCGCTGGGGCCCTCCATGTGTTTTAGATTGTCTCTGATGTGTTTACCATGTGCCACATCCTCTCATGAATTAATGAAGGTGCAGGCTTTTATCAACTCCCTTTGCTCTTCGGAAGCATTGAAATTACAAGTGTTAAAAAGCTGTTTGTTTGCTCTGACTTTGCTTTGATTGATTGCATAACATGTAATTAGTCGCTGCGTAATTGCTCTTTCAGTGTTGAAGTTCCCATACAGAAATAACTCCACTTACTATTTAGTAAGAACGCCTCGCTCCCCCCCCCCAACACGAGCGCCGCTTACGTTCTGGTCACCTGGCAGATTTCTTTCATGCCGTCTCCTCCTGGGATTTTCTCTTTAAACAAAACACTTTGCTTTTGAAACTTATTTCAAAGCATTCGGCAAAGGAGAGAACTTCGTATTAGTGACCTTCCTGAGTTCCAGCTATCTCCTGCATCCTTCGGCGAGCCTTCCCTCCAATTAGTGGGAGAAAAACAACCTAACTCAGAGAACTGAGACAAATTCAATCACAGAGTGGGAAGCAAAAAAAAAAATAAGGCAGCCTCGGCGTTTGATCTCCGCAGGCAACAGGATACAGAAACCTGCGCTCGAACATGTTATCTGGAGGAATAGACCGCAGCCTCACCTCCTCCGTCTCCGTGACCTTGTCATCGGGCTCTCCATCTTATCAGAGCAGAGAATGATGTCAGCACTCATTCCCCCTTCACCATAACAAGGGGGTGAAACCGGACTCTCCTGCAGCCAGTCGGTTAGAAATAATTAAAGTGGAGGCTCGGTGATTTAACAGGAGACCACAGATCGATAGTAGCCTGTAGTGTGAAGGCTGAAAAATGCTGGGTTGGTTTTTGCGGTGAATAAAAATAAAATAAACTTTAAAAAAAGCCCTCTCCACGGATTCTGATGTGTTTCCAGTGTCACATGAGTCTGCCAAAGTCTGGTTTTTAATTGGCTCCCTTGTGTTGATCATTGGACTGTTCTCTCCTGAACTCCTGAAGCAGCAGCACAGTGCTCGCTGCCTTCGCTGCCTATTAGAACTGACAGTTTAGCATCCATCACTTAATGCGTCCAATTTCTCAGCCTGCCGTCTCCGGGAGAACTCGGAGACTAGTCTCGCTTCTCCACTTTCGGCTTTGTTGTCCCTTTTGTTTGGGCCGCATTGGCGTATGCAGAAAAGCGTTAACCCCGTCCCCTGGCGTCTGTCAATCAACACAGCGCCTGTGCTTTATGCGTCGCGTCACTTTCGCCGAGCCCCGTCAGTGGAGATGAAAAAGCCACCTGACCCCCTTTTTTCTAAAGCGGCGCTCCGCTCGCAACCCTGTGATCGCTTTACCATTTGTTCCCTTCCCCGTGGTTTAGGTTTGCCCCCACATTTCATGGCTTCAGACACTCTCACTGAGATCAAACTCCCAGGGTCCCGACCCCCTGCCGGGACTCCCTCTGAAAGTACTAATGACCCTGTTTGTCTGAGGAGAGACCGGCTCTTCTGCTTCTGTGTCTGCCCCCCCCCCCACACACACACACACACACACGCTTTATAGTGATTGCTTTGCCACTTGTTCCCCACTTGTTTGACCTTAGCTGCCGTAAGGGCAGCGGATGGTTGAACTTTTACTGTGGGTCAGTGTCTGTGGTGGGAGAATTGTGCTGGTCTGGTTTAGTGGGGAAAACACCTGCTGACCTGCTGATGACACAGGTTGACAAACACGTCACATAGTGAAGATTTCTATTTTAAAGCAACACTATGTAACTGTTTTACCTTGAAATAGCAACTTCAAAATAAGTTTGATGCTACATTGACTTGGAATAGGGAGAAAGGTGCCGCTGTCCTTCTCACTCTTCACCCTGACAACTTCAAGAGCCGAACTTTAGATCAGAATAAAATACTTGGTCATTAAAAACCAGCCTCTCTGTCTATCTCCAGTATTCAGCAAGGAATAAAGTATTGAATAAAAATGTGGTGTATAGTTAATAGGATAGTTCCATTACAAACACCAGTTGGAAAGTCCCACAAGTAAGGGCCCGGTCTCACATACGCAAATGTGAAGTGAATATCCTGCTATCGCCTCGTCACAGGAAGCAAATGTTTTATTCGCCTCCTCGCTCGCTCAGATTGGAATTGAACGGGAGGAGAAGGTTCGCTACTGATAGATTCACAAATGTGTGACCGGACCCTAAAACGGCAATGTGTACCGTATGCAAGACTTCAGTTTTCCAGAGGTGGCGCTATAGTGTTGCTAATTACAACACTAGCAATCTCATAAAGCATTTGAAAAGGGTTTACAGGGTTAGTAGCATACAGCTGTTCAAATCCATTATAGGTTGTTGTTTTTTCAAATCGGATCAGTACTCGGATACACAAAGTCCAGTTGTGTGAATCGGTATCAGGAAGTGGAAAATGGTATCCGGGGTCGTGAGGTATAACCACCATTCAGTTGTGTTTCAGTTCAGTGAGGGGGACTATGCAGCCAGAGCTCGAAAGGATTTGTCTTTATTTCTCTACATGAAAATCTCTTAATCGCTCGGACACAGTGAGACAAAACAGAACTAATTCCCACCTCTGGCTGCAGGGGGCGCTGTTTCCCAGTAGAAAAGTTACACAGTGCTGCTTTAATACTTGCCAGGCCCGCAGCGTTGGATTTAAATTTAGATTTAGAGTGAGTTTTTAATATGTCAGTTTGGCAGAGCTGCAAGGACAAAACACTGTCAGTAGCAGTATTAAATGTTAACGTTAATGCTGCCTTGATGTTCACAGCCACAGATTCTGTGTAAATCCATCCTAAATCACAACATGACAAAGGAGCAGCTGTATCGCTTCCATCTGGCCGTGTTTCAAAAACACAAACTATGTGGGGAATCTGATATGAGATCTGCGACTGTGTATCCGGTGTTTTGCAGTGATGCGTCTTTCCTCTATGTCAGCGGTTAGGATCGCGGAGAGATCATCTGAACTGCGATGATGCTTTCCTGGGCTCCGACCAACTCGACATTATCCGTGCGACTTGAATTTGGCGCTCCCCCCCCCACCCCCATCCGCCCGAGGGCCTCACATTACCATGAGCCCACAAAGTAATTTGTAGACAGATCATTTCAATGACCTCTGACAGCAACTACACATTGTTCACTGTAGTCCTTGTTTGGCAGAATCCACTCTCAGGGTTTCAGTTGGTTGCTCGTTTCGGTGGAGCTGGCAGGAGTGTCTGTGGTTTCCCAATTAGTGGTTTTGGCTGATGGGGCAGGGGAGTAGCGTTAGTTAGTGGAGCACAATAATCGGCTTCATGTTTCGACTCGTATGAAGATAGGAGGTAACCAATGAAAGACGGAGAGAAACATTTTAAAACCCAGTCAGTGCGCAAATTGTCTGTATGCTTTATGGAGGGACACAGTATATCCAGCAGGCGACGTGTGGGCTGCATGAAATGAAAATCTCCGGCTCAGATGGCAGAAACAGAAGAAGCTGGAATCGAGTGAGAACTCAAGAGTTCATGCATCAATCGCTTGCGCAGATGCTGTTTGGTTTTTCAGTCGTAATCTTTGATGGGAGATTTTTGTCTGCAGGCTTCTCACCCTTTAAGAAACACATGGACTTTTTAAAAAGGTACCGACTCCAGCCCAATATTGAAAGTCGATCCTACCTAGAACTCTTTTAACTGATACGTCAAAACTGCGATCCCGTGTAGACAGAAGTACTCATCTTCTACAATCATGGATAGTAGCAAATATTATCACTCCCAGTTTCTGCTATTTGAGAAAATGTAGTTTTCCCTCGAGGTGTTTTTTTGTTTAGTGCTGTGAGCAGAATTTGCAACGAGAGGCCCAGTGGATTTCTCTCCCCCTTTGGGACAATGGCTATTACCAAAGAATGCTCCTTCGCTTCTTAGATGTCAAGAACGTAGAGAGCTTTCCCGTCTTTCCTCATTACAACATCTCAGTTGTCAGAAAACCAAGACGAAAGTCAAGAGAAACGACTTGTGAATGTAAATAGAATATAGTTTTAAGAAGAAGAGATACGAGGGAGTCTGAAAGTCTGAGGCTGCTTTCAAGTGGTCGCAGACGTTTGGACCTCACTGTGAATAACTTTAAGACAATCGGGACTCGGTAGAAGTTTAAAGTAGAAGTCGTGTACAAAGGAGGTCTCTAGTTGAGTTTTCTCTATAATTGGTTTAGAGTTGGATAATAAAAAGGAAAAGAAAAACACTTTTTAAACTGATTTATTTACTTTCTGTTGACATATCTGATTCTTTTATTTTCATGATGAGAGTTTACTTCATGGAGTAATAATCTGTCGGCCTGAGGCTTCAGCTCTGGCTTCAGTAAACTTGCAGGCCTCGTTATAAATCAGTCAATCAATTAAACTTCATACATATAGCACTTTTTAAACAAATCAAATGTAATTCAAAGTGCTGTAAAGGTGATTGACAAAACATAGGATGTTAAAAATGAATGAAGAGTTGCAAACTTGGTCCGGTCACACTAAAATGACATTGTAAAAATTTTTTAAATTTAAATATAGTAAAATAAATAATAATCTCCAATACTAAAAATGTTAGTAAAACAAAATGGAATAAATTATAATAATTATGATACAAAATAGATATAAATAATTAAATTAAATAATTTTCTGAATGTTTTTTTTTTATGACCAGTTGTTAAGATGGAACAGTAGAATTTATAATATGTCATCCCACAACTTGTCCCAGTCTATTTGTGTGTTTTATCTGTAACCTCATAACATTTTTGTGGGTGTTTCTGTGTATCTGGGTTAGAGCTTCAGCCAGTTTGCTTTTATCAGTTTAAACACAGTACAGCACTTTTATAGAGGTCACCATGAATTTACAACACATCCACAATGAACAGGCCTCATTTCCAGCACGGAACAGTGTGGGTAAAAACAAAAAGCCAAAGACTTGAATACTTCTTGGCAGATTCTCTGATTTTCTATCAAACGGCCACTTTAGGGGGGTTTATCGCTGCTCTGGTACCTGTGAGAAAACCACTCGCTCTCCTCCGAGTCTCGGGTCTGATTAGTCAAAGGTTTGGGTTAAGTGCTCCGGATGCTTGTGGGTTTCAATTTAGAGCCTTGACAGGAGTCCAAATCATCTTGTGGCGACCCCCAGAATAACTTCTCCCCTGAAATCTGGTACAGTGGAAACCGTTTATAGCGATCACTGTTACAGAGATCAACCGCTTATGGATCCAAAGCTTTGGGACCTCCTTAAGAAATACTGTTAAAATACAATGTTCATTTTGGGTCTTTGCATACATGAAAACACATTGAAATAAAAATTTAAAACTATAGCCTACAACTGAGAGTTATTGTGTGGTTAAGATCTCTTATTATTTGTACGAGGGTTTTGGATCATTCCCCTTATGATTTAATCAGATCAGTTGTATGAACCAACACAGAATATAAAACCACTGTCAGACGGAACACCTACTGGTTCCTATTTAAGATTTAAGACACTATGTTTTAATGTTTTCGTTACTTTATTGTTTGTAATATAAGAAGAATCCTTGGTTTTATGCTTAACGATGATATTTCTGTTAATCCGACATAAGACCACGCTTCCCTCTGCTGCTTCTTGTTGCTCTGAGCAGCATCCGAGCCTCCATCACAGCTGCAATCGATACTTTCTCCTCGGAGTGCGATGCATGAACAGATAATTACAGTCACCGTGGCAGAGGGAGAACGCTGATGAGTTGCGAGCGTTGTGTAATTACTCTTCAGCCGGTGAAAAGAAGTGCCTGCGGTACTGATGCTAGCGCTGCGGGTGTTAAAAGGAGCTGATGATGCCTGCAGAGCCACCACCAGCTCCGACACAGAAGTAGGTTAGAGACGGAACCTGTGAGAAAGAGCTGCTGAGGTGACAACACTGTATTCCAGCACATTATGGAGTGAGAGCAACACTGACACAAGGTTTTAATTGTACTAATTAATGCTCCTGCTGCCATTTCAATCTGATTTACTTTTGTAAGGTCTCAGTTTCTGGGATTAGAACGCAAGAGAATTGTTTGTTTTATCCGCTTTCGGAGCAATTTAGTGCAAATGTATTCTGTTTCCTCTTTGGTGGAATGGAAAAATTGTTAGTCCGTCCTCCAAAAGGATGATTCAGTGGTGAGGGATGAGGTAGATCTGAACCCGATTGCCCTGACTCATCGAAAAAATCCCCCATGTGTAACTAACCATAGGTGGTATTGAAGACGGCACTTGGCTGTTTCGTGATTGGGCTGTTCAGCATCGATGCCATGTATCTGTTTTGTTTTACACTTGACGGAACGAGAGCGCGTCAGCAAAACACAAAGTTCGATCTGCGTGTGTGTTCGTGATGCAACCCGCCAACTGGAGCGTGGCGGCCAAGTGCAGCCGCAGGATTCCATTACAGGGGAGGAGAGGCCGGTTTTAGACATGGCTCTATGATGCACGGACGAGAAATAACCTTTACGAAGCCATGCGTGTCATCCACTGGGATCCACGCCTGCCTTGTGTGTGTGTGCTGGATATTGTTAGGAGAAGGACTCATAACCCAATTTAGCGCTTGAATTGTTTTCCTTAACTCTTTCCAGTAGGTGTAGGGGTTCACTCCCTCTCGTAACGGAGGCCCTTGTTGTGGTGTAGTGGCCATGTCGCAGCCGTACGGCAATATAACAGATCCCCTACGGGACATTGATTGAATTTGAAATAAGGCAGGTCAGCCCCGAGGTATCCGAACAGGTCTAATGGACCTGCAGGAGCCCCCCCCCACCCCCCGAGGGCGCGGCCGGCTCGTGAGGGTCAAAGCGGGGTCGTGTTTATCCAGTGCATCTCTGAAGTTGCCGGAAACCACGTTGTTTTTCCCTTTCCCCTTTACCCCATTCACATTTTCTGCATCCCCACCCTTTACTGACCGTGAGCCGGGCTCAGGCCACATCTGGATGCAATTCCACTTAGAGCTGACGCCGAGAAATCCAGCTAGAATTCCTCAGGCCGGGGGAAAAGCTGGGAGATTTTAATGGAACCAAAATGGAAGAAGGATGAAATTGTAAAATAGAACTGCTGTTTTTTTTATTCATTATTTATTTATTGTTGCAGTGCACCGTGACGTCTGTCAGCCTTAAATGATTGCTTGTACTCTGGGCTGTCAAATCCGGGGATTTAGACAAATGTGTCACATTTATATGGATATTTCGTGGCATTGTGGGATCAGGCCAAGGGAGCCACGGTTTCACATTTGAGGCTGTTTTAAATGGGAAGTCACATTTCATTAAAGCCGACCAGATTTTTGGAGCACCTGCCAATAGTTAACTACACTCTTTGCGAGTGATGCAATGGGGAAACGGAGCGGCCGCAGGACGAGGAAAATAAGGCACTGAAATGTATGACAGGAAAAGAACACGAGAGAGAGAGAGAGAGAGAGAGAGGGCCGAGTAGTTTTCTGTGCAGGACTGTGGTCCAGCTACAGTGAAAGCAGTGTGTTATCCTCAGTGAAGGCTTGGCACTCATCTGTTGTGTGAGGCCAGTCGTGACCCACTCGGCTGTAAGCTTCACTTTTGATCAATAGTTGGACCAGAAATGAGCTGGAAAAGTGTGTTAATCATGAAGTTTGTGGTCACTTACTTGTTGCCTGTTGTGCACAAGTTTGTGTCAGTAACAAAACAAAAATATTCACTGAACGCATCAAGTATAAATGCAAACGTAGGAGCTGACTGATTTCAATGCAAATTTAAACAGAATGGGTGAATTTATTTTTATTAATGTAAATTTAATTTTACACTCACTATGAAAAAAGACCAAAAGGACAAAAGACAACATAGATACACAAAGAAAACTCAAATATATTGTGTTCACTTAAAAAACGTGCAAAACAACTTTATGTCACAAACAAACCTTTGATTCTTTAACTTCTAGACCTATTCTGCTCGTTTTCAGGTTCATGATTCTAATTTGGGTTATTGATTGAAAAGGTTGACATGCTTTAATGTCCAGAAAACGCATCACTTCTCTCAAACTGCTGCAGCTCCTCTTTTCAGCCTCTGTCGGAAACACTTGATTTTCGACCCCCTCCCGATAAAACCCAGTCTGCTGAAATGTCTCTCTTTACCTGGCTTTGATAGGGGCGTGTCAGACAAGCTGCTAGGTGCGGACTATGCAAATGTGAGGTTGCGATGTCACAAAGTTGCGGAAGTGGGAGCTGGACGACGACTGACGAGGCCTCTCAGGATCTTACTCCTTTACACACGAGAGGAAACAGACACACTGGAAAAGCCTCCAGTCGACTTTAAGGGCCTGCCTCATTGCAAATCAGAGCGAG
Organism: Hippoglossus stenolepis; assembly: GCF_022539355.2. NCBI lineage: Eukaryota > Metazoa > Chordata > Actinopteri > Pleuronectiformes > Pleuronectidae > Hippoglossus > Hippoglossus stenolepis. Next base: position 12,736,970 of record NC_061504.1, read on the forward strand.
GTGTGTTCTCACTTAAGGCTTCATTCTCAGTCAGATTTATTTGGAATTATCTCATTAAGGGGTTATTTTGTGCTCCCAATGGGTCGAACTGAATCCGGTGCCAAGTTAAATCGAGTCCAAGTCTCACAGAAGCTGACGTCTGCACAGATGGCGTCACACACACAACCACACACACACACACACACACAACCACACACACACACACACACACACACACACACACGAGGCAGAGTTAAATTGCTTCTAAGAGCTGTTCATTTGCATTGATGGTCTGTGAACTTCCTCTCAGCCTCGGACCAGAGAGCCAAAGAATGTAACTCACATTCGAATAGAGATATCGACTTGAGTCGGGATTTTTTCTGGGGAATTTTCCGCCTGCGCTCGTCTCAGTTAACATGCATACCGTTAATTCCACTTTGCTGTTGACCATGCATGTGTGTGCTTTTGTGTACATACTTGTGCACGCCTGCCGGTGGTGTGTATTTCATGGACAACACGGGTCCAACCCATGTGGAGTCCTGGGATTGGCAAGATATCATGTTTCAGGTTTTTCCGATTGGGTGCAAGACACTGACCGACCTGCTGAGACAACAGTCAAATTCAAACCAGCTGCGAGACGTCACTCACTGTTTACTGATATTTATCTGCGGATCTCGCTCATTGCTCAAACGCGATCAATGGACGGCGAGCTAAAGCGATGGAGTCACTTAGAGGAAAGTATCCGACAGGAAAGATTTGGTGACGGAAAAGGAAATGTCTGAAAGATGAGTAAAGCGATAGATCCTTAAAGGGTCAGTTCACCCCAAATTTCCTGAATAGTTTTAGGTTAATCCTCTGGAGATGAATCGAGATAAATGGAACTTATTTTGTTTGTGTAGCTCAAAGGATTTAAAGGTCATCAATTAAAATCTGCTGTCAGTGAGGACTGTAGATTATATGTCTATGTATGTAACAGATTGCTTTTTAATTTATCTTGCAGTGTTGTCTGACCATTAACGCCAAGTCTCAGCAGAAAAGCCAAAGTTTCTTTACAAAAGCAGAAGCAGTTTGTGGATAAATAAGAAGTCACATACAGCTGTGCACAGTAATTCTGACCATTTCCCACAATTAGTACAGATGCATATGTCATGATAAACAATAAGAGAAAATACCACAGTGCAATACTCAATGGGAAATTGGGAAAAAGCTAAAAAGAAAAATTAGATAATTATAAAAAATTATAAAATCAAATGAAAAAAAAGGAAAAAGCTTTGAAAACAAAAAAATGTTTTTTCCCCATTTGGGTGAACCGATCCTTTAATGTTTTAGCCATGTACCCTCACATCAACATTCTATGGGAGGCAATGGGAGCTAGAGTTGCATGCTGGGATTCCTCCTCTGCACGTGTCCTCAGACTCACCTTCTCATCAGATCGCGGGCATGGACACGCCCCCCCCCACCGTCCAGTCCAGACCTCAACGTTATCTGTTGTGTCAGCTCCACAGACAGCGGAGGTCTGGGACCCTCCTCCTGACCGGCCCGGCTGCTCCCGCAGGAATTCCACTAATGAGGCGCTATGGGGAACAGATGCAGAGAGGGCAACCTGGGCAAAAACAACCTGCCACAGTCACTTAATGATCACACACCCACTCACGTGGTTATGTCACAGAGGCTCTCAGGGATCAGGCGGCTTGTTCTTCGTCTTTATGTACACGTTGCGGTAGAATAATATGATTATTTTTCTTGTCAAGCTTCTACATATTGATTCAGTGTGGATCTGTCCTCATTTGAGACCATTTCCAGGAGTGAGGGCTGCTGCTGGAGGCATTTATAACCACACAGGAACCTTCATTACTTTTAAGATTTCATTTCTGTGTATCGGGCAGGAGATATGCCCTCAGCATCTGGTATGTAATTTCAGGAAGGGCCGTGCTGTCCAGAACACTCTATCCATCCTTTCCGAAGAGCCGAGGCGGTTTATTATTACAGTGCGGAAGTAATATCAGATGCGATGTGTCCACACGCCAAGAATAATGCAGAGAACATGCCTCGAGTGAACGAACGGAAAACGGGCTCATTCCGACGCTCCCAAGGTTGCAGGCCTCCACTTCAGTCATCGCTGACAGTGTTAGGACATGTTTGTGTTTGTGCAGTTGCCTGGTGTATACGCCGCTGCCCCGTGATGTTTGCATCAGTTGTGGTCAGAGCGCACGGTCCGTGAGCTGGATAGGACTAAAGGGCAGGTTCGGAAAAAACAAGAGGAGGCGGCCGAAAGCAAACAAGAGAATGAAAGGAGAGAGAATCTGTGCCAAGCACGCACGGACTGTAAGAAGTGTAGCTTCACTTCTGTCCTCTTGGTAGGTCTGCGTTTATTGTAATGAAGTATGACTGCATTGATATCAAATGTGTTTTTATTATTTTGATAGGATCACCGTGCATCAAGGGAATGTGTGGGAGGGGAGGAGTTAGTTTCACGATGGGAGGGAGAGGAGGCGGTGTATCTGCTCCAGATGTGTGTTGACACGCTGTCAGGTTGTTTGATCAGGTACCATGAGGCCCTCCTCTCCTCCTCTGTCCGCCTCCGACTCTCCGTTTCTCACACTCTCCACTCCTCTCCCCGTCTTACTTTTTCCTCTCCTGCTAAGGTTTTACTGTTCTTCACCTCCTGTCTTCCCATCGTCCTCGTCCCGACGTGAAGCTTCACATGTCCACCGCTCCGCCTGCCCTGTCCAAAAAGAGAAAGATGATCCAGACAATGGAAATGAGCACATACCAGCTGTTAGTAGCGATCAGCTCACGCTTACCTCAGTCCCAGATCGGAGCCACAGATTAAATGCAGAACAGAAACCCCATGCTAACTGCATCTGGATGCCGAGATCCTGGATTGCCTTTGGCACAGAATCAGCGCAGGCCCCTCTTTCATGTATATATTGAGATTTATGAAGTCCCAGCGCATGATAAAAGCTGATTTATAGACTTCGACGAGTGCAGATTGTGAAATGCAGATTCCAGGTTGGTTTTAGGGAATATCAAAGAATTACTGGGTCTCGTAATTGTCTCAACTCATTATCAAATTTAATGTCAAAATATACCATACACCACAGTTTTTATATTTATTTCTTATTAAAACACATAAATCTTGCCTGCTGCTTTAAAGCCTTTATAACACATGCATTTCCTTTGTCTGTTTCTTCATTCACAGCACAAATGATGTGTCTAGACTCATTTACTGTCATTTGTGGCACCTTTTTTTTTTTTACAACTCAAAATTTGCGTTTTCCATTAGCAGGAAACAGGAGCTGAAATGCCAACTCAACACTGCGCCACAATGAGCTCAAAACAACCGGGCCCACCCAAATCCAAAGCGTTTGGAATGTAACGCAGAAGGAGCTTCTTAGACCTTTAGACCTGCTCAGTGCTAAAGGTCTTTAAAAGTCTCCGGGGGAAACAGGAGCAGAGCGAGGGACTCGTCGGGAACTCAACGAGACAAATTTTGTGATTGTGGCCTCACTTGCACAAACATGCCGGGTTCAACCCCCTGATTAGCCCAGTGCAGAATCCCTGCATGTCTGCTGAGTGAGACCTCGCTGACTGACAGCCCGCAGACACCTCGAGCAAAGCTGCCCGATCAGCGCAATCGGGTCTCAACAGATTTTTTTAACAGCCCTGTGATCATATCGATTCCCCTCCAGGTCTGAGGGTCCAACATTGATTAAGTCGTAAATAAGAAGCATGTCCCCGGTGAGAGGGGATCACACAACAAACGGCTTCTGGATTGGAGCGTTTGTCGAAGGGCGGGCGAGATCGCGCGAGCTGAAGCTGAGTGACTTTAAAACTATAATCTTCGCAGCACCGCGCTGCCGGGGTCCGCTCCCTGATTGAATAATCGAAGATGCACCGAGAGGAAATGAGGGAATCAGTTTCGAGGGATTGGGTTATCTAAGTAGAAAATTACACTATTGATTTTCTTTAAAGCGCCCGGCCACACAAGAGTGAATTCAGTCATTCCATAGGTCAGTCTGTCTGCACTTTCCTCACACTGTCTGTTACTGCCTGGGTTTGATGCTCTGTCTCTTTTTCTCATGGTTTAAAATGTAATAAGACAAAAACAGTAAGTCAGTACATGAAATAAATATATGTACAAATAAACGCATTAGAAATTAAAAGCAACAGAATGATAATCACTCCTCTGAAGTTATTTAAAATTTAAAAACAGCTTTGAAAAATATTGAATTTACTTTGAAACCCACATTTTTTCGAGTTTCGATTCCATTTTGCAATTTCAGAAATTTCACATAATTTTTTTTACTAATTCAAATGCCCTGTATTTAAAAAGTGTGCCGTTCTTTAACAGTGAAAATCTTATTTCTCAAATTGTGTTGGTAAATTGAGACTAAACTTAAAAGTATAAAAGTATATTAAAAATTGCAAAAATTATTTCAATGATATTTATATTTTACCAATAAATATAGACTTGCCCGTCAAGCTCCCTCCAATCAAGGTAAATGCACCTTTTATAGAAAATTAAAACTGCACAAGGAATTTTTAACCCCTCTTGGTAGAACTCTCCTGTCAGAGATCATCATCAGACTCCCTGCTTAGGTTTCTAATCTTCAAAGTCTTGACTTCTCATTCCTTTGTGGTTTTTTTGAGAATATTTAGTGTCTGCTAACGTTCCCACCTCCGCGTCCGGTTTCATATTCCCCCCCCCCATTATGAATCTGTCGTATCTGAGCATGAATGACGGGAACGGCGCTAATAATAAGGTTCCTTGCACTGAAACTCTTTGACGGAGAAGCCGGATCAAATCTCGCCGTGTCACAGACAGCGCGCATTACCGCCCCGTGAAATTTCTTCCATCGCACAATTGGACAGATTATTATCAAAGACACGCTGGTAAGATAGAGCGCTGTTACGAATACAATGTGCCCTCTGTGTGTGCAGCGGCACGGAAAGCTCCCTATTTAAATCCTGTATCGTTTTCACAGCAGGTCTGATCCAGTGCTACGGGGACAGTTGCGTCTGGGAGGGTTTTTTTTTTTTGTGAAATGGATATTTGAGCAACAAATGAAGAAAGGCTCTTATGTACTTCAGCTCTGACCCCCGTCACCTTTTGCTTAGTTGTTTCCTCACAGAACCTCCAGTACAAACAACTGAACCTAAGTCAAAGTGATAGAGCTCTTAAGCAGGATGATTAAACAGCACCTCCTGACCTTTGGGATTGTTCGAGCCTTTCTCTGTTTTACCAGGTTGTACATCATGATGTCAGGCTCCCTAAGCCCGAGCCCATGCATCTTCCTCTGCACGTGAACCGTCCCCTCCTAAACCCGTTGACCTGGCCTCTAATACAGGTAACACCGTGGTAATACCGGTATTGAGGCGGCTTCGGTTGAAGGTATTGAGAGGAGAGCGAGGCAGACAGAAAAAAAAGTGCTTGGCTGGGGGCATGGGAATCAATGGCTGGGGTGGACAGAAGGCCAATGCAATCAGGGAGCTGAATGAAGTGGGCTCGCAGCCTGCTGAGCCAGCAGCAGCGCGAGGGAGAGAGAGAGTCATTTGGAAGTGGGTGCCTTCTACTTGTCCTCTGGGCAGCGAGCGAGCATCGGCTCTCATGCAAACACAACAAAGCTACAAGCGGCACAACGAGCATGATGTTTCTCCCACAATTAATCTCCATCACGTATGTACACACTTAATGCAAGCACACGCTCTTCTGTCTCCATCGCACCCAAACCAGGGCCCGGGTTGTATTTATTAATAAGAACCACGGCGACAGAGATGGATGAGTTCCATTTTGATTTCAGCGCAGCTTATTTGAGAAGAAAAATTGCTACAGCGGGAGAGGAAATACATTTTTTTTTTCTTTTTCTAAATGTATGTTGTGTTCATATAGAACCGGAGGAGGTATTTGCAGGTTGAGGTCACTTGGACGATTCTGCAATGTCGTCATTTCTGTGCCGGAGTGCATGTGGGAACAATCGTGTGCATATGTGTGTGTGTTTGTTTGTGCTCTGCCTGTTTTGTCTTTGCATGTGTGCAGCATTTCTGCAGAGGCTTGTTAAAAAAAGTGGTGACAGAGCCCTGCTGCATGTTCAGGTTGAGCTATAAACATCAGCGCATGGATGTTCTGCAGCTGCGGCCCCCCCCCGTCTCGATACGAAAACACTGTTCCGTGTGCAGAGCGGGAAAGCTAACAGCGGCGCCTGACTGGGAGATTTATTTCACATAAGGCCGCAAACTCCCGACACTTTGATTTTCTCTGGGAGCTTTCACGTGAGGGTGGTCCAGACGCAGGCAGTGAGTTCACAACTTTCATTCACTTCCAATGAAAGCATGGGTGCTGTGGTTATCGTCGACCACAGACAGTAGTAGTTACTGTAGAGTCAGACAAAGTCTAAACAGGTCTCGCTGCAGAACAGACAAAATGGCCGGCACGGGCTCCTCTGGTTGGAATAACACGGAACTGTTTTCTTTGTGAGATCTCTGCTGGCTGGCCAACGTGCTGCCATGCTGCTTTCCTGTTAAATCACTGTGGAAGTCTCTGTCCTCTGGCTCCATTGTGTACTCAACCTCATCCGTGGGCACAGTGGGTGTTTTTCATGAGCTGTGTGTTTGTGTGAGTGAGTGTGTGTGTGTGTGTGACCTTAGAAATTTGCATGCGCATGGGGAATTAGATATTTGTGTTGTTGTCGTAGACCACAGCCTGACCCTGTGCAGGAAGGACCATTGTTGTTTTGACATTTTCTTTTGCGGAAATTGAAATTTATGAGAAAAGAGTCTCAAGTGAGATAACCTGCCAACAATCTGCCTCTAATTTTAGCCACAGTGGCATTTCCTTCACCTTTGACACAAAGAAATCTTAAGTTACCGACAGACTCTTACTTTACTTTGACTCCGACAGAATATATTATGTTTGAGGCCAATATATTTGTTAAAGATATTGTTGTTGTAGCTATAAATAATAAATGTAGGGGAAGACGATTGTGTGGACTTAAAATGTTTGTGTGTGTATTTGAAGCTAACAAATAGTCTTTTCTGCATGTAAGATAGAAAAAATCTCCCACTACGTTCCTCCAGAAAATGTCCAGAAAACTGGTTCCGGCCTTTTCCCACAGTCCAAACAGCTTGTATGACACATGCACATTGAAATCTTTCCTGTTAGTATTTTAGTGGATCATTTATTCGCTAATTGCATCCGAGTCGTTTATGTGACTGATTAGAACAGATTAATGAATAAGGTCTCAGGACTGTTAAAGCGTGTCAGCTGGTTGCTCTGGCTCTGAGGGTGTGTGTGTGTGTGTGTGCGTGCGTGCTCATGCAGGGTTAGATGACCGACTGGGCAGCATGAAAGCACATTGTGGTAACTCCACTCGGGTCAAACTCTCTCTGGGGACTGGAAGTGGAAAGTGAATGCTGCCAGTTTGGACATCGGGGCTATGACAACTGCTCTCAGCAGCATCTCATCTGACAGACCTATTAGTACTGACGCCAACACACAGAGGGAAAACAAGAGGGAGACACACAACGCTGTAACACTCAAGAGTACAGTAGGGAGAAGTTGTGCTTTGACAAGTAGGGACAAACACTTTAACACGTGTCCTTTCCTTGTAGCTCTTACTGTACATACACACAGTACACACATCGTCACAAGGACACATCGCGCCCCCCTGAAACGCATCACAACCCCTCGACCACAGGGTGAGAGACATTTGTCTTTCATTTCTGCTCACGTACTATTTGCCAACAGCCTTCCCCACAAAGAGGAAATTGAAACATCAAACCCCTGTGATTATCCCAAATATAATTATTTCCAATCGGCGCACAGCGTTGCAAACGGTAACTCTTGGTTGGGGTGTAATTGGGGTTCATGAAGACGGCATAAATTAAGAAATATCTGGTTACACCGTCCAAGATAGCTCGTGGGCCGTTAGCTCAAATTGCCCTGAGAGTTTACACTCGTTTTTTTTTACCCGACGCACCTCTTTTCACATCGAGGGAGAAGTGCTTGAAGGAGGACTCGCCAAGAATTAGACAAGTTCCAGTCCTTTCGCGTTTCCTGTGCTCTCATTTGATAGTTTTCAACAGAGTGTTTGTGCTGCCGTAGCACAGAAAGAACCCAGTGCCCCGTTTTAATCATTTGTGGCACAACCAAGACACAGAGCCTGGGAAGCGATTGTCACTTGGAGCCTCATTAAATTTTGATGCAAGCAGACTTCTTTTCAAAGTGCCTTGATTTTGTTTGCGCCGGGGTGCGTCTTTTTCAATGCCTCCCAGTGTGTTGCATTCACTTGCGCTTTTGCAAATGTGAAGTTCTTTGTGGATTACAAGTGGGATTGCGGTTATTTACACAGTCTCCAGTTTGTTTGTTGAATGTTTACGACGGAGCGTTTGATTAATGCGTTCGGTTTTCTGTTCGGCCCTCATATTTTCGTGTGTGTTGTGGTCGTTGATGGGGTGTTTTATGTCTCATTCCGATGTTATTGGGTCTGCCGTTCATGCACTTTTCCTCGCTCTCGATCAGAGGTCTTGATTTGTGCCGCCTCACTCTCAATCATCTGTTCTGGCTTTGATTTGTCTGGCCGATGTTGTGGCTCAGACACCCAGGTGTTTCTCATCAGTTCCATAAGAGGGAGTTTGCTACTCACCTAAACCTTTCCATACGTCGAGGTGCCCTTTCTTCCTGCGCTCGGGTTTCAGCTCACTGCCACTGACGGAACTCGAACAGAAAGCTCCCGCTCCTTTAGACCTGGGTACTGTTAGAGATCCAACAAAGGAGTGGGAGCTGTTGAGAGTTGTCGCGATCCGTCAGTTTGTAATGAGCCCTGGCCTGTTCCACTCACCGGTCCCCTCTGTCGTCTCAGACGCTGGAGTCCACTTCGTGCTTCACATGACCATATGACTTTGAAGCTAGTTCTTTATCGTAACTAAATTAGAGAGTTGCGATATTTGTCAAATTGAATTAGCTCTGAACTTCACCTGCTTCAGTCATTTTGCCTTGAAAATGTCAGAGGAGGAAAAAGACAAAAAACTAGAATGGCAGTCAGAAACCACATGTAAATTCACAAGATCCACGTTTTTATTGGGATTTACTCCAAACTGCACACACTCACATCAGTCTATATCAGTCCCCTGAATATGTCTGATTTATTTCATCGAGATCCGTAAATTATTCTCTAATTAAATCAATGGAAATGTTGAAAAATGCCCTGTAAGTATATATTCCTGGCTCGGCCTCCTGATTTGAATCCGTCCCGTAGATTTTGCGAAATCCTGCTAAATAACAAACAAACATCTTTTTTTTTTATCAAGATCCATGAATTATTTCCTGGAAAACTGGTAAAAATTGAAAAACTAGTGTATTACACACATATTAATCTGTTCTTTCTTTGTCCATCCACCAAATTTCACAAAAATCTGTTCGGTATAATTGCGTTATTCTGCTAATAGACAGAAAAAAACTATAAAATAGCCTTTTATTAATATAAATTGAATAGAATCATCCATTAAATCTGTTTTACAGTATCATTGTAAAGAAAAAAAAAAATCCAACCAGACTTTGTGTCCATATTCCGGTCAAATTTTACGAGACCGAATTAATCTGCCATGTGTTATAATGGTTAGCAGGCACCTGTCAGTAAAACACCGCTTGCTATTGTGAGAGAGGGGCCGTCAGCCTTCACAGGGGCCACAGGCCTCTACTTCACTTCAGCCATTACAAAGCTTGGCTCAATTCACGCCTCTTCGTTTTAACAGCCCTTGGCCAAACGTTTAGGAAAATGAGCAGTGTCCTTTTCATTGGTGCACCTGGAACAATTTTATTTGGCGTGGCTGGAAATATTCAAGGTATAAGGAAAGGGAAAGGGGACATTTGCGGAATGAGTCGTGCGGTTTATGTCGTCCCCGAGCTACGCCAGACCCCTTTTTTCATTACTTCCCCAAAGAGAGATTATTTTCTGCCGCTCGGTTTGGTTATTACACCGACATTATGGCCGATACTCAACATTGTTTAGCTACCGCGGTAGACTCTTTTTCTCCGCGCAGGTCATCCCTGGGTGAGATTCCGTGCCCGCGCTCTGTTGGAGTGACGTGAATCCAGGATGTCAGGGTTCAACACATGTTTCTCTTCTGATGTGGCCTCTTTTTCTGAGTCAGGAGAGCATGTTGGGATGTTTTATCCTCATCCCTTTCCCTGTTCACAAAAGCCTCAGGCATTTTCTTACAAGTGTCCTACCCCACTGTGTTACTCATTTTATCCTGTCCCTTTAATTGTCGCAGACATACTTCTTTTTTAAAAAAAAACACAAACTCTTAAAAAGAATCAGGGGCCCAAGCAATCACACGGCCGGCCCTCTTGAAACAAGCACTGCGTTTGCACACACTCGCGTAAGGACACACTCACGCACACATCTGGTTTCAGTTTCGAATGCCTTTCCTTATATATTTTCCCCCGTTCATCCTCACACACACAATAGTCTTTTTTATCCCGTCTAAATCCGGCCGTGCCCGACCACGGCCACCGCGTCCAAATGGGCCAATGAATTCGCAACATGTCATCAGCATAATTAAGCCATTTAGTGCCGAGAGCTGAATGTGTCATGCGTTTCACACGACGCCAAACATTTCCGCATATAGATTAGGTGAAGTATTTTAACTGTTCTGTGTGAAAGGCGGGGAGGAAAAGTGAAGAGTCTTCAGTGTCCGTGGCATTTTCACAAAAGGCAATTACCATCAATCATGTCGAAATTCTGTGTCAAGGTGGCCTGAAGTTGATTCCAGTACCGTGGGGAGAGCGTTTTGACAATGACATAGGATCCTCTATTGGCTACGAGCAGGAATGTAGAAGATGAAAGATTCTATTGGCCCTAATGGAGGCCATGGTCTGAAATGTAATGCATGGCCATTGACTATCATTACGTCCTTGAAAAGCCAATAAACCGCTGTAGGACACAGACCATTATATGTCATTAGAACTCGGCTCGTACGCTCCATCTAAACACATGGAATTATGCGATGTCCCTTTTAGCAACCGTGACAAAAGGGAGTTTTCTTGTAAAATAAGGTTAAAGTTGACGAATATCATCACATGCAGGCAAAGATTAAAGATAAAGCCAATTAGCATGGTATGGAGATCCTATCACCTTATGATGGGGATCATATGACGATTAATTGTGCGTTCATGTGGTGCCGGCATAATCTGAAAAAGGAGTTTGCGACTGGGAAAATTCAAGGGAACGCCATCCCAACTCAGAAAGTCAATGAAAACGTTGGTACATGAGTTACAGAGTCGCTGAACCAATTAACATCATTTTAAAATCAGCTTTAAAAAGTAGTTTCTAAACTTTTTATGATTACATGCATACATTTTAAATTATTTGTACGCTCCTGATTATAGACCTCGTCATTTTTCATTGCACTTCAATTATATACTAATATTGTAAAGAGTCGTCAATGTGTTATTTAAACACTTCAAACACATAAATACAAAAAACAAATTACAGCGTCCATATTTCTTTAATATTCTGACAGCAAAACACACAAACATACAGAAGTCGTCTTCACAACTCTGGAAACAGGACTTTCTGAGGATCTCAAACTCCTCATGATCACATGGGGACGTCATAGTTACTTGCTTTTAAAAACCAGAATGAATGAATAATGGGGTATTTGTGGGATAAGTGGGGTAATACCTCTCATTTGTGTTTAATATCAGGAACACTCATCGCGATTTTAGCTTGTTACAGTGGCTGAACAAGACTAATGTGATAATGGAGTGCTTTGATAAGAAGTGAAAAGGCAGAGCACAGTTGTGGGAATAATATATTTTATTTCCTGTATTAGAAAATATTAATGGGGCGGCCAGACTTCCTCTGGCCTCCAGGAGAAACCGCCTCTGGCAGGGACTCAAACACAGAGAAGCTTTCTCTTTTGCCAGAGGTCAACAAAACCACGACTAGCTCTCCTTCCCGATCCATCTTTCCCAAACCGTCTTTCTCATCCATCATTTTCCACTCGACACTCGGTTCTTCTGGGCGACTGCACACACATAATAATCACCTGTTTCCAAGTATCTTCCCGCGAGTGTTTACAGTCCCAGTGAAGGGAATTGACAGATCCCACTTCTACTTTTCCCGCCCTCGGCACAGAGCATTCCAGTGCTGCGCAAAGGTGTTGCCTAATTAGTCACCCGACCCTTGAGGTCAGAGGTCAGCAGTGCACGCACCCCGAGGGGAACCCGCTGATATTTTAAGGAGTTTTGATTGTGGATACTTAAAACAGGGGAATACCCTCAAGGCTCTGCGGGCCATCTTAAGTGCATTACCTGGGTCACAAAATGACAGGTGGTGGGCATCAAGATGGAGCTGTTGCATTTTGTTGACCCCTGGTCCTCTGCTCGCTCCCAAAGCTCTCAGGTAAGAGCAAGGGGCTGTATTTGATGATGCAGGGGAAAGAGGCCGTCCTTCAAAAGATGAAATATTTGCTTGCGGCTGACTTTGGGAATTGCTGCATGTTCCCTATACCTGGACTGGAGGAGGCCCAGAGGACGAAGAAGATAATGGATACAGCCTCTTCTCTTGATTTAATGGAATTAGAGATTTGACAGTTCACTTCATATTTCCACACTATATACACCTTATATGACCTTACAAAATAACACCTACTGCCTTTAAACTTTTAATGAAAAAAGGTCACTTATTCTCATTCCTGCCCCTTTGGTTAGTGCTGCTATCCCTGTCCAGTTGTTTGTTCTTACAGTTCATGATAATACAAAGATTTCTTGTAACATTTGAATTATTGAGTTATTGAAACACAATCAGGCTTCTGACTTCCAGCAGTTGACTGTCACTAGTAGCTGTTGCTAGCTAGCTATCGTTACCTGCACCAAGTAGGATATGTTTTCACGGCTGTCCGTTGGTTGGTTTCCTTGTGTGTATGTCAGCAGGGTTACACAAAAACTACTGAACCGAATTCCCCACAACTTGGTGAAAGGATCGCCCTTGGGTCCGGAAACAAGGCATTCGATTTCTGGGCGGATCCAGGATTTTTCCGTTTACTCATTTAACATTGTGCCATTGTGCTAATTTGTTTTATTTTACGTGTTCGCGGATTTCCCAGCGAATCATGCATGGATTCAGGAAATCCAGACGTATTCATGGGACTGATATCTATAAATCTATGCAACTTGGGTGCGAATCCAAATAAAAATCTGGATCTGATGTATTGAAATGTGATTTCATAAAGGGACTGTTTGGCAGAGATATGCGCTCTACTGAGTACCATTCTATTTCCAGCTTTCTTTTCATGTAATTTTTGTTTTGGAAAGGCTTCAAACTTTATATACAAAATATTGCTCGTACCTCAAACGAACACACACACACTGCTTTGGTTTATGGAAAAATCTAAAGCTTGACCACCTGCTGTGCCTGGTTATCTCTGCCAAGTTATGAGGTCAGTCACTATTTGGAGAGGAGTTTAGTGTTTGGTCAATAAAGCACAAACAAAAAATTAGAACGAGGGATAAACGCCTTAAATGACTCATATACAGAGAAATGAAGTGTAATCACTATTAGAGTAAACAACAATAACATTTTGCCGGTGAACTCTCTCACCTCTAAAAACCGGATCAGAGACAGTGAAAGAGTGAGAGAAAAAACAGACATGACAAAGTGGAAAAAAAGAGCCATAACCCACAAATATGGAAAACTCATTTACAAGCCCTGGCCTCTTCATTATGGATCTCAGCCTGTATATCTTCCCTGCTTTTGACAGGTGATAGCTGACATGCATAAATCCATAACATTCCTTCCCACTGTATCTTTACCTCCTCGCCACCCAGGTGGAGTACGTGGCTGTACACACTCCGGAGGTCTTTGAAGGAATGCTCTCACTCTCCTTTTGCCCCAAGGGTGTTTGAGCATTGTGCAGATGACCTGCCACACCGTTAAAAGTCACCGAGCCTTCAAACACCACATTCAGGTGCGCTGTTTGATAGTGAAACTCGAGTCCCTACCGATCTAGCATCAGCAGGCAACCGGGTGTGATTCACTGACAAGTGGACAGCTGTAGTTACAGGTGTGAACGGACCCCAGGGGGCACTGAAGACACGTTTGAGATCAGATCACTCAGCCTACATCCATACGACTATGTTTTTGCACCAAGGCTACATCCATATTATTATGTTTTTGTTTGAAAACCGTGTCTTCATCTAAAACGATCTCTATCCACACAAGCATTTTGACTCCGCATGTTAACACGCCTGAAAATGCAAAACACGTGACCTCTCACATATGCTGGGTATGCGCATGTAAACAGGAAGGCATGCTAGCAGTTGTAGCATTGTAAAATGCAGAATGTAACTGCTGCATTAGCTGAGGCTATTGGCGGTCGTTCTCCTCAGGAAGGGCGTTGATCATGTGATAGGAGCCTGATGAATCATCTTAAGGCTATGTTTTGACCGAAAAGACCCAATCAGCAAGCGGCTGTGAGTGTCTACGTCATTGTTTCCAAACATCTTCATTTCTGCCCGTAAAGAACGAAATGCTGCCCCAGTGTTTTCAAACTAAAACGGGGCCAGCGGAATAGTTTGGACGCCAGGCGTATCCGTAGTTGAGTTGATGTGTTTTCAAACCAAAACGTAGTAATGTGGATAGACTTTCAGACCATAGTCGTAATGACCCAAAAATATTTTCTCGGACTGCCTAAAAAAAGCAACGGATTTTGGTCTTTGCAAACAGCAGTGACGTAGATATTTATTTGTTTATGGGGCGGGGGGGAAGTCAGATCTGATCACAAGTGGTCACTTACGACGCATGTGGAGACAGGTTCTGATGCCAGGTGTTAACTGACATACTTAGAGCGGCCTCCTCCAAGCAGACGGATGTCAAAGCCAGACACGAGCAGAGCCTGTGATTTGTAGCCTGTAGCCTCTCCTGATGCACGTGGCTTTTAGGGTGTCAACTGCGCCATTCACTAAATTACCAATAACACTTAACCTTTGGCTCTCTTATTTGAGGGATGTCCGTCGAGCAGGAACCGAGGCTTGTTTAGAAAAACTGTCTCACTGTGCTGTGTAGCTCGGATGCAACAATTGATGGTGTGCTGAGACCACAGCTTTGGCGGCGGTGGTTTGAGGGGGCTTGTGGGAGGTGTGTGTGGGGGATTCGTCCTCGCAGCGCTGCTTCATTCCTGTGGTCTCGAGCTGTTGCTGCAGCCACTGTCTTTCTGTGGCGACCGCAGTGCAGCACATTTTGTTTTCCTTGGGCCATTGTCCTTCCACTTAATTAATCCGCCGACGTAAAAAGAAAATGAGAACAAAGTGAAAAATTGCGGAGAAGGGCAGCGGGTTGAAAGGCCCTTTGTGTAATTCACTGCTATTTACATTTGTAGTGACTCTAAATGGGATTCTAAAGCTCTGTTTATTGCAACGTGAAATTTGTCACCACTGACATATTCTTCACATATTATTTCTCCTGCTGGGGTTTTCCTCCCACTCTTTCTGAATCCATGATTTAAACAGTGCCGTTATTGCCACAGTGAGCGGGAGCAGAAAGGAGTATTCAGTGTAAAGCATTAGGGGGCCACACAGACAGTAATAAGTCTGCTCTATCCTGACTGATAGGTCGGCTTTATTACAACAGCCAGAGTGCTGGAGTTCCCTGGAGGAGCACATACCTATCTGCATGATGGATAGAGATTTTAGTCACAACAGAACCCCTGGTCGCTTTAGGGGGAGGGAGAGAAAAAAATCATTTTTATTGAGGATTCTTGAGCGGCGCTATTTGGCCGAACGATTCAAGCGCGAGCGGAGAAGTCAGGGGTTCAGGCTGATAAGATATTGAGGATTTGCGGAAGACAGGTCTCGCAGGGTTCTGTGTTTCCTCTCCGTCCGCTGGAGGATTCGAATGAACGAGCTCCAGAGGCCGAGCGGTTAGGAAGTTTGGAAAGTGTGAAAGTAAGTTGAAGGTGCTAAGTTGTCAACCAGCCATCAGGCAGCAGGGTGGATGTAATGAGCTCAGGGTGTGTGTGAGTGCGTGTGTGTGTGTGTGTGTTTGTGAGCGAGGGGTATTTTTGTATGTCTGTGTGTTAGTGGTTGTTTCTTTTCCTTTTTCCTTTCCCCTTCGTTCCTTTTATATCTTCCACACACATAAACACACACAGGTCGCTCCGACGCCCACTTTAATGAAAGGAGAAGAAAATAGCTCCTCAAACCCTGCAGATTTATCAAGACTGACTTCTTTACTGGGCCTTTGTTAGCGCACTGATCCCTGCAAGTACAGGATCAATGAACAAAATAACAAGTCGGGCTCAACTTAATTTCCCGCTTGTTTACTGTGGCCTACTGCAGCGTACATCAATAACAGAAAGGCCATCTTTCTGCAGAGGTGGGTCTTTGTTGTGTCTGTTTTTCAGCCGCCTGCAACCGCCGGAGCTCCACTTTGCATATTGACACCAGCGAATGGTCGAAAACGGGACTTATCGATTCATATTAGCTTTATAAAAGTCCGGCGCTGATGGATGGCGGCGCTCGGCTCAAAAACATGTCAGGCCGCCTGATGGATGTTAGTCCTGGTGTTACATGTCGGCATTGATAGGCAGGGAGGGGAGGGGTTCTGTGCTAAAACATGCATGCGTGTGTGTATTGATTGGTTGATGCAGAGGGATCCAGAGTGAGAGTCGGAGCTGAGGCCCTCGGGGGGGGTCGCGAATGTGCTGGCGTGAATGTCAACCAAGGTTGGATCCAGTCGTTCTGCAGCGCGTGTGTTTAGCGTGGGCTGAGACTGTGGGTTTGCGCCTCAGATGCGTGTCTATGCATCTTATAAACACCGATACTCAAGCGGTCCACTTCCTAAAACATTTCTACTGCCTTTCGGTCGCTGCACAAAAAACGTAATTGCACAGCTATCAGTGCTGTGGCATGCAGCCACACCAAGATGGATTTGTGGAGAGGGTTTTTTTCAGAAAGTCATATTCAGTGAATTTCAAATGCAATCGAAAGTAAACCACTAAAATCCACCTCCCATTGTACTATTCTCATAGTTTATAAAACGTCAGTAAAGCGGTAAGCCTCGCAATCTCCAATCCCAAGTTTCTGACTTTGCTTGTGTTGGCGGAAAAAACTCAAAAACAACAGATAGAAGACAGTGATAGATGCAGTTAGAGAAATGAAATAAAAAACACCAGAGGGGATTTTTCCACCCGGTGTCTGCTTCCCCTCTGCAGACACCTCGAATTGTTTGCTGATTCATGAGTGCTCGGAGCTGAAATGGGCAGGTCTGTCAGTTGACACTTTTCATTTGGTAAAATAAATAGTTGTATGTTGAGCTCAGGCACATGTGTCTTGTTTTGCCACAGGGCACGCAGGGAAAAACGTGTCAAATTAAGCTTAACACATGTTTTATGGCACGTGGATGGTTCAACGCTGGCCGAGATGTTTTATTAGGAGGGAAATTAGCCTGTTTCACGTTTCACAATCCACCAAAAAACAACACCATTTACAAATGTGTGTGGTGATTTGTGAGGAACTTGTGGTGTTCATAAATGCGTTTTCTAATCCACAAACAAACACCACAACAATTACAGAACGTGCCATTATTGTTAAGTTGCCACAACGAAAAGCCACAATGACTCCGGAGTATTTTATGTAAAACACTTATTGACGAGCTGTCGTATGATTTGGTAAAAACACCATCCACACAAAACAAAGTATTTTCCAACAGCCCTTAAATGCAACATTCACTTGTGGTTGGGAAGCTGTGAATAGTCAAGAAACCTCATTCACAAATATAGCCTATAGTCCACATGTCTTTATGTTTGTATACACACAATTAACAATGTGTAAAGGAAATATTTTATATATTTTAAATATATTTAGTGGAAGCTGTTCAAAAATTGGGGTTTTAAGTTGTAAATATGCCGTTTATGTACATGTATGTTGGGTTGTATTTACTTATAAAACAGTTTTGGAAGTTGCATGCAGTTTGTAAAATGCTTATTTACTTATAAAATTGCTTGTAAATGTTGTTTTTATTTGCGGATAAGGAAACTTGTATTTTCCCTCATACTTGTGTTAAACTCTGCGTTTTCCAGAGTTGTTTAAACTGTGTCGAGTGTGGAGCTCTAGCCCAGTAATGGTCATATGAGGGAACACCTGCCTCACCCGTCCTTCACTATCAGTGTTTGAAAATCTGGAGTGCGGTGTCGATTTCCCCCGATGTTTGTTCAGTAATTGCTAACAGAGTAATCTCTGTCGCTAATGTTACGGTTATTGTGTTAGTTTTGTCACTGCGTGGCGGTTGATCTTATCGAGACAATCCTCCCGACGACGCAGCTCTGTTAGATATCGTCATCTGATCCCGATGAGCTCACACTTCGGGCTGTCGTCGCCCGATAGCAAAGGTTAATACTCTCTCCAGCGAATAAAGATGGTGTTTGGATAATAGGTGGTGTTTTGGATAATATTGTGACAGTCCGTGTTGGTTGAAAAAGCCGAACCGGCCGACACAGACGACAGGATTCCACCCTGGCGTGGATCGCGTTGATTGTTTTTTCTCTTCAAGCCGTATTAGAGGAAGTTCAAATTCCTTCAACTCACGGCCCCACTGTGTGTGTGTGTGTGTGTGTGTGTGTTTGACCTACAAACCTGGGCCGTGTCATATTTAATGCATCTGGGTGCCACGGTGAGTTAACCTTTCAACTCGGGCTCCAGTCTCCCCGTCATTTTCCAGAGAGAGAGAGAAGGTGCTGCATATACCTCTCTCTCTCTCTCTCTCTCATCCACACACCTGCACCCACCATGGAGGGGAGGAAGGCAGTGGTGGATCACGTCTTCATGGCTGTCCTACAGTAAATTAAAACGAGGAGCAATTTCCTGAGGCCCAATTAGCAGAAAATTGGCCCTGTCTGTTGGAGTGATTCCCGTGGGAGGCGCTGGGGCGGGTGGCGGAGAGGTGGCGTGGTGGGGGCTGTTGCTGAGAGAAGGAGGGAAGGTAAACTGTGCACAGATCGTCACATTACAGTGTGTGAACTAGATGTGTGTGTGTGAGGGAACCGTGTTGATTTGACAGGGAGGAATAGTTGCAATGAGGACAGAACGAGGAAGGTTAAACAGATATGAAAAGCGAGAAGGAGGCTGTCAGAAAATCTGCACCTAAAAATTTGATTTATGTGGGAAAATGAGTGAATTCCACACTTTCAGGTCAATTTCATAAACATTTTGAACCCAATGCACGACGGGGAAACAAATATAAATAATCCTCTTGCTCCGCCATTTGCAGTCGGCAAACAGTGATTGATCTGTCAATAAAACTATCATTAAAACACACTTAAATACACGTTATGGTTTCATGGATCTTTAAAACTAGTCATCACTGAGAGGGTTAGAAAACAAATAAAAAAGTTTTACTTTCTACATCCAATTGTCTGAACTGCAGTGTTCACAGTATTGAAATCTTTTATTTAAAGATGGGGTCATTTTTATCTTCATATTTGAAATTTTTAAAATCCTCTTGATGTCCCAATAGTCTAAATAAAGTCTGTCTCTAACCGACCTGCCTGCCTGCACGGACACACACATAAATTGTAGATTTAGTGTTGAACCCGTCGCAGCTCAGGACCTCAGGCAATTCCCTGCTTTGCCTGTTGCAACGCCTCTGCAGCAGTCCAGCATTAAAAACTTTTTACCCAAGAATAAGAACATATTTGCAGCGAAATGTAGTTAAATTATAAGTAAAGTTGACCCGATTTCGAAAAGGTTTGAATGTAAAAAAAGTGACACATTTCTTAAATATTTTGAGCAGGAGAACCGTCTGTGTCTTTTACAGTTTCAAACTAATAAAAAAAAGTTGAGGGGCTCAATACTCAAGTGTAGGCTCCCTGAATCGTCAGTGCTGAGCCACCTTTGGCAAGTTTCACAGCTTGTAAACACTTTTTTGTAGCTGCTAAGAGTCTTTAAATTCTTTTTTCTATTGCAGAAATTGAGTTCTGTGAGACTCCTGGGCCGTCTTGCATGCACTTCTCTTTGGAGGTCAATCCACAGACTTTCTGTGATATCCAGGCCATGGGACTGTGAGGGCCACGGCAGAATCTCCAGCTCGTGCCCATTGAGTCGTCCACTATGGTTTTTGAGGTCTGAAGTTTGCTCCCCCGATTTTTCTGGTTTAATTGAATCCATTCTTCCCTCCACCAGCGAGCTGTTCCCGGTGCCACTGGCTGCAACAGAAGCCATAATGTGTGACCGTCCACCCCCATGCTAAACAGCTGGAGAGATTCTGCAACATTCCTTAATTTTTAGCTTCATTAGTGCATCAGGCTAAATGTTCCTTTGCAAGACATCTGATTATTGCTGAGAATGCAGGAAAGTGTTTCTTCTAAATATTCTTTCATGGAGCTCATATTTCTGCAGGTGTGGCTGCACAGTGGAACAAAGCACCTCCACTCCAGAGTCTGCAAAACCTTCCTGAAGGTGCTGCCTAACAAGTTGACCTCTTTTTCTGCGTCTTTCCACGTGTATGGCTCCTCTCGTTCCTCTGAAAGCAGCTTCTGAAAGTTCTCCTGATCTTCCAATCCTTAGCTTAAACTTAATTTCTAGATGACAATGTAGGTAAGGCCGTCAAATACAGAAAATGTTGAGAGGGACAAAGACTGCAGGAACTCAGGCCTCTAGGTCTGAGAAGATTTACTCACAAAGCTAAAAGCATTTCCACTTGTCTTTCGATCTTTTTCCACATGTCTCTCATGTGAGATTAAAGTTCAGTATGTTTTTGCTTAAATCACAGAAAAACCACACGACTAATGAGGCGAGACGTTTGAGTGGAAATCTGCTGAGCTTTAATTTCACCGTAATGTAGAATTGATAACAGAAGCAGCGTCAGGAATATTCAGTATGTGAGGTTTTTATAATACAGTGCATGTGCTCTCCACAATCAATTCACACACATTTAACCCCCCCGAGGGCTCCGGCTGTTGATGACACAGGACCTGTGCAGAGGGAAGGGAACTGGGTCAATGTCAGTCCTGGTTCTGGATCGACCCGCGCTGGCTGCCCTTCACTCATTGTTAATGAAAGTGTCTGATCGATCCCAACAGAACTCATCAACCCGGCTGAAGTCGATCACAGACAACAGCCATTGACGGAGTTATTGTTCTTGCTCTGGTAATTAAGTAAACATTCATCCGAGGCCTGGACTCTCCTCGTAAATCTTGATCTCCGGCTTTACTGATGGCAAAAACAGATTTTACCGTTTCTCTGCGTCAAAGACAAAGAAATAAATCACTAAAACTGCTGACACACTAACAATTCTGTGTATGGTCGCTTTCTTACTGTCAAAAACCAGCAAATGAACATTGTTCATTATTGATGATTGATGTTTATAAAATTTAAATAACTTGTTTTAGCGTCTCAACTCAAAATCTGTAAATCATTAATTCCGTTTGAGATTTAAAATGAAGTCCTGTGAATTCGATCTGCTAAGAAAAATGTTTATGTCTTCATTAGAGCTGTTGAGTTTCGGCCTCTTTTGTATTTTTGGAAAATGGTCACATTATTTTTTTTTGCTGGAGCAAGAATAGCCTCTGCTCAGAGGACCTGAATCCCCCTCTTGGTTCATTCACGCTCTTTCTTTGGATTAAATAAAAGATGGGCAGTCCCTGCTTATGAATTTCCTCTCATCAAAAAATCATCCTGGATGATATTATGTTTCCCAAGAGTCAGAACCGGTCCTGATGCCCCAAAATAACAAAGAAAAATCCCCCCAAATCCTTAAATCCTTACATATGTTGGTTTATATTCAGTGCACATTATCCATGGTTATAAAACAATTTCACTTTGTGTCTACATCTGCTTAAAAAAATTCTCGTTATTGGTCAAAAAACCAAAACCCATTTGTTTTGGCAGCCTTTTAAAACCGCAGTTTTATTATCGTGGTTTCCCATTGTGAATGTGGGACAGAACTTTTAATGAGCATGCGCCCATGTGGCTCCAACAAAGAGACGAGGACACGGCGATCCGACATTGTCCGCCTCCCTGTTGTTCCTCGCTGATAAGATTCAGCCCCGTGTCTACTCATCCATCTAATTATCTGTCTACCTGCCGGCCTCTGTCCATCGCCACCCTGCTCTATTGTTATTCACTCCAGGCAGGACAAACATGACACGCCGACCTCTGGCCATTAGAGACCTTTCATGCCAAAAGAAAACGGCGACCCCTTTCTTACCTGTGGCGCTCGGGGTCATCGAACGCCACTGTTTCCCTGCGACACGCTATTATACGAATTGAAGGGAGGACAATGGAAATTTGCTGTTGCCAAGTTTCATAGCCTCAACCCAACTTCGTGCTATTGCAAAAGACAAAAGCGAGAAAAAGGCTGACGTGAAACCAACTGAAAACTGACCCTCATTTAAACGTCTGCGAACAGAGGGACACAGCTTCTCCTGCACTTGGGGGTTAATATATAATCAGGATCTCAAAGACGCAGACGGGGCCTGACCTGGATTTTTGTAAAGCTCCAACTCCTGGTGACAGCGCTCCTTTTCACAGATATCAAGTCTTATCATCTCCTTCTTTTTTCTTTTTTTTTTCTAAGGAGGATCACTTACTTTCGTAAAAGCTCCGGCTTGTAACAATAGGCCTTATTCTCCTGGTGATTGAGGTGCGGCTTTATGCTCTAGATCTTGATGCATAGGAAGGTAATTTCATGGCTCCTTCCTGCAGACACGAATCAGACACAGCGCCCTATTATCAAGCCCCGGGTATTAGGCTCCTAGGTAGGGGATGGAGGAGGGGGGGATATTAAGCCACACAGTGTGTGTATGTGTGTGTACGTGGTCTTCATGAAGCAATAGAGTGGGGACGGCGAGGGTGGGGGTCCTTCGAGTGGTCCTGAGCTATGATGTATCGCGTTGCCGACTGTGTGGCTGCTGCCATCACATCCAAGAACAAAGGGGTGTTTATGTCAAGCCTGACTGATTTGGTTTTTATTAACGTCTTTACCTCTCGCACACTCCCCTCGCTGCCGTTCACACATCACTCCCCTTCCCCCATGATATTAACTCCAAACGCCGCAGAGGAGACCACACCGGTTTGCATTTGTCTCCCTCAACACACACATGCACACACGCTGTGCAAGCTTCTTACCCGACTCCCGTCTCAGCTGGGGCCTCCCTGGAACGTGCCATGTATTCTCCCACGAAGAGACAGACCTTCATCCCCACTTGAGTACCCCTCTCTCTCTCCCCCCCCGAGCCATTTACACAGTGAAAAAGGTTAATTGCTTGAAACGCCGCCGGTGTTATTTCAACTGATTCCAGGAGCATCGTATTTGATATTAAACAGACAAGAGATCACTGTGGGGATAACAAACCATGTGCCAGCGGATTATTTGCACATGCGAATGGGATATGCTCTAAATCTTCGGGTTGGTTTGGCCGATAACTTAAAGGATAATACAAGAATAATTACGCTAAACTTTTCTACCTTTTTTTTTAAAAATCGTAGCGACAGTAGAATAAAACCATTTAATTCGAAGCAGCAGGAAGTTGTTGAACCATTTTCAGTTAAATGTGACTTTACTCTCAGCTGTTCCCGCCCATGAGTGATGGGTCCATGTGCACAAAGGCTGTCCTAATCCCTCATGGCCACAGTGTGCACACTATCATCACCCCATGAGGACCATTAGCATCGGATCTGTGGATGATTGGTTTCTACAGTTCTGGGTCAGCGCTGAGTTTACTTTGAGGTAGCTGGAGCCCGGAAACGAGACGGAAAGATTTGGATCAAAGTGGAGGATTTTAGAGGAGAAGAAAGACGACAGACAGACAGACAGACAGACAGACAGGATTAACCGACAGAAACATTGGACTCGACAAGGCGGAAAAATGTTGTGATAGAAACAAACCTGTCCCTCAAGATGTTCACGAGTGATGTCACAAATTCAATAGTTCCTCATCTCTGCTTTCTGTGACAGAACCTAATTCATCCTGATACTATAAAATGTAACGTACTAATGTTCAGAGTGCAGCAGTTTGGCCGAGCAGCTTTATGTAGGAATAGCAGAGCATTGAGCTTAATGCTACGCTCACAAAGACAATGCTAACATGGTAAAGTGGGACAAAATTAGTTGTTGGGATATTTCAGTCTGGAACAAAATGGTGGACAAGTTGGCATCATGCTGCCTTTACGAGATACGTCGGTTTCAAACAATGTTACGTCCCTTCCCACATCCTTCCATGCGTCTTTTTCTTTGGCGTGATTGTTGAGCAAAACATGGACTACAGTAGAGTAACCGTAAGATTTCAGACGATGTGGACAAATACAGACAAAATGAACGCGGGAGGCTCCGTCTTTTTCTGTTTACATATCCAACGTTGAGCATGAATGAGCCTGAACAGTGCAGATTAATGAAAAATGTAGTATTATAATCATCATTAAAATCCAAAGAGGGTAGAGGGCCCTTTAAATGTTAATTATTCATATTTAATGTACTTTCCTATTGAGCATTTACGTCCCGTCATAATGTTTAATTAAGTTCATAATTGCTGCACAATTAGCTGCTGCCTCCCCTCATGAATTAGTTATGTTCTCTGCATTCAGTTTAATCAGTTGTGCTCAGAGTCGACGTTCTCTCTCTACGTGTGTGTCTGTACGTTAGTGTTTCTGATTCTGTCAATACTCAAACACATTAGTTGTAAGTGGCGTCGGAGAGGCGAGCGCAGTCAAACAAATTACACAGAGAGAGGTAGCCTGCGCTCGCTAACACGTTACAGTGATTGAGCTTGAGAGGTAGAGTGTGGCGTTCTTTAAACACACCGTGTTTGGGGAGAGGTGGCGTATTTAAACACATTACGGATGAGAGAGATTGGGGGTCTCGCAGCGGAATGCATTACGGAGTCGGAGAGGCTGAGGGAGTGCAACATTTCTAAACACATTACGCCGGAGCAGCGATGGCATGCTTAAACAGAGTGTTGATGGAGAGTGGAGAGGGAGCGGGGGTCAAGAGAGTTTCTGTTTTATTTCGGCGAGATGTGTGTGCTTTGTCTTTCCGTTGAGTGCAGACGGAGTTTTGACATCGGCTCAACCTGAGTACACAAACTTATCACAGGGATTCGTCTCACCTAAAGCACACTTGAGGGCTTATTGGCACAGTCATACACTCAAACACGCACATATAGGTGCATGCACGTAGTCGTGGACGCTGAAGTACACCCATGTTTTATTGTTTTTTTAAAAACATGAGGCGTTTAATAAAACCAGCTTGTCGAATCACTCCCAGACCTACACTGCTGACCCCACCGATAAAGCCTGTCATGAAAGATTAATCTCAGATCCAGCAAAACACTTCAAGACATGTTCACCCATACTTTATCTTGGCACTGTGTCCGGCCCAATTAACCTTACAAGCAGCTCCTTTTTTACGTTCCCAACTCTGAAGCAGTGGGGCACCGCATCTCTGGCATTTTTCTTCGCCTGGCAACAGAACACCTTGAACAAAAAACAAGCTCTTCTGCTCCTGTAGCGGTACTCGGGTCGAATCTTTTCAATTAGCCAGGTTGACTTTGCATGGCTAATTAAGTCCTCATCCTTGACGAACCGTCTGACTTCTCCTCCAAGCCTCTTACCGGGGGTTTACAGCCCCGCAGGGGCCAACGGCCAGACGGATTGTTGTCCAGCTGGAATGGGATTAACAGCGCACCAGGGGCCTGAGGCCCACAGTCCCTGAGCTTTTGTTTGAATCTGAAGTGTCGAGTTGGAAGGGGTGAAGCAGGGAGAGAGGATTGAAGTAATCCCCTCCTCTTCAGGGCTGCTCCCCAGAGGAGCAAATCCCCAGAAAACCACTGAACGCCATAGACCACCAACTGCCATCAGAGCCACTGTTTACCCATCACACCCCAGCAGGTAGAAGGCTCCCCTGCGCTAAGATGAATTAATGCATGTTCTGTTGGGCAGCGTTTGGTGGCTCTAATCAAAACATGATGTTCCCGGGTGAAGTCTAGGATTGTCTGGCAGGATTAGAGGCTTCTTGCTATGCAGCAGCAGGTTATGAAACCCACCCAGACCACTGGGATTTAGTTTGTGCAGCCAGGACAATCAGATTATTTATATAATCCACTAACTGCCAATATCAATAATTTTTGAAGACATTGGCAGGAAAAGATTATTAGCATACCCACAGAAAAACTTGGAGTGCTGACCAGTGATCCCTGAGCGAAGAGAAAATTAAAAAAAATATTGTAGTGCTGCAAAGTCTTAATATTTCTTAGAACCAAAACTGAATATCTGGTAAATTTAGTTCAAAATGGTTTAAATGAGTAAATAACTGAATGTAAAAGCAAGTAATCTTTTCAAAGCTCTCAAACACACCTGCGCAGGTATTAATAGACATTTCCATGTGTGTACACTGAGATTATACAGCGTCGGTAAAGATGATAACAGATGATTCAAAAGGTCGGTATTTTGCTAAAGGACATGTTTTGGTTTGTGATGTAAGTTTTGCCTGCATACTTCCCCTGACAACTGTTGTTTTAAAGTAATCCCGTGTGTAGGAGATGAAGACACGTTAATCACAAATAAGCTGAGCTGCGTTGGCTAAACTTGTCAACTCTGTGGAATCCTGCAACAAAGAACACAGTGAGTAGTTTGTTTTTAAAAACCTCCTCCCA
This sequence comes from Hippoglossus stenolepis, assembly GCF_022539355.2. Classification (NCBI taxonomy): domain Eukaryota; kingdom Metazoa; phylum Chordata; class Actinopteri; order Pleuronectiformes; family Pleuronectidae; genus Hippoglossus; species Hippoglossus stenolepis. The sequence goes on from NC_061504.1 coordinate 12,763,598, forward strand.
TTTTAAAGGATTAGGGGCAGAATTCTCTAAATTGCCACGTTAGTCACAGTAAAATCTGGTTTTACAAGTTCAAACCAGCTCTGCTGTGCAGTGAATAGAATCAGTCAGTAGGTAGAAATCCCTTTTTATACAGCTAATTTGTCTCATTTGTCTTTTGGATGAATCTTGAAAAACATTTTATTTTGTATTGTTTGCATTCCTGACAAAAAACCATGATACTGTCTGCAGCCTCAGGCTCAGCTCGTGGTGTGACCGCTCCTCTCTCAGGGTGCACCTGTGCGTATTGAGCCAACACCAACAGGCTGTCTCTCATCGCAGTGTGACAGAAGCACATGGAATTAGAGCAGAATCCACCAAAAACAACCACACTGAGCCGAGGGGTTAACGCAGAGCCCGAAGATCAGAGGGAAACAGGAGGACGCTGCTTCGTCTATCATCCAGCAAGTATCCACCCCAAAGAAAAACACAGGGGCGAGGTGCGTGGTGGCCATTGTCCAATTCCCTATTGGCTCAGGGAAAACAGGATATGATGAGTTTTTCTGCCTGAGGTGACTGGTGAACCACTGTGGCACCAGCTCGGAAACTTGTGATTTTATTGGAGCAAACAGTTGCTCCATTTATTCATTACCGCAAGACAGTTTTCTTTTTGTTCCTGTCTTTTGCTCCATTTGGAAGCAGACAAGTGTGTAAAAGAAGTTGGCCCACAAGCAACTTTATCAATGACGGGCATTGATATGAAGCCTTGAATAGAGTTAAGGCTTCAGGGCTTTTTTAAAACTTTTTGAAAGAACTTCTGTGGCGATTCGAACACGGCGCCATTATGTACCATTCACAGCTCAGGTGACTGGTGTGGTTTTCTTACACTGTCAGTACTCTCTCATCGCTTTTTACAGTTATCACAAAGGCTTGGATCAAAGGCAGAACATGTCGAGTACAGCTGTTTGAGACACGTTATACATCGGTGTCATCTTAATCTTTTCTTTTTATCACAAACCGACACCCGACCACACACAGCCCCCCGACAAAAGTACAGTATCTCTCGGGCTCTGCCTATTGAAATGCTAGATGACTACAGTAGCCCTCAATGCCACGGCGCGACGTGACTGTGCGTTGGAGAATGCATTAAGGGAGCTTTGCCCGGTTCTCACCAGCAGGAGCAGAAGCTGTTTTTCAGTTTTTTTGGAGAAGCATTTCTTGTGTCAGTTCTCGGAGACGTCAGCACTGACAGTTCAGAGAAAAGGAGCCTCTGACTGAAGAGGAATGAGACTGATCCTTTGCCAGACAGCCTCAGTTAGGGGGCCACCATCCACTTGATTCCTCTCAACCAGGCCCTGCCTCCACAAAAGCCTCCGCCATCCACCCACTGTCCGCCCTCCCCGCCTTCATTTCTGGACGTGCAGTGATAACAGAATTTGCGGGGAACTGTCCAAACAGCTTGCCCTGTGTTGCAATGGGCGATATGTGTTGAGTTTTGGATATGGCGCAATTTGGGATTACTTCATCGGAGGGGCATTGGTTGGCTCAGCATTTCAGCAGAAAAAAAAACAAAGCCCCTTCACCCCTTGTTTTTTTGGCGACTGGTGGAGCAAACCACAGCTCGATGTTTGTCCTGTATATTGATTGTTTTTCTGTGTTAATTCACCAGATGCCGCAGAAGCTGGATTTTTAAGCTTGAGCTGGAGATATTTGCTCTCAACTCCCAGATGGACTGTGTAGTGCCGGTCAAATGGAGCATACAAATGACACGCTGACTTATTTATTTTACCTTGGACTGTTGCACTGACACAAACCACTGACATTTATATTCCATTAAATCCCTTCTTCCCTCCTCACATTCTCTTCCTGTGTCTCTCTTGTTTTCTCATGGTCAAAAGAAGAAGTCCTCAAAAGTCCGCTTCACTGCCATTTGTCCTGATCTCTGGACCCTTTTTTCCGGAGACATTCTTTAAAGACATTTATTATAAGGGCAGTAAAACGTAATGGGGTGTTTCATTTGCCATAATGAAACCTAATCACTCTGTGGACAGTGCTTTGAATCCATCTGTCCAGTGGTTTAATAGTCTAAGTTGAGGCGGGGAACAGAGTGGCCCTCGGTCTGCAGCCTGTCGGGGGAAAGCAGTTGAAGGAAGGGATTCCTTTACATCTTAAAGGCTTTAAGTTCGGATAATGATGAGAAGAGAAGAAGTCCAACTTTTTCCCCCTGAGAAAAGATGGATTCTGACTGATGCTGGTGAATCCTGTAAGAAAACTCCCGACGGGATTTGTCGAGGAAATGAAGCAGTTTTACTGTAGAAGTTCACAACTGCAGTCCAGATGATGACTGGATCTGACAATTGATGACATTTCAATTAACTATGTGGTTATTGTCACATTATCAACAGACCAAATAGTTTTTTTTACAATTATTAGTAGCTTTCTAACTAGCATTTAGCAAGCCCACTAATTATAGACTCTATATAAAGGGACAACTCGTTTCCAAGTCCCTCCACTATCCAGAAATTAAGCCAAAATATGCAGGATACTGCCGTCTTGCACCAATGACATCATTTGGAGCCGGAGTCTGCGCAGTAGCAATTGAGCGATGGAGCCATACAACCCACCAATGCATTTGCTCGACCAATCACGAGTCAGCTGTCAAACGTGACATTTTTATGGCATCAAATAACATGTGACAAACAACCTCACCAGAAAAGGTAACTGTAGATCAGTGTGATAAGATCTAAAGCCAAAATGGAATATGTGTATTTTGACTTTTTAATTTGGTCCATGTCCCATCCGCCAACTTACAGAAGGCGTAATTTATGACGTATACTGCAGCCAGCCACCAGGGGGCGACTACAGCACTTTGTATTCACTCTACAGTCAATGCTGCTAACTTCTTTTTCCACCTCAGCACTCTACACAAAATAAAATTACTGGGTGGAGAAACCAGCCCTGTACACAACAAATAGAGAGAAGCTCGAAAGGCTATAATAACCAACCAGCTTTAGCTAATGTGTAAGCATTTAGCTCGCCAACTGCAGTAGTTTATGAACTAGCACTGCAAGAAGCCACAACATCACAGACTTCCCAAACCTATCCTTAAGTCTTCAGTTCTCACACCAAGAATAAAGGAGAAGGCTGAACACAGACTTCTCGAATGGACTGTTCATGGAGTGAGAGTAATGTCGGCTACATCTCAGAAACCCACGTTCAATTTTCAGCCGGGCACTGTTCTTGAATAGAACTTTTATATCCACGTATAAAACTCTCCTTGCAGTCGAGTGCACTGCTGAGAGTTTGCTGTTGAGTATTTCGGCTGCCTGTTATTTGCCGGGCATGTGTGAAAGATAATTGGTCACCTAGGAGGCTTTAATGGAGCCGCTTTGATGGAGTCATTTAGTTGCAGCGCTTTGCATTTCATCACTTCTGTCCGTCAATTATACTTGATTTACAAGGTGTCTGAGGGACGGCGAATGTGAAGCATCAATTTGTGAGTGGGTGATTGCACTGGAGAGAGAGGAGATGGCAGAATATATCATTCATTAACATGGCAGGATGTCCTTCAATTATCCCTTGTCGAATTGGCGTGAGTCATCTCAGCCGTTACTCTTATGGAGAACGACCTCTCCCAGGTAGAAGGCGAGAGTCTAGCATGAGCGCGCGTGAGCTCGTGTGACTCGTAAAAGAAGATGCATAACCACATCAGAAGCGTATGAGACTTTAGCTGAGGCATTGTGCCTTTGTACAGGTGGGACTCATCGCTCACTATACAGGGTCTGTCAGGAGTCTGTGTTTACACAGATGGTTCGTATTCACCCAAGGCCCTATATGAATGCTTTTAAGCTGAATACAAGGACTGTGTCTGCATAGAGTGAATGAATAGAGAGTACATGACAGTTTCGTTTCCCAGGTTTACATGACACAGGGTCTCATAAAAGAGTTAAAGGTGACAGACATGAAACACATCCTCCACACAGGCAGGGGCACAAAGGTTGGAAAGTTCTCCGAGGTTGCGTTACGAGCCCTGATAAATTTCAACTGATAATATTGTGCTAATGGCTTTTAGAGGGAGCTAGGACAATAAATAGAAGGAGATAATAGCGTTGTTCAAAACGGAGACTTGTGGGTGAGGTCTTTTATCTGGAGGAAAAACAGGCTTAAGTCACGAAAGGTGATGGAGTTTGGTGCCAGTCGAGCTGCGACGCCGCGTATCTGCGATGAGTTTCCTTCTCCTGATAAAACACAGATATGTTTTCTCTTGGCGTGGAAGTGTTGGCCTGTTCACACAGCTGGGCCGAATCACCGTGGAGAAATATGTGACGGCTGAGTCACCCACATGCCACAACTCATCTACTGTATTAAAAAGAGACGTTCAGCAACCGTGCTAAAATACATAATTCTGCTCGCAGATCGCTTTTCTCTGAAATCATGTGGTATAGATCAGCGTGGGGCTTTCAGAAGGAGTATTATCACTTCCTGGAAGCTATTATTGTGCTTTTGACACCATTTTTTTTGTTTTACATCCAAAACTGACAAGTGTTTGTCCCCCTGCTAAAACATGAAGGTAGCCTCTGTTTCAGCTAATAATAAATTGGAGGAAATGGCAGATGTAAACAAAATGGCCCTCCATTTTGTTTATATCCCTCATGAGGTCACATGATAGACGTGAAGTTGTCGTATTAGTGTGCGCTGGGCCTTTTTAAGATTATAGAGAAGAATATCTGTAAAGATTCCCCTTATTTTAAGTGATTTTTGAAATCCTTTAGGTCCTTAAAACCCCTGTCGTCTTGAGCCCGGCTTAAATAAACCTTTGCAACTGTAATTTTATTGCAGGAGCTCTCCCTAAAAGATTGATTGATCCACCGAGTCGCCAAGTTGTTGCATTTTTGAATCGCGGCTCTGTTTAAAAATTAAGGAAACGCCGCCTCGGCCAGAATCCTTCAACTAACTTTTCTGCACATCATATATTAAATAAAACGCACAAAGCAAAAATAGATTTGAGAAGTTACAGAGAGAAATGTATGTGCAGCTTCCTTATGTGGGACCTTAGGATTTGGTTTGACAGAGAAAAGAGCCCCCGATTGACCATTACACACTTGGAGCTCACAGCAGCAGGAATGCGGTTGGTGTCTCTATCAGTCTGTCTCCCTCCAGTTCTTATTTAACACACATATTCTTGGAAGCGAATGTGAGCCATATTAAATCTGACTCCTCTGCAGCGCGGTAATGCGAGCACCGGCGGTTAGTTTTATATGTTTCACAAGCGTGTAAATATTTAATAGAAGAGCAGGCTGGAGTGCTGTGTCACTGTTCCTGCCCCGTCAGCCACAGAGACGCACAGGGGAGAATCGCTGGGAGAATTTCCTTCCTGACAGGAGAAAATTTATGAAGCGGATTCATATACGCGTCTTATTCTTAACCATATTTCTGCCGCAGTCGGATTCTCGGGTCGTGTGACACAGACGTGGACATACAAGCTGTTTACGGTCGCAGGAGATGTTAGTTGGTATAGATGTTGAGCCCTAACTTGATACGTATGAAACACGATGGCGACCGACAGCATTCCAAACTTGGGATGTGTGTTTGGGGGTCTGTTTGGTATTCGGTTACTGTGTCCTGTGCGCTTACAAAAGGCCGGTGGGAGTTCAGAGGCGTAGAATTTTTCTGTTCATGTTTTTAAAAAACCGCAAATCTCTGACACACATCAGTCTCGATTTACAGATTCTAATCAGATGAAGAGCTGGGGATTTGTGCAGGACTAAAACAAATAATCAAAGCTGGATGCATAAACACTGATGTCAAACTTTCCTGTGGAACTTGTGGTGTGTGTCAAAACACCGCATGCCGGGCTGCACAGTTATCTGACTTCCACCGACAGGCCTCCTGTTATTCTCCTTTTTTAATATTAATAAACCGTTAAAAACAAGAGGCCCCTGCACCTGTTGCATGGTGATTCTTCAGTTTCATTTTGTACAATAGAGGTAAAACAGTAAATCACATCTTGGAGGAACCACATGACATAATGTCAGTGAAACAATATAATAGTAAAGAAAGAAAAATTGTTTTTGGAAAGTACAGTGCAGAGTTGTCATAGTTTAAAAAAACCTAAGAATGGATGTATGTCTAAATCCTGAATCCAATCCAAAGCCTCCTGCCTCAACAGATCCATACGTCTGAAAACAGTTAACTACTAAATGATACAAAATATACATCAAACTAAAAATGGATATATATTACTTTACTGTACTTGTTTTGTATGACCTGGACAGCTTTTGAGAAAACAAGCTAAAATTAAATTGCCGTTTTCTAACCTAACTTTCTGATCTGGATTAGAACGGACATAGCAAAGCAAAGTCCCACCATAATGCTTTTAGTGTCATCATTGCACCCCCCAGCTTAACCTCTCCCCATTTTACACTTACATTTCAGTGAACTAGCACAGAAGCTAATGCTCTTTGAGAGATCGCTCACTGGCTCTATTCACGCTGGCTGTGGGTGCAGGCGGGAGGCAGGGGTGAGGAAGAGCGGATCTCTCAGAGGCCTGTAAGCTCCCTGATTCCACCTCAGAGGGAATAATGAGCTTCTCCACTGTTGTCTCAACCAAACCCTGAGCTTAACTCCCCCCCCCTCCAACAAACCTCCATTCACAAACGCTGCGTTTTGCATTTCCGTATCCATACGATTTAAAGAAATCCTTCAGGTCATGGATTAGTCCACGACCCCTCCTCACTTTAAGGTTTTCTTTTTACGGCATCAGTGACGCTTCGTGATGAGTCCTCTTTGGACTCATCCGGCACTTTGAGGTCACTCCGTCATTCATTTGCAGCATCGCACTTGTTTTGTTGGTTTAGATGTTGTGTATATTACTTTTAATTTACTCCAGTGGAAGAGATTACGCCTCTGCTGTGGTCGGGAAGTGGTGATATTGTTGCTCAACAAGTGCACAATCTCTGATGTCAGACCTCCCTCCTCCTCCCCCACGCAAACGTCAGCAGCGGGGCTCGGCAGGAAATGATCAGATTTTATGAATCAGTGTTACGTTTCACTCAGATTTCCTTGCTTCCTGTAAACGGTTCCTGATCTGCCCTTGTACCGCCGTCATCGCCAGAGCAGAGCGGACACATCTGTGCGAGCCGAAGCTCCACAGGAGACCTCAGTCACCGGTAAGATGGATGGAAACGTATGAGCATTGGATAAATACACCCAACAACTTCCCTTCATCCCTCCCTCGCTGCAGCAGATGTTACGGCTCGGTGGTGTTTTCTCTCCCATGGTGCAACGTGCTTCCACTTCTGTTTATTTATCCTCTCGTTCCCGCACTTCCCTTGAGTAGATGCGGAAACTGCGTGTGCACACACAGAATGGCGTGTATGTGAGTGTAGGTGGAAGATCTCCTTAAAAGAGATTACCCAAGCTCCGTCATGCACACGATGGGGTTGCGTGACCCCATTGTAAACCTGGAGGCCGACCTCTGACCTTTTGAGAAGCGATGAAATGGAGGGAAACCTCCCATTTCCCTCTGCCGGGGTCTGGAGACTCCTCTGGCGGAGAGGAGGCATTGTTAATGAGCTCTTGAATGGATTTTTAATGAAACCGCCACTTTGTGTGAAGAGTGACAGAGCGGCAGAAGGAGACAGGTGGCAGCACTTGACCGGACAGATGATAAAAAGAATATTTTATATTTTTATAAAACGGATGTAAAGGCTTGACTTAGAGAGGTCAAAGTACATGTCTTTAATAAGGTAACTCCCCGAACCTCTGTCTGTAAAACTCCAGATGTCTTTTCAGTTCGAATTGTCTCTTTCACATGCTAACGGAGACACAGTTTCAGGCTTCATATACTTTGATACACAGAGACAGGTTTACAGAGTCACAACCATGATTTCATACACACATGTTTTTATGCCTCTGCACCGGACACTGACTGTCACCGTTTTCATGCTGTTCATCCATTCGTACATGTGTCCGACCCATTCTTATGAACAAACCAAATATGTGCGATGAAAAAGTCATATAATTGTGGGTCCACATGAATCGCCCTAGTGTCTTCAACAAGTCAAAAGAGGAAGCTTCAAGGCCTTGAAAGAAGTTCACCACCAAACTAAAACTGCTGCTACTTGCTACTGTTCTTCCTCTGTCTGTTCTTCCTGTCTCCCTCCTTTTCCTCCTCCATGTTTCCTGGACGTGTCATTTGCTGAGTAAGGGCTCGCGATGACCTCCAGTCGCACAGAGTGGGAGGTGGTGTTTCTGAGCAGGAAGTGAATTGGAAGAGGAACTCCGCTGGCATAAGGGAAGCGGAGGCCGTCCGCACCTTGAACTTCATGTGTCATTTAATGAAGCAACCATGAGTTATTTTGTGATAGCGGTGGCGATGGCCACACAGGGTCGTTGAGGATGTGCGCAGGGCCCGTTCGTAGGCGTGTGCTGCAGAAGAGGGAGGTCAGAGGTCAGGGAGTGATCGGTACAGGGTGGGACATTTCCGATGTTCACTGTAAAACACACATGTGAGGTCATGTTACCGTAATCATTTTCTCTAACGCACACAGAACATTAACAGCGCCTCCCAAACCACTGAATGAAGATACACCATCATATCGATGGCAGCACATTGACACCCGCCATGCGCACCGACCTGTCTGACGCCTTACCCCTGACCACTGATGTCCTCATAAGCATGGTGTCTCATGTCCGCTTCTATTTTTACGGGCAGGCGCTGAAAGCCTCTTGTCAATGGGCATCTCATTCCAGCGCCAGCGGCGTGTCACCATTTATTAAGTCGTCATTACTTGTGGTGCCGGGGGCTGTCGGAAATAGATTGGCGAGGATAGGTCGGACTGTTGCTGCACTCCCTAAAGGGCAAGCCATAAAGGCGTGTTCCAGCACATCCCACTCCGCCGCTGGAGATCGATGCAGCTAGCCAGGCTGCTATTAATTTGGTTAATGCAGATGGATGGGAGGAAGGGGTCAAATCGCGGCGGAGGAAAAGAGGCCGAGGATGAAGTGGTCTGAGTGAAAGACGAGGGCACTTTCACGTGTCTGTCAGCACATATTTTTGTTTTGGGTAAACATCTAAAAAGGGTGTTTAAACTAAAGAGCGATGAGTTACGAGGATGTGGACGCCACAGTTGTAGGATAGAGGACACAATGGAAGACGTGGGATACACACACACACACACACACACACACACACACACACACACAAACGCAAACACAAACACAAACACACACACACACATCAGCCAGTTTCACAAGGCTGTACTGTAAACACAAAATAATAAACCCTTTTTAATCTAAATCCACTAAGTGGAACTCATAAACAAACCATACAACGTGGGCTTTATTTCCATTACTCCTGTCCATAATATATTATTGCACTCAACAAGTTAGTTGCTGAGATCTGTGAACTCTCTGACATTTGCTAAGAGAGGTTTGATGACGCAGGAAATGTGAGTACTTAGACGTTCAGGTTGTAAACAAGTCAACCAGTCAGCCAGATCATCTAAAGCATTTTATTTTGGGGGTAAAACTGAAAGCAACACTCCCTCATTACACAGGGAAAACTACGATAAGTACAGTCGATCAAAGCTGAAACAAGAAAATTGCTCTGTAAACTGCGATTGATATTTATAAGAGACTATTATATGGATTGCAATTTTATTGTTTGCTCTATTTTTCTCTTCCAGATAACTTGGGCCTAACCACGGGGTTCAACAGGGGTCTTTCTACATTTTTCAGCAGTGACACTGTGTTCCCAGCAGCTAACTCCAGGCAATTTTATTTTTTACCAATCGGAAGATTAAGATCCAAGTCGTAATAAACTGTAATTAGCCCCACATGCTTTAGCTCGCATAACTTCGTCTCATGTTTTATCCAGAAATTAATTAAGATACCAAAAACACGTTACGCTGCACAAAATGCCAGATAGGTTTTACGACGCGGGCAACAAAACAAAAGCACCGCTAGGAATGCTGGGAGTGTGGTGGTCGTTGTGTGTGTGTGTGTGTGGGGGGGGGGAGGGTACCCTTATATAATACAACACACGCACTCATCACGTTCGTCGCTGCGTCACTTCTCCCCGTGTTTTTCTTTTCTAGTGCGTTAAGGTGTGTGAGTTGACACATCGGCACTCCTGTTTATCAAAGCTTTTATCACCTCGCCATTGCTATGTGCCCCCCCCCGAGAGGAAGCAGGAGGTGCCCACTCACACACTCTCACACACACACAAACACCTGCCGGGGCCAGCAGGGGTTGAGAGGAGTGTGTGTTAGTGTGTGTGTGTGTGTGTGTGTGTGTGTGTTGACCTGCCTCGCTGATGTGAATGACTTTACCAGAGACAGGATCCGTCTCAGACTACACAGGTTAACTAACAGCATGTGTCGGCCTCACACCGGCAGGCTCCATGCGGATTTGTCAAAAACACCACGTTTTAAATCAATACTCTCTGTGGGAACATTCTGACCTGTAATTTATGAACAATATCACTCAGAGCTCCCTGTACGAAAACATAAATAAATATTCGGAACCAAAGAAAACTTGTTGGAAATGATTACGAAAGCCCTTTCTTTACCAATAAAGAGACTTTTTAAAAGTAATCTTGCGTATAATCGAATTTGTTGGAGTCTGTACATGATATGGCTATTATAGAAATTAGACACTGTTGTTCTGTCGGGCCTGGGTTTGATTTATTTCTCTCAACATTTCCCAGGGCCGCGACTGTTTTCCTTCAGCCCTGGCAGTTCAATTCCAATGTTTAACACAAAGATCCTGAAATTTTAAAGAGCTGAAGTGTTGACTGTTTCGCGCCTGCACTGATATAACTTTTAATAATGAAAAGGGTCGATTTCTGGATATTATCTCGATGTAAATAAGCAGGGACGTCGTGCTGATACAGCTGTAACATATAAAGCGTCTGTTACACGATGAAAAAGACGTTTCATAGGCCTCCTCCAAAGTTCTGTCTCTTCCTGTCAAAAATACTGAGGACAATTAAAAAAACTAACCAGGCGTTTGTTCAGGAGCTGTCTCTTAAAATCAAATTCATTCAGGGAGTTTTAACATCTACAGAAAACTGAGGAAACTCTACGAAAAGAGCCAGAAGCTCCAGAACAGCTACGACATGGACCATGTGGTGAGATGTTCCTGTTACCACGTAATCTTTCTTACAAACAAACACAGAAATAACAATCACTAATCATTAACAAGACACAAAAATAGTGGTCAAGTTTAGAGTGCACACAGCCAATGAAAAATTAGAGTTTCGGGAACAAAAGTCAACTCAAGTCCGTTAAATTACAGCATCAAAGATCACAAATTCACCTCAATTAGTCACGTCACACATCGACCTGACGGTGGAAAAGTGGAGGAAGCCACAAACAGAGCGACAAAAGAACGACAGGTCGACTTGTCCCCTCTGGCTCTGACGCTAAAGACACTTTGTTTGGGGCTTTTAAAAAAATCACAGTGTCACAGAGATGCAACCCTGCCTGCGCAGAAGAAGAGAAAGAGACAGAACGGTAGAGGACTTGATTAAAGGAGAGGAAAAAGGTTTTTTTTGTTTTTTGTAAAAGATACAAGAATCTACAGGAAATGCAGAATTGATGACTATCAAAAAAGGAAAGAGTGACGAACGAAGAGATGAGAGTATAAAAACCCAACCATCCGCTGTGCTTCATATCTACAACTGGCTTCATCGCCGCTCTCAAGTCGCCCCCTCCTCTATCTATCTCTCTTTCTCACCAGCACTCCCATTCTCTCTCTCTCTCTCTCTCTCTCTCTCTCTCTCTCTCTCTCTCTCTCTCTCTCAGCTGCTCACCCTCCCCTCCCCTCTCTTCCTGTGGATGGTGTAGCTCTCTCTCTCTCTGGCAGTCTAGTGGAGCTGCACACAAGGATTAGAGGGTTTGCTGTGAGTGTCTGCTCTGAGGAGAAGAAGCCAGAAAGACAGAGATAAAATAAATTCTCTGTGGAAAAAGAAAGAAAGAAAGGAAGGAAGGAAGGAAGGACAGCTTCACTGTTGTGGATAAGTGATCTGATTTACCTCCACTCTGCCTATCACCTCATTCAAGCCTGCCTGAAGCCTTCACCTGGGGGAGGACAGATAAGCCAAGGGGGACTATATATCTCGGACCTCCACTCGCACAGGGGAGCCATGTGAGCGGCACCCCTCCACCCACTTCACACCACAGAAGTCCCCCCACATTGAGCCCTCTGAGCTGGGGAGCCCATCCAGGATTTTTTCCCCCCCTCTCCTCTCCTCTTCTCCTCCCCACCTCCACCTCCCCTGGAACCTTCCTCTGTCAGAGGGACTCTCCGGGACTCGGCGGACCCCCCCCCCCCCAGCAGGAGCCACTCATCTCGGGGGAACTCGGGGTGCGAGTGCCCCCCTGGTCCGGAGGCCGTCCGGCAGCACTCCAGCACCATGGATTACCTGTTTGGGATTGTAGTGCTGCTGTGCGGGGCGGTGCAGCCGGGGAGAGGAGTTGAGCCCAAGCACAACGTACCCAGGCTAAAGCTGTCATACAAGGGTAAGCCCCTCTCTCTCTCCCCCTGACTCCAGGATACACTGTGTACTGCCTTTTAACACAAACTACCCTGCTTGGTCTATTCCTCTTGCCCGTGGCTGCTCTTTCATGCTCTTCTTTTCATCCATTCTTCTCATGTTGAGTATCCCTTTTTTTTTTTCCTCCTCTATTTCTGTGAGTCTATTTCTGCCACTGTGTGTTGTCTCACTCTACTCTTTTCTCCCTCTTGGTCAGCGCACAGCATCCAGCTCAACCTCCTGCACATTCCCTTCCTCACATTAACTCACTCCTTCCTCTGCCTGTCCCTCAAAAAACTGACTATTCTCCCCTAGCAAAATGGTCCGATTGGTTCCATATGCAGAGGAAGGGCTCTGGCCTGGAGCTCAATGTATATATTGGCCCCTGTACCAATTTTCCCCTTGTGCTGTCCCCTTGTGCTGGTACTGTACAGCCCCTGTTAAGTGCTCTGAAAAGGCATTGGAGCCTCTGTTTTAATGGCTTCTGTCCCAAAAAACTCAAGCTTGGGTCGTGACACGGGGCATTTTCTTTAAGGGGCCGTGCATGCAGGTTTTCCCAACTTCTCATTACCGGACTGTAAATGGATCCAACAGTTGTAGAGTTTTTTTTCTTCTTCTTCTTCTTCTTCTTTTAAATGGAAAAATACTTACGCATGTTGATTTAACGCGCATGCAATAAATCATCTATCTGCAGCCGCATGCATTGGTCGGAGAAGGAGAGGGAGAGTTTAATGTGTCTTTTTTCTACCGTGCACGTGTGCGTTTTTGACGTACACAGCAAACATGTTATTCCCTCTCCTTCTGTGTTATTTTGAGGGGAGACTGCGGAGCGCCGGCTCTTCCTCTCCTCCGCCTCCCTCTCTCCTTCTCTCTCCATCTCGTCTCTTCTCTCTCACACCCTACACTAAATCAGGCTCTTTGTAATAGCAGACTTTTCATCTCAGCTAGAAATAACTGTCAACATTTTTGGCATATTTTGGGACGTTTTTTTAAAAAATTTTTTGATGTCAGTGAGGGAGGCTATTGTGGTTCTTTGTCCTGAAACATGACCAAAAGTATAGAGCTGGGAGTGTGGTCTCTTGATTCTTTATTTTAGTCCCGTTTACCCCCATAAAGCATCGCCCTGTGAGAATTTATGAACGGGCCGATTTGACATCATTTCGCAGCTGAAAACACGAGTGCGTCCCCTCGTGTGCGTTGACCTCCACCCCGAGGTTTGGTTCCTCCGATAATTTCAGTCCATGTCGAGGGGAAAATCAAATTTGGGTGAATGCGATGTTTGTCACTCTAATTCATTTTCTATCTTTAGCAGAGACGCTCGGTATAACTTATGTTTAGAGGCCTGCTATATGACATGCTTTATTCTCTACACGGAGCGCAAGTTGTAATTTGGGGATAGTATATTTTCCTTTATCACCCTTTTCAACTTCCAAATGGTCTGTGTCCCACATCTAAAGTATAAAAGCTTGTGCCTTGACATTGAACACACTTTTCTGTTGTGTCCTGGTTTTGATGCCGTCACACAGTGATGGATTTTTTTTTCAAAAGGGCGATGACATGTATTCACCATGCGAGCGTAATGAATCTGGAAAGAATCACGGCTGAACTTACCTGCACTCACGTCATATATCCCCGGGGCTCCATCGTGTCAGCTCGCGCAAACCCGAGCCTGATGGGAAAATGTCATCCCTTCTTTGCACAGCCATCTGTTTAAAGAATGTGAATATCGCTCCCCTCCTGCGCGCCCCTGTTTTTTGGGATCCTCTCTCCGCTATTCGGTCTGACAAGTGAGCATGTTGCAGGCAACGGTACAAGACAAGAGATATGTCATCAAAGTGTGTATTGACTGACTGTGCCGAGTGATGGATGAGCAGCATCAAACCACAGCCCCTGCAGCCTGTGGTAATAGATGGACAATGATTTTTACGAGAAGTGCATCTTAGCTTTGCTGTTTATGCATACATGTGTGTTGTGTGTGTGTGTGTGTGTGTGTGTGTGTGTGTGTGTGTGTGTGTGTGTGTGTGTGTGTGTGTGTGTGTGTGTGTGTGTGAATGTTCTTGCCACATCTTGGTGTGAGGACTCAACACCCTCTCTTGTGATTTCCTCCTCTTAGACTGTAAGTGGTGTCTCGTTGTGTGAATTTGTGTGTGTTTTAGCGAGACACAAAAAAAATAAGAGAAAGAGGAAAGTGTCAGGTCTGCTGTGCGCTCATATAATTAGACACCTGGTTTTGCACTTGTGCCCGAGCACAAACGCATGAGCTCACAAAATGGTATCTTTTATTGTGCCGTTGAATCGGTGTTTCTACAATTACGTGTGATTGCAAACTGCTGTTGGCTTGCACTGGTGTGTGTGCGTGTGTGTGTGTGTGTGTGTGTGTGTGTGTGTGTGTGTGTGTGTGTGTGTGTGTGTGTGTGTGTGTGTGTGTGTGCAAAGGCATGAGGGTGTATCGTGTGCCGCCGTCTTTGTGTGCCACCGCTCGCCAGTGCCTGCGCTCGCCCCACAGGTGTTTGATGGCTCTCTTGATGCCTGTCAGGGGACGCTTCTCAGTTAACGCCCACACCGGGGCGGATGGAGAGGGAGGAAGGGGAGGACGGTGGAAGTGATGGCGGAGGGGAGGGGATTTGCTTTTAATGAAGGAAAAGCTGGCAGACGTACAGTAGGCGACGCAGAAGGGAGGGAGGCTGGTCGTTAAGTGAAGTGTCACTCATCCCCTCTCCGCCCGCGAAGCCGGCATAGTAATTAATTCAAATAAACAATGAGGAGGAATCCTCCTGGGAGGGACGGTCAAACATGCGGCGAGCACAAGAGTGGGCCCGGCCCCTCGACTGGGACGATCACAGACGGAAAGAGAGAGCGAGGCCCAGGACGAGCAGGGCCCCGCGATTTGAGTCCATGAAATATACACCCGAGAGCGTGCGAGCGAGGTCCCCGTGAAAATCATTCTCAAATGAGCGCCGATGATACGCCTCCGGGGACAGATTCAGTCAGACAAAAGTGACTGATTCGCTCCCCCCCAGAAAAAGGACGGAGCAAAGTGCGGAGTGAGCAGTTTGAGCGCGAGGACGTCTGAGAAATGGAGGCAGGTAGATAAAATGACCTCCCTGGGGGACAGCTGGTGCAGCAAGTGCGGAGTAAATGATTTCCCAGTTGGGTCAGTTAGACATTCGGCAGAAAGGATCTGACTTGACGGGGACAGAAGAATGATCACAGGAGTTAATTATTTTCTCCTCTTCTTAACGCCAAAGTAGCTCTAACCTCCCTCGCCTTCGCACGGGGAGTCGAGGCGAAACTCTAGTCCAAGTTAAAATCCTCTGTGAACGTTTTTCAGATGTTGACATGATGCATGTGCCACAAAAGTCAACATCACCTTGAACATCCTGCAAAGCTTCATTGTCAATATCGAAAACATGAAATTAGATTTAAGGGCTTTAAAACATAGCAACTATTAAATTCTGCAGCGGCACAGCCTCCACAGAACAATGACACTCTCCCATGGATCAATGCATACCTGAACACATACCTCCCACAGCCATCAGGAGGAACACTGACCCCTGAAGGTCAATCAGTGCACGTGCAGCACCCAGAGATTCCAAACACAATACGGCGGCAGATTATGCTAAAAAAATCTTGACCCCATTGTGATCCCAGAAAAAAAACCCCGCCAGGGAGCGGCGCTTTAAAAACCGAAAGGCCTCGTCAGACAACCTGATAATTACCCTCGGCTCTGGGTAATTACGGCGCCTATACACTGCATGACCTCTTAACGCCGTCACAGGCCGCCCCCACGCCGGCTCGCTGGGTGGAACCGAGCGAGGAAGATGGAGCGCTGCTGAGAAAGACATGAGGGGAAATCTGAAATTGGCTCGCAAACCCTTCAAAATAGACACTCGGTGTGGAACCGCACTCGACGCAGTCTGGACTCGGCCCCCGTAATAAGCGCGTCTGTGAGAGCGTGTCCGTGTGTGTGTGTGGGCGTGCCTGCCTGCCTGCCAGGGGGGGGGAAGAATAAGCATGTGTGTGTATATGTGTGTTTGTGGGTGTTTGCATGTGTGCCGGGTTTATCAGCGTGTTTTGTCTATTCATTATTTTATATGTGATTGAGCAGCATCGCTCCCCGCGTCTCTCTCTCTCTCCCTCTCTCTCTCTCTCCGTCGTATCTGTCCATTCTGTGGGCTGAGGCTGACAGAGCGGATGCAGATAATTATAAGGTGTTTGCCCAACGCGCCAACTTTGGAGATGTCTGCCTCCCTCTCTCCCTCTCACCCTCTTCGTCCTTCCTCTCCTGCGGCTCAATCCCTCTCTCTCCCCCACCGCAGACCCTAAGTACAATCTTCAAGTAGGCTGTGTGTGTGTGTGTGTGTTTGATTGCAGCTCAGTTGATTCACATCCTTTTTTTTCAACTCTCTTCGGACACACACACACACGCACACACTGAACTGCCCTCATCTTCGCCCCCACATTCCAATACTACAAACCAATGTTTCGCAGTGGCTTGCTTTTCAACTCTGCCCGTATGCTACATCCGAAACAAGCTGCATATCCTCGCACTGACTCACATATACCTGACCGCAGTGTTTGGAGCCCCCACCGCCCCTCGTCCACAAGTTGAGAGATGCCATAATGAGTGTGTATCCGCGCTGACGCTCGTTGCCCCACAGATAATTGTGCAATGACACAACCGACGCTTGCAAAACAAAAAGCCATTCATCACGTCCCCGAGAAAACCTGTCACTTGTTTTTGTTGCAGTTTCACACTTGCATACTAAAGCGAGTGTTATCGTGGCATTGTATCTTATCGTGCATGATTTAAACCAACACAGGAATGCAGGAGGAGTGATGTAAGTGTGTTATCATTCCCCCATGTTGAAAACTGGCAGGTAGAACTTCTGAGTTCACCGGCCTCTCCTTTGCATGTGTCTTTGTTTTACTCTCTTCATTGGCGTGTGTTATGAAATGTTCCCAAGCCGTCGTAAAATGTTCTCTCGCAAAATAGCTGTGTTGTTACTCGTCTACTCGCTTTAGAGAATTCAATTTAAGCGGAAATGATCATCCCCCAGAAAAAATCAAAAACCTGGATGTGCGCTCGCAGGCCACATTCGGAGATAGCGTCAGCACCGTGTGTGTGTTTGCTCAAAGATTAACGTGTGTGCGCACAGCAAATCGTGTACGTTGGTTGTGCATTTTTTTGTCCGTGTGTGTACATAAGCGTTGTATGGACATGCACACGGGGGGGGGGGGGTTCGAGAAAAATATCCAGTGTCTTTGCATCTGTGTTTGGGAGACGGGTTTGGGTTACAGCGCGGTGCAGACTGCTGAAGCCGGGGTATGAATGGGTCCCGCCACCTGCTAAGTCTCGTCAGTCAGACGGAGGGAGAGAGAGAGAGAGGGCCGCACCGTTCAATCCGAACAGAGTCGAGTTACAAATGAGGGGGACATCTCTGCAGAAAGACGGAGGGACGACAGACAAAGGACGGGGGAAAGCGGCAGACAAACAGAAAAGACGTTCAGATCCAGAGGGAGAAATGATGGATGCACAGTAATTTTGTATTTATTACAGACACTCCTAGTGGGTTTTAATCCGAATCGACCGCTCTCATTGTTCCCAACGTCACTTTTTAAGGTCAACTTTAAATGCCAGGCCCTTAAAATCTCAGTGATTTAAAAGTCATGCAGTTTCTTTTCTTCCTTTCTCATGGACTTGTTATTTCCCCGTCATAAATAACACCAGCAGCTCGAGATATAATGAGGAAGGTTTTGAAAACCCTCTCATTTCATATTTCACATCGCCACATTAAGAAATGAGAAAAATCCTGACGTTATGAAATTGCGGCACATGGGGATTTTATTGATTATTATTTTCCAGTGTTGAAAGGCGTTTCCAGAAAATGCAGACACTGTTCATTTATTACACCAGCCCCTCGTTTTGTTCAACAATTGCTCTAACTGGCATGCATCTGTGCACACGGCGATCCATGTTCCGGTGTCTCTGTCGTCGCCGCTGTCACAGTTTGCCTGGGACACATCCAGATCTGTAGCCCTGCCTCATTAATTTCTAATAAAATGGCAGAGCTGACATTCGGCTGCACCGTTCGGCTGACAGGCTGCACTAACAGGCAGTGGCTCCAGACATGACCACGCTAACCACAGCCTGGTTCCTCTTCACATCCATCCATCAAACTGCCTCACGATAGCACAGGCTGCCTCCCGCTCGCTGCACAGCTTCGCCGACGAGTGATTTCCCTGATTTGCAAACACACACACACACTCACGGAGGAGTTTGAACCGGTGGCTGTGCTCGCATGCAAAAAAAGCGAGTGTATGTGTGTCTGTTTGTTTTCCTAAAAAATTTATGTAAACCAGAGCGACCGAGCAGCCTGGTTGTACTGTGAGCACTTAGTGGTGTGTGAGCGGGCTCTCTGCGGTGCACATGGCCAGGCCTCGAGCCGTCTGTGGTCGCAGCGCTGGTGGAAAACCGCTCTCTGTGGTCCAGCCGTCCAATGACGGGAGGAGACACACACTAATGAAATGGTTCCATCTTGGACCACTTTTCTTGTATGTCTGCTTTTTTTTTTATTTTATTCATTCTCTCATGTTTCTGTTTCACTTTACTGTCATTATCCGGACTTTCTAGTTCTTTGTCTCTATTATTCTCTTTTGCTTTCTCGGCTTTTCTTCTCCCGTCAGCTCCTCTTGTAAAAACTTTGCTCTTGTTTTCTGCATCTCTCTCTCTCTCTCTCTCTCTCTCTCTCTCTCTCTCTCTCTCTCTCTCTCTCTCTCTGTGTCTCTCTCTCTGTGTCTCTGTGTCTCTCTCTCCCCTGGGGGAAGAGCAGGAATGCTGTGTGGTGACGAGGAAGTCTAGCATTTGGGTTGAGAGAGATGAATGGTGCTGCGCGGTGAAATTCAACACATACTTAGGCGACTCTTATAGATTCTGCGCGGTTTGGGATGCGGCCGCTTTTACCTTGTTAGTCCTCTGATGCCTACGGTATCCGACGGTTGAACTTACTCTGAGTCGATGTCACGGGGACAGAGTTTGGTGTCAAAACGTCCCGTAGCACACGATACTGACTATGATTTACGGCTATGAGTCACTTTTGGTGGCAAAATAGAAAAGTTTTGAACTATTTCGAGTGGAACTGTGTTTTTGCCGAAGGGGAATCAAGGAAAACACTTGCCTCAGCCAAGGAGGGGATGTTTTTGACCATGTCTGTTTTTTGGTCGGTTTGTTTGTTTGTGACCAGGATTACACAACAACTACTGAAGGGATTTCCACAAAGCTTGGTAGAAGGATGGGACATGAGCCAAGAAAAAGAGCCGATGCATGTTGGTGCAGATCCGGACAAAGGGATACATTGTCCCCAATTTCATAAAAGTGGTTCAGCTTGATTGAATTTAAGGGGACACTCACCTGAGTGCCATTCTAGTTCCTCCTGCGGTAGCTAACGTCTTAAACGACCCATTTAGCGTGGTTGCCATCTCGCAACCCCTCACCCCTAACCCATCGGATATCATCTAACGACAAATTATTTGGGGCTTCCAGTGTAGACGGTAAATATTCGGGCAAACACTCCCATCTTCCGTTCGCCATACACTGTTTAGATATTCTTTTATCACACGAGTCGACGTTTCTTTGCACAAAACACAAACTGTGATACTTTACGTAGTTTTTTGGGGTCCTGGTGACATTTTGGCTAATCTCTATTAACAGCTATCTGCATTTGAAAGCAGATTTATTAAAAAGCCGATAGCCGATGCATTTTATTCAATGTGTTCTCGTTCTCTTGCTCTCCAGATTCTGCACATTCATATGCAGAGATATGCGTGGTTGTAATGATTAATCAATCCACACACACGTGTTCACACACTCCGTGCTTTGGGATTTAAATCGCACAAAAGAACCTTATTTTAATCGTACAGTTCACGGTGCGCGAGGAAGCACATTTCCCGACGGCGCAGTCACTCAGCTCCACCTGAATGACAAATCCGACGGCCCAGGTTGTATTATACAGAGGATCACCATGGAAACCAACCCACACCTGCTCCTGTGCTTAGACAGCGAGAGAGAAGAGGGAGGGGAGGTGAACTTTTGAGGCCTGTGTGGATGATATCCTTGAGCTCAGGATAATATTTGAGCACTTTGTTAAGCAAAGCTCTCAGCAAATTTCCAAGGGGCGGCAGCCAGGGTTTTTTTTTTTCTTCCTCTCTCCCCCCCCGACACCTGTGTTTTGTGGCCAAGGCCATCACGAGAGCAGCAGAACGTGCGCACACACACACACACACACCGCACCACACACGGAGAAAAAAGAAAGCTTTCAGGAGGCAGAGACTGACGTGCCAAGCCAAACCACCGGAGATATTACAGCACTGCGTGTCTTTGCGTTTCTGAAGCTCGGCCTCGCATTTGAAAGATAAACGTGTAATTCTCCACGCCAGTTTCCTTTTTTTCGAGACGCTATTTTCTCTTCAAACTTTCCCTGCCTGTCTACCGAGTCGTTCTTCAGTAACACACCTATTGGAGCTGAGTCTCGCCCCTTCTGCCAGCTGCGGGGAGGAAAAAAGAACAATGTCAATGAGCAGGAACTGAACAACGTGTCATTCAAACTCCTTTTTCTTTTGCATATTGAAAACAACTCTGGCCTTGTTGAGCTTTCACTGCATGTACGAACAAGAGAAACACTTAGAAATGTTGCATGATTTTAATGGAACCATCTGTTGAATCTCAGTCAAGTGTTTTTCTCCGTCAGGCTTTTATGTTTCGTGTCACTCAAACACACTCACACACACACACACACACACACACACACAGATAAACATAATTTAATGCCCTGTCGCCTTTCTTTCATTCGCTCTCATTATTCCGCTATTGCGTGGCATGTAGGCGTCTAAAACGCCTGCCTGTTTGGAGAATGGGGGAGTGAAGAGCACTCCACAGACAATTGCACTTGAATTTTGAATATAGTTTTTTTGTTTCCTGGGGATTTTTAAGACAAGAGCCAGGTTATTTTCCATAATGGAGGATGACAGTGGGACGGATGATGATTTATTTGAATGAATCGTTTTTATTTGCCAGTTTCAAGGGCCATACAGTGTGTGTGTGTGTGTGTGTGTGTGTGTGTGCATTGTAGAAAGTATAGATAATCATACTTCAGGATGCTTCTTTCAATCATCATATGTTAAGAGTTGCATGAAAACTGGGTCAACACTGATTGCGCAAAATCTTGTATGTACTCAGGTGCGTCTGCACATTTGCATTCGTGTGTGTGTGTGTGTGTGTGTATGTTTGCATAGGCCACCGTTCCTGTACGTTTAATGTGTGTAAGACAGGACGTGTGAGTGAAAAAGAGCAGACAGAGGATGTGTGTAACAAGAGAAAGTGGGATGGAGGTGGGCAGCGCAGACCGAACCGAATGAAGTGTGTGTAGTGTGTGTAGTGTGTGTAGGGGCTGGAATTCGTACACACACACACACACACACACACACAAGCATATATGTGTGTTTAAATGTCTGTGTTCCAGTGGCTAGTGTAAGCAGACTGTGGGTGGTGAGGGGGGCGTGTGCTACATATGTCCATGTGTGTGTGTGCACGTGTGTGTGTGTATTGGGGGGTCCGGGGCCATAGTGTGTGTGTTAGAGATGGAAGCTGCTGAGTGCGCTCACTGTTCAACTAGTTCATGCTGCATAAGCAGAAATACTCAACATCCTCCCAGACTACAACTTAGTCTGGGAAGAAAAGAGAGAGTGTGTGTGTGTGTGTGTTAGTGTGTGTGTGGTGTGTGTGTGTGTGTTTAGAGAATTGATGTGGTGTAAACATTTAGGTCACAATAATATATGCACGTCAGTTTAAGGGTGTGTTTGGTGTTTGCATTTTAAAAGTAGAGCACAGTGAGTTCATGCAGAACCTGTTTTGTGTCTGTGCGAGTGCATGTATGCATGTGTGTGCATGTTCTATATGTTCACTGTGTGTGTGTGTGTGTGTGTGTGTGTGTGTGTGTGTGTGTGTGCGTGTGTGCGTGTGTGTGCGTGCTTGTCCTTTTCCTGGTTACTATATTTTGTATGAGCTGTGCTGAACGCTCCCCGTGTTGCTGTGCTCCTGCTTCCAAACGAGCGTGTCTGTGTTTAGGTTGGAGGTCCTTAGGTGCTCACGCCCCAGTTCCTCCAATTCTCCAAACCACAGAAGATCCCAGCTCGGATAAAGCCTCTTTGTGTGTGTGTGTGTGTGTGTGTTTTTTCGTGTGCGGAGGCAACCTTGTCTTTGTCGGAGATCACCACGTGTTGAAATATGCGTGAGTGTTTTTCTGCTTTTTGGCCCATCTGGGGGGAAAACCTTTTCACGACGATCCTCGGACGCTGCCATTTTTGGAGCGCATTCCTGGCTCCTGGACTCGGCTCCAGAGTCTCGCTCTCAGTTGATATGGGTCGTCACATGTTGAGCCAACATGGCAGTAAAGAAAGAGGAGCTGGGAAGAATCTCTCCTAAATGGAAACAGGGATAAGATCCGTTCATTTGCTGTTGACTGTTTGGCCTCTGTGCCTCAATATGCCATTGTTTTCCATTTTTTCATTTTTCTGATCTGTCAAGCGCCTAAAACTATTTATTTTTCCATTTCATTCCAATTTAGTTTTTTTCTAACTTGACTTTCTACCAAATCCTTCTTTTTTTTTCCATTACTTCATAGTTGCAACTTCAAAAAAAAAACCTCACATTTGCTGACATCCTGCATTCTGATGTCTGATTGGTGAACTGAGAAAAAGGGACGTTCTGATTGGCTGCCGACATTTCTCTGAGGACACCTCTTAACTTCAGTGTTTGATTTCATGTCATCTGAGCACTGCAGCACTTTCTCCTTTGTGGCACAGTGAGTGTGTGTGTGTGAATGCCAGGATGCTGGTTTGCATGGAATGGCCAGTGCAGAAAAAAAGATACCTACACACACTGAAACCCCCCCCCCCCCCCACACACACACACACACTCAATCCATCTGTGGTACTGTACAAATCCTCACACACGTTCACAGACTCCCATTCATGCCCGCTCCCACCCACTTGATTTCCAAAGCCTCAAACTTTGCCTCAAACCAGAATCCAAGTGACGCAGATGAGCTGCGACCGTCTTTATTAGGTGACGGCCACGCCCCTCTCGCTGGTCCTCCTCCACCCCACACGTACTGGTTCCACAGGAATGGCTGACAAACCTCTTCCTCTGTCTCCCCCTCCCATCAGTCCCTTCTTTTATGTAGACACAGATGTCCAAGGTCTTACGCGCTGCGAGTGGGCGCAGATGGCTCCTATAGCAGCCCGTCAATCACGGCTCTGTGGGGAGAGCAGGGAGATCGCAATCCGCTGGACTGCACGCTCCTCTCAGTGTGTGTGTGTGTGCGTGTGGGTGTGCACGTGTGTGTATGTTTGTGTGGTCTCTATATTGTGAGCCATGCATGTGTCCACGCTGTGTTGACACTGATGATGATGGATGATGTCGTATGATAGACTGAGGCTGATGTATCGGAGGACTTTACCTGCGGGGGAAATCCAGAGCACATGTTTTGTGTCCAGCAGAACAACCAGGGGCACATGTTTAATGGATTAATTCAATTTCTTTTTTATTGAACTGCAAATCAAATATTACTACTGCTATGATAATTATTTCATTTTAAATCAGCCTGCACTGTAACCGGCGCCCTGCCAGTTGACGTACCGCATAGCTTCGCTGCGGAAGATGCTATTTAATTGACTGATATCGATTTATTTCCTGTATTTGCTCAACTTGGGCTCTCCGCAATGGTAATATCCAGTAATTAGATGATGTGAAGGAAATGCACCTAATAAAGTGTCTTTACATCCAGTCATGTGCTAATGATAATAATAAAAATGATAATTCAATCCAAAATCATTCAATTTAATTTGATTGCCTGATGTACAAAATGAAATTCTTCAATCGCCTTTTTCTGGCTACACTGTTACAACCTGCGGTCACTTAAGAACGTATCTGTGAATATACATTGAATATCTTGTGCTGTAGCGCGTGAAACACCAGGATTACACATTGTGTTACATTAACAGGATGTGTAATCCTGGGTTAACTTGCTCTCAGGAAGGGAGTGTTGTTCTTTGTTAATGTAACACTAACGCTCAGTAAAGCCCGCTCTTCGGAGTTGATGAAACTCCTCTTCGGGGATTTAACGTTATAACTGACTTGTCAGCGCTCTGGCTCGACTGTAGCCCACAGGTGAAGTCTTGTTCTGGTTTCTTCATTGAGTTTTAATATATATTCCAGGACTTTGTAGCCCCCCTTTAATTTGAATTTACACAATAACCCGTCTACAGTCACACGCCGCACACATGCACACGGTGTCTCCCCTCGCCCTGACTCCGTATGAATTATTCAACCAATCACACGGCTGAACAGGCCTGAACCGTGTCCCCGACTGGGACGTGCTGTGTTTACTTTAAATGTCTCACGCTATACCTGACTGACGTGTGTCCGTGTGTAAGTGTGTGCAAGTGTGTGTGAAAAAGGCAATTACAGAAGCATGAGAAAAGGTCACATTTCATACCACGTGGCGCCATGATCGGAGAGGAGCGGATTTTTTCTTTGAATCAAAGACAAATTTAGTTATTCTGCAAATACATAATTGATTGCTGATTTTTTTTTTATGCAAAAAGATTTAAAACCTCTGAAACAAGAGACGTACAGTCGAGAGGAATTATGATTTAATACTATATTTTATCTTGAAGGTAAATTTTATTTGAGTCAGTTATTTGCATTTGCATTTCTCCACAGCTTCGGTTTACGAAATCATTTCTTTAGAAGAGCTGCGGTGTTTTGTACTGAATAAATGGGTTTTTTCTCCGACATTTCTATCTTTTCAATCCATTTCCTTACATCCATCTTTCAACAACTCTCTCTTTTCTTTCTTTTTCAGAGATGTTAGAGTCCAGTAACCTCATCACCTACAACGGCTTGTCCAACAGCTCGAGCTACGACACTTTCCTATTGGACGAGGAGCGAGGGCGACTGCTGGTCGGAGCTGAGGACCACATCTTCTCCTTCGACCTCGTCAACATCAACAGAGACCACAAGCAGGTAGGACTCCAGCGTCCGCAACGTTGTTCTGGTTACACTTTTCCTCTCTCCTCCCTCCTCTCTTCTCCTCTCCCTCTGGAGTCCATTACTCCATCTCTTCCTTCCCCTCCCCTCAGCCCCTCCCCCTGTCTGTCTTGGTCCAGACAGGGGCCGTCCGTAATTCCATTACTCCACCTGGACTAGGTTAACGGCCTTTTTTATCTGATTCGAGCAGCTATCATTGACACACAAAACTGACAGACTTTGCCTGCAGGCTGCAGAGAGCTGAGCAGGGGAATTAAAGTGCTGAAAAATACATAGTCAATGCAGAGAGGCAGTGTCTCTGCATTCTTTTTGCCCTTGGCTCGGATGTGTGGGTTTTTTTTCCTCTTTCTCTTTTTCGCTCTTTTGTTCTGATCCTTGCATCATTAGGAGATAAAGGCCAAAAAGCAGTGATTAAGCAAATCTAATGTAATTACCCTGAAATTTGCAACGCAGCTTCCCAGGAGAAGAAAACTCAGCTGATCTACAGAGGAGTTAAAGTTTCAGAGCAGAGTGAGGAATGTGTGTGTATGTGTGTGTGTATTGTGTGGACATAATAATGCACATACACGCACGTGCATACTTTTTCATTGACTTTTCACATCTGTGCGGCTTCCAACAAAAAAAGGGGCCTCGACCCCATCCATGTTTTTGGTATACAACCATTCCCTGACTCATTCATGCACACTCATATGCTCCATGTGTTTATAACTCCTGTGACCACGGAGCCTTTATTTTAAACATCAAAGCGCAGGAAGTGCCATTCAGGGTGTTTTCAAATCCACTTTTGCTGGTTTAATGGCAGATTAAATAGTTGCAGTGCCATTCGCATGGTTCAAAAGAGATTTACTTAATCTCTTCTCTAATTATGGATCTCTTTTATACTTGCTGATTTGCCAGGTACTACGCAAGAACAGATCTGGTCATGGACAAAGTCAAAGTGTTTTGTGCACCTGCCTGTGTGACGCCTATTACAATGTGTCTTTGAAATAAGGAGATTCTGCGACATTGACTTCAGGTTCTCGTTAAACAATTACGCAAATTGCTGCCTCAAAATAGTGATGCGCCAAGAATTAGTTTGACCACACCTCAGTTTAAGACCAACACGCAGATGCAAGTACATTTGCTATTGAAACAATGTGGACGTAGGACGGGCTGAAGCTCACTAAGACAATTGCGTCAAGCTTGGCGCCACTTTGCGTTGGGTGTAATATAAGGCCCTTTGGGCTATAGATGGATTCACCCTAAGGAAAGAACAACGTACAAAATGAGTCCAATCATTTCCAAAAGAAAATATTAAAAGCCTGTTTTCTTTTCATATTTGAAGTGAAAAGTGCAACCATATGCTCGCGATCTGAACTGTAGAAAAGAATTAAACTATTTAAATCCCATAATTTGATCCAGAACCCATATTTAAGCCATATAAAACGTCTATATCGACAAGGCAAGTGAAACACGAAGGGTAGAGTTCCTGCATATTACATGTTTGACTCATGGTACTTTTTTAACTCTGTTTGTCTCTCATTGTTGTTTTCCTGCCACACAGACTCTGTTTCTTCTCCACTTTGATGCAGTCTGTCATTATATTGTAGAAACGCCTTTGAATATTTATCAAATGTACATGAATCACTGACCTAAAATAAAGAAGTGAGTAAAACATGACAAATGAAAAGTCATTCTCCTGGAATTCAAACAAACCGGTTTCCTTCTGATTCACTGCTTGACTCACTGCCTCCCTGCATCATGAGACAACGTGTAAAGCTCCTCTCCACCTCCAGCATAGTGTGACTTTGTCTTCTTCTCGTTTTTGCACAGATTGCATGGCCTGCCACCCCCTCCAAGAGGGATGAATGCAAGTGGGCAGGGAAAGACTATGTGGTAAGTCTCCACTCGTGATGGCATCATGATTTCAGCGCTTCCATTAAATTTCTCTGGAATTTGAGTTTTGGCAACAGCACACGATAGAAGTAACCGTCTGGATCCACCAGCCGTAGAATTACCATAGCACTGCAGAGAGGTGGGAAATGAGCTCAGATAAAAGTGATAGTAGCCATGTCTCATGTCACCTCTAGCACACTGTACTCTCTGTGGACCATCCCCCACAGAACTGAACACACACTGTAGCACAGATGTTCGATCACACTGAAGTATACGCAGAGTCTCAATGGCACCAGGACAATGACGCAATACCCCAGAGGTTATTCGCCTCTGTGATGTACAGTGTAATGTTGGAAGTATATATATATATATATATATATATATACAGTATATATATATATATTTATATATATATACATGTATGTGGGAGCGTAGTGTTTGAGCTCTCTTTATCTGGCACAGTTTATTAGCTCACATGTGCAATTCAGCGCAAATTTGCTGAACACATACTATGTGCCACCAGCTTTGTTTGTGTGCAGGACGGTGTTAGTGCGTGTTATCTCTGTGTCGCTGTTTGGAAAGGCCCTCTCCGTGTAGTATCTGATCTTAATTTCATGGCTGGATGAGTCTCGAGTGCAGCGGCTGCAGGTTTTAAGGATTACCCAGAATTACACTGTGCTTTTTCAAATCACAGAGGTTCCACTGGGGTCCAAACTCACCAGCGGCTTTTTCGGTTCCACACACACACACACACAAACACTGAGTCGAGGCCACACGAGGAACACTACACCTCCGCTGCCTCGCACGGTGGAAAAATAGTGTGCGCTGGCAGCACAAAATCACACAAAAACCCAGTGATGAGGTATTTGCGTGCTGTGAAAATGTTTACCCTTGAAAATGAGGCGGTGAGAGCAGAGATGGAGTGCAGCACGGGAGGCCTTGATTGGGACATTACTAAAGCATTCAGAGCTCCCAAATTGATGCATTTGTCCAAACCACACTTTACAGCCGCAGAACAAATGTAACAGCTGCCCCCTCCTCTCCAAAATGCCTGATGGCTGTATCATTCTCCTTGGCAGGATGAGTCTGTAACTTGGCCCAGGTTGTTGCGTTTCGGCGAACAAAGCGTTCGGATACTGAAGTGTGGCTTCACAGTTTTCGCAGAACTGCCTGATGTCATTGCCGATTATTCGTCCAGCTATTACAGACGCTGAAGGGGAAATTAGCAGTTATCCTACATTTCCACAGAATTTTTTCCATATTCAATTAGAGACCTCAGCATAATCTCAAAATTCACTCAACTCATCCAAATGTCGACAAACCACACACAAATCCCTCCGCCCATTTCTCCCATGGAAAGTCATCGTGAAAGAGCCCAAAGAGAGGCATTAACTTTATCCAATAATGACTCATTTATCCTCTGCGGCTGTTGTGGTTTTTTTACATAATGACATGGTTTGTGATCGGGGAAGCTATTTTTCACCTGAGGCCAAGATCGAGCTGCTGCGTTTGAGTGACTTGAATAAGTAACGTCTGTCAGTGTTTAGGTGCAACCTACCTCCCACATAGCTAATGAGTCCAACTTATTGAGAGCCGTGTAAAATCCTAAACAGACCTGACGTCGGAGGGTGAGGGGTGGCTGGGTGAGGGGGGGGGGTTATAGGAGCTTGTGTGAAATGCATATAATAAGGGCGTGAGAATGATGTGTGGGGGACGTTTGCTCCCGCTGTTCAACAGTAGGGAAAACAGAGGGTAGAGTCGTTAGGTTGACACAGTCTTCTAGACACATGGACAGGGCTGAGGTTAGCCACGAGAGTTTTAGTCGTCCTCTGTGAAATCAGCAATAACAGTGTGGCTGAAGTGTGCAAACTGAGTGTGTGAGACTGTGGGTTGTTGATGAAGGTGCACACATGAGACGTATTAAATCCTGCAGTTGAGCCCAGTTAGAAACTGCTAACACTCTGAAACCGCGTATTACATGTAGTCCAACATACCTGAATCGACATTTGGATGAAATTAGGCTTATTCACTTTCTTGACGACAATATGATGAGAAGATTGTGAGCAATTTTCGGTCTGTGCGGTAAATAGGAAGCTAACACCAGCAGTCAGTTAGCTTAGCTTAGCACAAAGGCTGACCTAGCTCTCTCAAAAGGCAATGAAACCCTAACCCTACCCAACGAAAAGATAAGAGCTAGTTAATTGACATCGACACAAAATCAGGACAATTTTGTTGGCAAGGTGCAGCAACTTTCTAAATTTCCACCCGATGGATCCTTCTTTCGTCGCCCACATTTGAAGAAGCCGTGGAGAAGGGATACAATCGGTCTTCAACTGCAGCCTCCACAGGACGCAGCCCCTGAATTGGGACACAGCTGTTCAGTGGTTTCCATTTTCACTCTCGGCTACAAAGTGCATTTCCCAAAATGTCGATTTTGAGCATGTTACTGCGGAGGAAAAAACATTAGGCTCAAAAACACAATTGTTTCTACCTCTTTGAATAATAGCAGGAAATTTCGTTTTTTCGGGAAAAAGTCAATTTTGTATTGCACTGGAAAATGTCATAACTGCAACCTGGAGCCTCGTATCCATTTATGTCTCATGAGGGACATCATCAAATCATCTGAAGCGTCTGTACTGCTCAGAGGCCGGAGGAGATACAGTTGTTGAAGGGAGGAAAGAATTATTTGGCAGTCAGCATTTGATTTGATGTGTGTATGTGTTGCTTTTCCAAATCCCCAAACAAACACAAGTACTTGTTTGTTGGGTGGATATTCAATATGTATTTATAATTGGGCAAACCACGACCTAATCTCTTAAACACATGTGCCCAAATCAACTCCTCAAGGCCGCTAATAAGCCTCCTACACCAACCAATCTCCTTGATTAGCGCTCTAATAAACAGTCTCACACCACTGGGATTGTCAGCATGCGCCCGCAGAGCCAACCCAAATACCCGCGGTAAATTGAAACATATGGATCATTAAAGATCTGTGGTGGATTTGCTGATTCGACTTACAGGTGGGATTTCCTCGAATGAGACTCGGTTTCATACAGTTGTTCTTTTCTTTTTTCCTTTTCCAAAACCAAGTGGAAAGTCCCTGCTTTAAATTCCAACAAAGCTTTTCTCTATTCACCGTTATTCCCTGCTTTCTATTTGTCTCCGGTTTCAGTCGAATCACATCTTTTTTTTACGATAGGTGTCCGCTTTATTTTCATAAGGGGTAAAACCCTATTTAAACTTTATGATATGAAGGAGTGAATTGGCAGCGCGGGGGCTACTGCTCACACAAGTCCCTTTTGTAGAATTCCCAAAAGGTTCATGTGCTTTGCGAGGCAGGTATTGCACACGAAAGTAAATCTCTCTACCAGCTATTACTGCATAAATGTATCCACAAGTTGAGGTGTATATCTTTATTATATGTTGATTTATGTGTATATTGTTTTTATATTTTTGCAGAAAGAGTGTTCTAACTACATTCGGGTCCTCCAACCGTACAACCAGACCCACATGTACATCTGCGGCACAGGAGCCTTCCACCCGATCTGTGCTTATCTGGAAATGGGCAAGAGGGCAGAGGTAACGCATTGTGGTGCATTGATGTCAGCTCACACCGAACATTGTGGGGTTTTAAGTTGTTATATATATGCAAAAGGTAATTTAGATTTCAAAGGAGCATTCATTAGGAAGTCATGAAATGTGACGCCAGTGCTATTGTAAAGTAATGAGAGGGAAAGTCCAATATTGTTTCCCCTTAAAGAATTGAGTGGGATCACACACACACACACACACACACACACTCTTTTCTGTCAAGCGCAGCAGTGTCCGTTCCCCTCATTGATTATCTCCTCATCAATGTTTTCCTTTGTGTGAAGATGTGGAAAAAAGTGGTCACTACACGGTTCGACTCCAGCCGTCGGAAATTAAAACAACCTCTCCCCCCGCATTAAAGTTTAATCAGTCATCCTGATAGAGGTCTACAAGTGAATCAGTGTAGCAGCGTGGGTTCTGTCACCGGACAATGGGGAGGGGATCGAGTGTTTGCACCATGCAGATTGTCCCCGCATGTGTTCTCTTGTGGTTTAACACGTGTTATCCTGGTAATTGAATTACTGGAAAGTGAGTGATTCGGACCTCTTGTAACTTTTGTTTAAATTTATTTAAATTCTCTTGAGGTGCTTTGTGCCTTTTCTTCTCAATTCTACTCTATTCCCCTTTGTGTTAGTTGCACCACTGCAGACTCAGAGCTGTTCTCTGTAATCAAATAAATGAACTCAACAGAGTTTCTAGCTGAAATCGTGGTGCAGCTCATTCCAAAAGCTGTGAGGTAGAAGCAGAATATGTTGTAATTTGAAACACAGGCTATATATATGTACCTTTAGGCTTAGTTTAGCTTTCTCTGGCCTTGTTTTGAACTCTGACCCGTTCCACCACAGGACAACATCTTTCGACTGGCGCCTCATTTTGAGAACGGCCGCGGGAAAAGCCCCTACGACCCCAGAATGCTCTCCGCCTCGCTCCTGATCGGTGAGTTTGATCCCTCCCTCGATTAGTTCCAGGAGACACGCATTTGCCTCCGAGCCGATGATTTGTTCCTATAACTTTAACTTTTTCTCGCTGGCAGACGGGGAACTGTACTCTGGCACGTCTGCTGATTTCATGGGAAGGGACTTTGCCATTTTCCGTACGCTGGGAGATCATCATCCAATCAGGACGGAGCAGCACGATTCAAGATGGCTGAATGGTAAAATTACGAAATTGATTTTTACAACGGAAGGAATCAATTTTCCTGTTCGATCCAGTTTTTCATCAATACAGCTGTTTGTGTTCTCCTAGAACTACAGGGTTTCCTGTGGTGTTGTTTAATGACACAGCTGGATTTTATCACTGAATTCCACTTAAATGATGCCTTTCCCTTGGTTTTTTGTATCTCCAAGCAAAAAGTGGAAGCAAGTAGCGTTTCAGCCTGCAAAAACCATACAGACGCCAACAAAAAAACATTTACTGGACCCTGATATCCTACATACACCTCAAAATATTCAATACAGTGGAAATAAGTTCTTGTCCTTGGCCAAACAAAAAGAAAACCTCTGTTCATTTCCAACGGATTTTAAAGCATCAAATTCTCCCACAAGCCTCAAGTCTCCAGTCATTTCCATTCATGTGCAGACATCAGATATCAGAGCCCATTCACAAAGTCGCTGGAATTGTCTGTGCCAGTGAGATTAGCGCGGCGGTGAGAGTTATTGACCGCTCGGTCTGTCCGGCTATCAGTCGGCACCGCGGTGGACTCAGAGAGCCACAAAAGGTCAGTTTGAACCTTTTCCCTCAAGCTGTGCCATCTCCCTTATTCCCCCCAGTTCTTTCCCACAGAACTAATCCGCTCTCAGCTGTTTTCCTGTAGTGGAGTCAAATTCCTCTCAGTCCCCCCTCCACACCCTCCCCCACCACCACCACAAACACTGGCCTCTGTGGTGCAGACTACTGTGACATATTAATAAAGAGCCATTTGAATAGGAAGTCATCGCCGCCGCTTTAATCCCGATCGATCTTTCACCTTGTTCAAACTAATTCGCTTGGGGGGGATCGCATCCATTCGGGCAAAATCCAACTCCCGTCTCCACAAAAGCGGGATTGTAATTGTGTGGATTAGCGGGATGGGGATATTCAGTTGAGCCTTTATCAACAAGGTTACATGGTGCTCACATGGAGAAGAAAGAAACTGGGGAATGAATGCTTAATGGCAGCTGATTCTGAAAAGGGATTTAGGGTTAGATGGCAGGTTTGGCTTTGCTCGCTCTGATTCATGAATTCTATTTACGCGTCTCTTCACCTTCTAATGCCCCCTCACTCACACGGAGGTTGGATTAAATCTCTCAATGAAGTGGCCTTGTGTTGGGAATTAAACGCAATGAATTGTATTACCACAGCGTGTTTTTGTACGTGAGCGCGTTGGGTTTATTAATGTGTGGATTTTACAAGGGTACATATTCACAATAAAGGTATGGAGCATGTGTGGGGCGCACATGATTCATGCCAGAGGTCTCGCACTCGCACAGCGCTTATAAATCTGCTTCCCACTTTGGCCACGATCTCCTTTTTCACAGCTACTCTATATCCTGAACGGCCACGGAGGCGTAACATGGCACTGCTTGTTTCTCTCCGGCTAACCCCCGAGCTTTTAGACACAGGCTCGATTTACGCGTGACGACGCCTCAGTGACTGCGGCCACTTTCCCTCGGCCCTCGTGCCCCTCGGAGTCGAAGTTATATCTCAGCCCTTAAGGCCCCGGCCTGCCCCGTTTAGCTTTTGATTTCCTCTCGTGCTTAAAGTTGAGATAAATTTATTCATGTGTTACCCGGGACAATCAGAGCCATGTGTGTTTGCGAGGATGTGGTCTGGAGACGGGGGTTATATGGGATTTGGACTTGGAGCGCTCACTTGGGGTAAAGTCAGATATTATAACACCGGGGTGTAAAGTAAATGGCTGTTATTACTGAGCCGTGACGGGAGGGAATCATGGGGGGATTGGTTTCTGAGGTGTAAAATCGGGGTGAAAGGTTCGTCATCGGGACAGAGGTTGGGATCGTAAAATTACATTTGTGCATGAAGAAATGTATGATTTGGCTCCATTGTGCACCGCGGACAAAGTTATTCTGGTTTATTCATATTCCCTTTTGCCTCTAGACCCCAGATTCGTCAACGTACACTTGATCCCGGAGAGCGACAACCCTGAAGACGACAAGATCTTCCTGTTCTTCAAGGAGAACGCCATGGACGGAGAGCACACCGGGAAGGCCACCATCGCCAGGATAGGACAACTGTGTAAGGTAACAACACACACACAGCAAAATCCTATCCAAGATTGCTGCCTGTTACAGAAATGTTGGCGTGAATGCTTACAGAAACATGTTGTTACAGAACGATATGGGAGGTCACAGGAGTCTGGTGAACAAGTGGACCACTTTCCTCAAGGCCCGGCTCATGTGTTCAGTCCCTGGGGTCAACGGCATTGATACGCACTTCGACGAACTACGTAAGCTTGTATTCTTTATTCGTGTGTGGAGGAAAGGATTCCTTTTCAAAAAGCTTCCGCTTCACCCGCTCTTTATCTTCTGTTTCCAGAGGACGTGTTTCTCATGAGTTCTAAGGACCCGAAGAATCCAGTCATCTACGCCGTATTCACCACATCCAGGTACAACCCCTGTCCAGATCTTTTCACGACGACCTCCATTATCTGTGTGCGAGGGCTCGAATTCTCAGTTAGACACAGATGCTGGTAGTGTCATATTTGTTTTGTTGATTTGTTGCTAGGAGACTGGAAGGAGCTGATATGTATTCAATGTGCAAACAGTCCTGGACGAGTTATTTCCTCTGTGTTTGAAAACACACACACACACACACACACCACACACAACACACACACACACACACACACACACACACACACACACACACGCACACACACGCTTCATATTTCCTTTCAAAGATTCTTCCTTTCACATCTTTCATCCAATCCCTTTATCTGCTATTTCCTAACCGTTTTAAATGACGCAGGAAAATGTGAGCGACCAAGTGTGCCCCTGCCGAATTCCCAGACAGTGCTCCCCCCTTCCCATAATCCACTTACAGGTGTCTTATGGTTGCTTTCCCCCCAAACCCTTGAGATTGCTTTTAGCCGATTCCCAATTCCTCGCTACCTGTCTCCTTTTTTTTCTTCCATCCATCGAAACCTTGGCAGGGGCTCGTAGGGAAATCAGATTATGGGGCGGGAGGGAGCGAGAGAAACACGATATTCCCTCAGCGGGAAGGCACGTCTCTCCCCTGGCTGCCGCCCCAGCTCTGAATGGGGTTTTCAGAGGCCCGGGTGTGGCGCTATTGAAGCGTGCAGAGGGGGCGAAGGCGCAGGCCCAGGCAGATAAGTGAGTTGAAATGGCACAGATGGCGGCACTTATCATGATGATGATGAATTTGCATATGGGAAGGAGGAGGCGATATTGTGTCCAGTGGTGTCTCCGAAGCGCTTTGAGCGGAGGACAAGCGCCATCAATCACCGCTCATAATAAAAACCGGTGGCTGGATGAATAGAATGGCGGCGCGAGCAAACGCGTACTGACAGTCGCCTTGCATCAGCGGGCCCGTCTGGCCTTTCTCAGCTTTCTGGAACGTATTCTGACCGAAAAGGTTGGGCGGGCGTACACCTACACATGGGAGCTCGCCCCGACTCACACACACACACGCGCTTTAAAATTCAATTATAGGGCATTGAGGAATTAGAGGAGTTTAATTGGTTTTCTAAGTGGCCGGTTTTCAGAGATGAATAGAGCAGAGATTCAGAGGGACCAGCTTTTAATATCACTGCTTAATGAGGCACAAAGAAGCTGCCACTGACAGATCAATGTTGGATTGTGTCCCTCCCTACTCGTGTGTGTGAGTGTGTGTGTGTGTGTGTGTGTTTGTGGGGTGGATCGACTTTGTGTGCCTCTCTCTCTGAAGCTGTGTGTATCTGCACAAACACATGTTCACCCTTCTTCTTAAGCACAGACATATGAGTGTCTGTTTTTGCCCCCGGAGTTAATTGAATTTCTCTGTAATTAACATTTTCAAATGCTAATCCATTCATCTTCCGTGCTTTGGTGAGTAGTGTGTGTGTTTGTGTGTGTGTCTGTGTGTGTGTGTGTGTCAGCCACATCCTTAATTAGTCTGAGACAACTTCCCATTGCAGTCAGCGAGACAAAGGATGTCCCCAAATCTTAGCCAAGCATTTGTTTCCTGCAAACGCAACAGATTTGACAACAAAATGAAAATCTGTCTTCTAAAAAGTGTCCCTTGCAATGATGATGAGATTATTTTTGAAGATCTATTATCCAGCTAATCTGTAAAATCATGAAACCGATCTCCTCATACGTGGTCAGAGGTTAATGTGCCTACAACGCTCAGCGCAAAAAGCAAGCTTACGATCTTACGTTCATCTCCGCATGAATATTTCAATAATTCTTGTGAAATATATATCTTGGATTGTTCACATGGAATTTATGAGTCAGGGCTGAAATTGCTGTCTTCTGGACGACCCGGGATGGAGCAGAAATTGAAATGAAACCCACATAATTTCCCTTCTTTTGCATGATTGATTGACCTTGTCTACATCCGACTTGTGTCTGGCTAGCGAGAGAGAAATCCGCTCATCTGGCTAACGGGCAAAAACAAAACGCTCGCAAAAAAACAGTGGAGGGAGATTTCAAATATGCTCCGAACCAGGTCTCCCATTTTTTTTTGGTGAAGTGCCCAAATTCCTGTCTGCTCTCAAGATGCTGGAAACAATCACAGAGGAGTTCCAGTCTGTCATTCCCGTACTTAGGTAATGACAACCTTGCTCCCCCTCCGTCTTTGTGCGATGAAGGGTCATTTTGTTGTCTTTCTTCGGGATTTCACAAACTCCTAATCCCTGTCTTGTCACCAATCACCTATAAATCCCCTTTGGTCCTGTCTGTCATCTTTCTTCGTATCACCGCCCTCCCGTTCCCTCCCTCTCTTCAACTTATTCTCTTCTCCTTTTCTCTCTGTTTTCCTTTGCAGTAACATCTTTAAAGGCTCCGCGGTGTGTATGTACAACATGGCGGACATAAGGAGGGTGTTCCTGGGTCCCTACGCCCACAGAGATGGACCCACCTACCAGTGGGTGCCCTTCCAAGGGAGGGTGCCCTACCCTCGTCCTGGAACTGTGAGTTTCCACATGAACCGTCCAAAAAACCAGTAGATTCACAATCAGAGAACATTTCCTCGGAAACTAAACACACAGCTTCACATTCTTTTTGCCGTCTTTCTCAGTGTCCCAGTAAAACCTTCGGAGGTTTCGACTCCACCAAAGACCTTCCCGATGACGTCATCACGTTTGCCCGTGGCCACCCGGCCATGTTCAACCCGGTGCACCCGATAGGGGGGCGTCCCATCATGGTGAGGACAGATGTGGACTACCAGTTCTCCCAGCTGGTGGTGGACAGAGTGGAGGCAGAGGACGGACAGTACGACGTCATGTTTATCGGCACTGGTACGCACCTTTTACTTTTAAATTACTGAAAGCAGTCACAGTTAGATGGTATTTAAAGTTGATTATTAGCATTCTTTACCAATTCTTCTCAAGTTTAAACTAGTGTCAGACAAAACAACTGTGCGAAAGATATTTTTACAGTGAAGCAAATATACTAACAGAGAGCAGCAGCTACAGATTGTGACGTTAATAATGAATTGCATCATTAACAAGCAACTACACACAGATGTTGTCAGAATAGGCTTTATAATAAACACACTGTTTGTCCTACAGATATGGGAACAGTGCTGAAGGTGGTGACGATCCCCAGAGAGAGCTGGCACGACCTGGAGGAGGTGGTGCTGGAGGAGATGACGGTCTTCAGGGTACGACTTTGAACATAGTGTGAAAAACAATGCATGATGTATAAAAATAGGCACAAATGGGGTGTTTAACAGGCTGTGTTTGTTTTGTACAGGAGCCCACTACCATTACTGCCATGGAGCTGTCCACCAAGCAGGTAAAAACATATTTTAACACGTTATATTTTACACAAAAGTTGTTGACAAGGAAACAAGCCCAAGAGAAACAAAAAAGTAAGAATTTATGGGCCTTAAAGCAAACACTGCTATCCAAAAAAAACAAAGATATCTAATGTGCCTACCGAGAAACCAACCCGCAAACGCTTTCTTTTCATGAGAGCGTTTCCAGCAGAGCCACACAGGAGCACTCAAGTTTTAAGTCCTTGCTTTTTTCTTTGGCTCCCACAGCAACAGCTGTACCTTGGCTCGTCCCTGGGTGTATCGCAGATGTCTCTCCACCGTTGCGAGGTGTATGGGAAAGCTTGCGCCGAGTGCTGCTTGGCCCGAGACCCGTACTGCGCCTGGGACGGCACCGAATGCTCAAGATACTTCCCCACCGCCAAGAGGTAGGAGGCACACACGCTCGCGCATTAAACGCTTCTCATCAGCCATTATTTGTGAGTTAACGCAGGCTTAGCCGAGCTCGTACGACTCTTCTCAGCAACATCCGGCCTTTTGTGTTAGCGCCTTCTCACGCAGTCACACCTGGGAGCTATCAGTACACCTGCAGCGGGCTGTTGCAATTGGCTCTAAAGACTTTTGCTCAAGGGCAATTTCAACACACAACCTGGTGCTGCAACCTCAGACCTCCACTCGCCTATTAGCAAGTGCACCCCAATCCAAGAAATCTACCCGGATACGCGGCAAAGCATCTACACGTGGAAGTAATCTGGAATAGGAATATTACACAGGCACAAAATACGGTCATTAAACACACTCACGCTAAGGACGCTTTCCAAGAGGTAGAATTCAGCAGCCTGGGTTATAACTCCTGTCAGTAACAGTTGCTGTGAGTTGTGAACCCATCAATTTACAGCAAAGAGGAACACACCGACGTGAAGACACACACACACACACACACTCTCTCTAAATTATAGCCAACAGGAGCTGTCTGACCGCTTCACCCTGCAGCCAGGAGGTATGAACATACACACCCTCAAATTACCCTCTGCTGTATCCAGCGGGATTAGGCCGACCACGACAGCCCTCACACACACACACACTCCCCTGCGTCTCATGCATCCACAACTTCTCACACCAGCAGAAAGAGGCCAGTGGGTAAACGCCACCTTGGCAGCGTTACAGGCGAGGTGGCACACCCCATGGTTAAGGGCCAGGCACCGGCTCCCTCTCCTTCTCCCTCGCCCAGAATGGGAACCAGACGCCCGGCCCCGCACGTGCTCAGACGGCCAAAAAGACAGGAATGTTGGGTCAGGAAACGTACAGAGGAGGGACCTTGTGTGTGAGAAAGAGACAGAGATGAGTTTCCAAATATGTATGGCATAGGGAAGTAAGGAAGTAAGGAGGGGAGGAGGGAGGAAGCCATATTCTCCATGCAGGATTCACACACACACACATGGGCCATTTCACTTCATCTGTTTCTTTTTCACCTACAATGGTTCCCGTCTTTATTTCCTCCTTAAAAGCCGTTACCTCACCTTTGGCTTACCCCTCCTCTCCCCTGCTCCAGTTTTTTTTTTTTTTTTTACAGCGTCCATCAGAATCTTTAAACCATGGCAACTAGAAACAGGGAGGATACATTGGCAGTTGGGTTGATGTGAGTAAAGCCCAGCTGAAAAAAAGCCCAATGACACAGTGGACTCTCACGTCAGGAGGACAAAGAGTTGCGCCTTCTTTTTTGCGAGGAATTTCAAGGGCGAAACTAAACCGCTTGTGTTTCATAATCAGGACTCATCAGAAAGCAATGAGGCTTGGCTGTTTTACTGCCCCTGCAGGTTTATGTTTCTAATATTCTGCCAAGGTTTTGGATTTTTATATTTTTTCACCCATGTGATTTTACAGTAGAGTAAAGGTTGAGTAAATACACATTTTCTGTCCCTTTTAATGAAAAGGAGGCCGAATGTGGATTAGCGCTGGGCAACATTGCCCCCTAGTGGTTGCAGTTAAACATCACAGCGAGCAGAACATATGACAAGTGCATTTCTGCTCTATTCAGTTGAGGATGTGTTGAGTTACCAGTGACTTTATTTATTATTACTGTGTCCCCAGGCGAACCAGGCGACAGGACATCAGGAACGGAGACCCTCTCTCCCAGTGCTCAGACCTCCAGCATCACGGTACCGTCATGACTTCACACACCAACGCTCCCCTCCTCTTTCACACACACACACACACTTGTCTTAATCACCCCTCGCTGTGTGTGTTTCGGTTTTGAGCAGAAGACGCGGACGGCGCAGGAGGCAGAGTGGAGGACAGGAGTGTGTTCGGTGTGGAGAACAGCAGCATGTTCCTGGAGTGCAGCCCCAAGTCCCAGAGAGCGCTCATCTACTGGCAGCTGCAGAAGCTCAACGACGACCGAAAGCACGAGGTAGGAAATGTGTCAAACTCATCTGGGTGACACAGCCCAGTTCTGAAGATAGTGTCTATAATATCTACTCCATGCTGATTAGAACACCTTTCCTGTTCTGTTATTTTGTTATAATCTATGATACTATTGACCTTTAACCTTTGTGACCTAGAAGTAGTTTAGATTGAGTTTCCAGCCTTAATGATATAAGAACATTTTGATCGTGTCTATATTTGTGTGACCAGACGTTCAGGGCGAGTTGTTTTAGGAAACAGGGGAGATTAAATACAACTGCAGCCAGGTTGAACTTTTTTTTACTGGATGACCCAAATTCTTCAACACAGTGTTCCCATTGGAATAAATGATGTCGCAGCAGTTTTTCATGCATTTCATTCTATGTGTTTCAGATCAAGCTGGACGACAGAGTTCTTCGTACCGACCAGGGTCTGCTCATCCGCAGCCTCGCCACGTCCGACACAGGAGTCTACCACTGCCAGGCCGTCGAGCACGGCTTCATTCAGCCCCTTCTCCGCCTCAACCTCCAGGTCATCCCCTCCCAGAAACTGGCCGACATCCTCCCAGGAATACCCGGTGCGGGAGGAGGCGGCGTGGGTCAGTCCCCCAAGCACAGGGTGTGGTACCGAGATTTCCTCTCTCTGT
Source organism: Hippoglossus stenolepis (assembly GCF_022539355.2). Lineage (NCBI taxonomy): Eukaryota > Metazoa > Chordata > Actinopteri > Pleuronectiformes > Pleuronectidae > Hippoglossus > Hippoglossus stenolepis. The sequence continues at coordinate 12,804,674 of NC_061504.1, forward strand.
TGGACCACCCGGACCTCAACAGCGTGGAGGAGTTCTGCGATCGAGTTTGGAAGAAAGAGCGCAGACCGAAGAAGGTGAAGGCGCCCAACGGTAACAATCCGGGTAAACCCGACGGCGCTGCGTTACGGCCTAAAGCTACAGCTCCCAATGCTCAGAGGCAGCAGGCCAATCCATCGCAGAGCAGGCCGTGGCTTCAGGCCGGAGCTCCAACGGTGGAAGGGCCAGCGCGGGGCCAGAACACCCAGAAAGGTCCAACAAATCCGGGTACGGTGAGCGGCCAGGCGACGAGGAGCAACCCGAAGACGCAAAACAGCCAGAAGGGGCAGGGCGGCCTGGCGGGCTCACAAGCGGCGGGGGGACAGCGGGCGAACAGCCAGCACGCCGCCAAGTGGAGACGGATGCAGGAAAATAAGAAGGGACGCAACAGGAGGACCCACGAGCTTCAAAGACCTCCGCGTAGTGTTTGAGACGAAGCGCAGAGACGCACACACGCAACCAGATCTACACACACAAGCACAAAACCCATGCATCCACACATACTGTCAACACACAAACACGTTCTCGAGAGTGTTTGTCCAGTGTATGATTCAGTGACCTCTCCATGACAAGAACAAAACCACACGCATCAGACACACCGTTTAAGTAGAAGTACACGAGCCACACACACGAATACCGCTCTCATTCAAAGACTCAAACGCACATAACCTTGGAGGAGGAGGATGAACGGAGGATGGAGAGACTGGAAAATACTGTAAATGTGTGAGCATGTGGCTGGTTGCCTGGGAGACTGTCTGGCGGACAGTTCAACCTCCTGTACATAAGCTACTAAGATAAGCCGGGGACAGAAAAACGTCGACTGAGGTGCTCGTCGGTGAAGCAGATGGACTTGATACGCTGAGAGGACAGTGGCGTAGACGTTAATAAGACGCACGGACATTTACGGAAGCGGATGCGATGTTTTCCGACCTGCTTCCCTCTTTGACCTGAGCATGTGAACTGAAAGATAGCGTAAACAGACTCTTATTTTGAAAGGACTGCTTGAGGACAAAACAATCCTTTCTGTGTCGTCCGTGCGAACAACAGCGCCCCCCCGCGGGAGGAAAAGGGAGGCGTGCAGTTCACCGCGAGGTGTGCACAGTTTTGCACCGGTGGCCCACACGAAATAGAATCGTTATAAACATGCAAAAACTGCAAAGTCATGCGGAGAAAGTGCTTCGTCGCAACCCGCTCCATGCATGTTGTCGTCAATCATTGTTTTAATAAGCTAGTTATTTTATGGAGTTTCTTTTTTTACTCCCTACCTGAAAAATGTTACTTTTATATTTTCTTTCCTTTCCAAACCAGTGATTCTATTTTTATTTTCTGCAAAAAATTACGAGCAACATAGCCGCCTCATCATGCATTATCCCCCTTTCCGCCTCTGAGGATCCTGTGCGACTTATTACGTCGTTGCTTCTTTTCTGGGATTTCACGAATTCCGGTTGTCGACGTAATACGTAAAAAGCCAGTCGGAGATAGACTGCCACTTGTTTTCTGTGTACATATATACAACAAACGTAACTCTGTGTATATACAGTACATATACAGTACGAGAACACCACTTGATAATTATTTATTGCTCATTGTTTTGTGAAAGGGTTGCATTTATTTTTGATATTATGGTATTTCTGGCTCATCAATACATCGGAGAAACAACGGCAACGGCATCTACGTGAACTTTGATGGACCAACTGAGCGAAACCACATCACAGAGGGTTTGAAGGTGACTCAAGTACAAAGGGGGTTTGCGTCATTAACCGAATCCCGTCGAAAATAAGCACAATTTAGTCTCTTTTTGCCATAACCGATGATTTTTTATATCACGTTTTTTCCTTTACCCCACATCCACCCGACATGTCGTCCATGCATCGAGTCGCCATGATGTGTAAGATACTTCCCCCGAATCTGAGAAAACCTTAGCTGTGAATCTCTGTAAGAAATAGTGGAGAAAAATGTAAACTCTAGTCTGAGGAGAAGACACCTTATTACTGCATGTGAATGCTACCTACAGTAAGTGCATCTTTTTTAATCGTCTCTCTTTCTGTGTTTTGTGTGAGAGGTAAAGTTCCCTTAAAAGCAAAGTGTGAATTGTACCTTTGCCAAAACAGTGATTAATAGCGATCCGAGACACTCGTCCGAAATCCAACCTCCTTAATCTCCGAATTCAACGATGGTAACCCCCCCTCCCCCTTGTCTTCCTTATCCCCTCAATCCACGACAAGAGTATAAAGTGTCAATGCAATAAATTCGAGCGGATAGCGTTCTGTACCGACACTCCAAAAGGTCGGTGTGTCCCTAATTCGGGTCTCTCCCTCAGAGTTAGTAACAAGCGAGAGAGCTGAGAGTTTCCGCTGCTGTAACACGGCTCTTTCTGGCATGCGTTCAGTTGTCTAAATAAACATCTCCGTTACAAAATAAAAATACAAGTTTTGCTGTTTTTATTTCAGTCGCAAACTTTCTGCCCTGAGCCGGTCTCACACTGTTCACCCCTGTCTCACGCTCCTGGTTCTGTACCATCTGTTCTTCTCCTGCTAGGATGAAGTCAAATCGCTGCAGAAACTCGAGATGGTCCATTTTTATCGCGCTGCAAGAATCCATTCACGTTTATTGTCCTGCGCTGGAGGCAGAAATCCCACAGATGGTTATTTCGAAAAAAAACTTAGACCAACCGCACCCACCTGAGAATAAACAGAACAAACTGCTCAGATGGGCTCGTAGCTCTCGGCTGCTCTTAATGAATATTTAATGTCATTTGCAAAAGGTTTTTTTTTTTTTTTCTTCACAGGAGATATTTTGACTCGGAGCAGGAGAAGAACACATGTTAGTAATAACACCAACATTCAGTTTGTTCAGTCAGGAAGTACCAACAACAGCAGGAACCTGAAAGTGCAGCAGATAAATGGAATTCAGCCATTTATGATATGTTTTCACCCCTGTCGGTATATTTGTCTGATTGAAAGCAACATCACCTAAAAAACACCTGACAGATTATAATGAAACCTGGTGAAAGGATGTAGCTTGAGTCAGGAAAAAACATATTCAATATTGGTGTGAATACAGATCCGAGGGCACATCCAGGAATATCTTTTGTTGTGATATAGGCTGTTTTTCAACATGTTCCTAATAATTTAATGGATCTTGATGAAAAGACTATTTATAAGTGTGTGGGAAGTTTGGTGCACATCCGAATAAAAGTGTGGATCTGGTGAATTTAAATGTTTTATAAAGGGACAGAGTGCCATTCATGTTTTTATTTTTATTTTTTTGATTGTGACATGTCTTATAGTCGAGTTAAATAGTAGTAGGTAGAAACTCCAACTCCACAAAGGCCCAACAGTCTCCTTAAATTCCTCATGATACATATAAACTATTAATTCCTACTGAAGACACATGATCTCAGCTAAACATCTGTGGTAGTTGCAGGTTTGTAGCCCGATCATACAGCAGCATTTAAATCTGACAGATCCAGATTTTTATTTGAATATATGATTTTTCATCAAGCTCCATAAATTATTTCCTGAAAAAAGGTGAAAATGTCCAAAAAACACTCAATGATCTCACAATACTATAGACAGAGAAAATAGAAATTCCTGGATCCAGAGCTGCCCCAGATTTTAATGGGTTCCTTCTTGGCCAATATCACATCCTCCCAGCAAGTTTCATGGAAATCCACTCTGTAGTTTCTGCGCAATCCTGCTGAAAAACAAACAATTTGTCAGAGGTGAAAGCTAGAATTATAGTTTACATTATAGAATATGATGATTCTCCTGCTGAGCCACTAGAGGGTGCTGTTGTCTCACTACCTGTGTGGCCTTGCTTCCTGTCAGAGCCAATCCGAGGCCTCGAGGCTGCAGCATCAGAACATGCACTGTGTTCTTTTTTCTTTTTTACACGAATCTCCTGCCTCCACACTCAGACAAAATAATCTCTTAAAGCGACATTTCCCCGCTTCCTGGTTGGTCCTGTTGCCATGGCGACTGTCCTTGAATGTCCTGTGTTCCTTGCACACTCGGTGTGTACGAGTGTGTGTCAGTCTGCTGCACGATGAAGAAAGAAGCCGTCCTGACCATTATGGTGGAGGAGGGTGTTATCACTGTCTCCACTGCTCTTCTCCTCTCGTCTGCTCACAGACACAAATCCTGGATGCATCAACATTTCATATTTCAGACATTTTAGTTTTTACTCTGCGATTTCATAAAGGCTCATTGATCACAGTGTCCACAGTTAAGTCATTCATTTCCTAATTTTAATAATACCTTTTGTAATTATTGTTTACATTATTTATTCATGTTTTTACCTCAGCTTTTAAAATCTGGGACATAGTGTCTGATGAAGGAAACATACATGGGACATTTTAAGAATAAAGCCGTAGAAACCACACAATTTTTATGTCACAATCAATCAGAAGCTTGTTCGAGTCTCATAAATGCCGAAATCTTTCCCAGAGAATTTCTCATAACCGAAAAAAATCCTTTTGCATCTGAGAAATGTGAATTATTGAAAACACTCCCGCGCACTCTCTTACCTGCAGTGATTTTTATTTGCAACATTTCGGTGATAGATCTTCATCAGGTAAATGAAGAAAATTAAAATTTTATTCCTAAAAATGTGCACATGATTTTGACCTTTGAGACTTTAATCTTGAATATCAATGTTTCACCCTTGTAACAAATAAGCAAATTCTTTATATTCTCTATTGAGCTGCTGATCAAGGGAGGTAGGGGATCCAAATCTCTGGTGGGAAAGTGGTCCTAGATTTTTGGACCCCTGTGCAAGGACGTACAATTTGCAGTATTATATATATCTGTGTTTGGTGCGGAGCAAAATAAAGAGTTTCCAAAATCCAATTTGAATTTTCTTGGTTGAAAAAACACGATGGCAACCAAAAAACTAAACAGAAACTCCGCTGATAAATAGTTTTTTCTATTTTCACTCTTCTCAAACTGTTCTTTAATCTGATGTGAAATTAACTTTTCATTTTCAGTTGGTGAGATAATATTTCACCACAAACTTTCACATTAAAGACACGAACTAATCTTTTGCATTGAAATTAAATCAATATTTCAGTGCGCATTAAAATTGGAATTAAATGAAGAAGCCAGTTCACATCTCAGAGGACATCAGTCAGTGTGTGTGTGTGTGTGTGTGTGTGTGGGTGTGTGTGTGTGTGTGTGTGTGTGTGTGGGTGTGTGTGTGTCACGACTCTTCATCTTCGGCTCCCTTCAGCAGTTTGCAGCTCTGACTCATTCCTCCCTGCCCCGCAGCAAGCCCGGGGGATTGTGGGAAATGAAGTCTGTGGGCAAGGAGAGCTGTGATTTAGTTCAGTGGGAGGATAAACTCTGCCTCTCTCTTCTTTCCACCGTCTCATCTCTCTCCCCGCGGCTGCTGTTAAAACACGTGTGAAGCTCTGACCTGTTCGCCTGCAGCTTGACTGTGAACCGCGACACGCGTGCACAGATCCCACACACTTTACATACAGAACATGTGCTCCACTGTACCGAGCATCACACTAATCATCAAGTGATGCCATAACGAGGAACCCTGCAGGTGAGTGGCAGCTGCAGGAAGAAGAAACCATGGCAACTCCTGGGGGGGATGTGATAAAGAGCAGCTCTCCTTGATGATGGATGACATTTTCCATCAAGACTGAAGCGCAGAGAGTTCTACAGGTGCAGCGTTGTGTTCCTATACCTCCACACTGAAAACACTCACTGCAGTAAAGGACATGTAAGCACAACACGTGTCATCGTCTCATTTTGTCCACCGTCCATTTCAATATCACAAAATGGAAGCAAATATGTTTTCTTTTCTCCTGCTGACGTCATGTTATAACTTTGTGATTCGGCCTTTACAGTTCATTCAGAATCAGAATCAAAAAGCCTTAACTGCCTTATTGATTGCAGTCAAAATTGACCCTTGACCACCAAAATCTTTTCAGTTCATCCTTGAGATAAATTTTACATTTGTACGGGTCTTCGGGACAGCCCGAAGACATGAAGCCTCCGGCCACCGGGTGTCACCGCTGTAGAAACGTAAAAAGTAGATTCAACTCTTTTCATTGTATCAATAATATTTGTTAAGGTCTTAAACATAAATTATTAACGGAGTTGCGAATTGAGTCCATTGCATTTCAACACATGTATTTATTTGGACTTTAAATAAAAGCTTCTCCGCCATGATGACGTCTAGTTTTCAAACACCAGCCACAAACTGTAACCAAGAGTCTCCCTGCTCCTATATTCCTTGGGGGGGGGGTTCACTGTACGTGCAGTGCACTCTGGGAGAGCGGTTTCCACGTCTGTCGTTAAGAAGCCGTGTGATTAATGGCTGCGATCCCACCTCCTCAACACTGAGCTACAAGGCCGGGAGTCGTAAACAGAGACGCCTCACACAGCTGCACGTGTGTGTGGGGACAGATGTGAAGTGGCTCAGACACACACACACACACACAGACACACACAGACAGATCAGTTTGACCTCATACACTCCCCATCCTCTGATTGCTTGGGATTGATGAGGTGATCAATGGCCTGTCGGCGGCTGAAGAGGATACTGATTCACAACATGCTTCTGTTCGAGGACTTGGTAAATCCACAAGGATTCTTACAGCTCTCTGGTCCAAACACACCAGAGGACATAGATTTTTATTAAAGCTGAGTTTCTGGAAAGGTTCCCGGGCTTGTAGAAGTATCTTGGCTCCGGAGGAAATTCAATGTCTTTGTGTTTTTATTTGTCGTCAGTGTGACTCATCCTTGTGTTGTTTTTTGGGGCTGAGCTTCCTGGGACCCACCACCTCGACGTCACCAGCTGTGACGCACCACCTTGACAACAGGTGTGTGTTGTAAATGGTGCATGAGCCGGGGCGTTAACAACTTGATTGGCTACTCAAATCCACATCATCCCTTTATAAAACGTGCGTGTGTGTGTGTGTGCGTGTGTGTGTGTGTGTGTGTGTTTTTCCTTCTTTTTGCTGAGGGACTTTTGCTGATACTCCTCTTCTATTACTGATGAATCAGCCCATTAAATCCTGGAGCAGGGTAAAATATCGGATAAGATATCAGCTGCTGTCAATCGGCTAAGACAAAATGAAAGTGGAGAGGGGGTGAGAAGAGGAGGAAGGAGGAGAGGATGTAGGACAGGATAGAGGAGGAGAAGAGGATGTAGGAGAGGATAGAGGAGGAGAGGATGTAGGAGAGGACAGAGGAGGAGAGGAGAGGATGTAGGAGAGGATGGAGGAGGAGAGGAGAGGATGTTGGAGAGGACAGAGGAGGAGAGGAGAGGATGTAGGAGAGTATAGAGAAGGAAGGAGGAGAGGACAGAGGAGGAGAGGATGTTGGAGAGGACAGAGGAGGAGAGGAGAGGATGTAGGAGAGAACGGAGGAGGAGAGGATCAGTGTGTAGTTTTTCTGTCTCAGTCGTTTTAAACACCAGATTCTACTTTTTTTATATTTTATCCTCCAGTGATGTGTTTTCATTTCTGACAGCAGCTTGTGGCCTCTTTCAAAAAAGACAAAGACAAAGTGTCTTCACAAGAACTCAGAACTTCCAAGAGACATCAGAGGAACTGTCACACAATCTGAGTTATCTCTGGGAGGATCTGTGAAAACTGCCTTTTTCTTTACTGGGGCTGTAGTTTGATACGTAAGAGAATTTAGGATATACCATTGTTGCCTTTTCACTGGTGACGAGGTAACGCTGCTGTTACTCCACTCAACCACTGACATAGTGGCTTTAGAGATTGGCTTCCAGACAATGACCAGTAAATCCTATTAACATTAAAGTCTCCTTCCCACGTCCTTCACCTGAGCTCCACAGCAACCCTGTTAAATAAATCCCACGAGCGCTGGTTTCAGTTTAACTTCGACAAACATCTCTGAAATCTAAAAAAGTGAGGACTTCCTGTCAGTGACGCAGAAATGAATGTGAGACCTTTTTAAATCCACAGGAGCTGCTGATGACGGCAGGTGACATCGTGTTTTACTTGAAATTTCTTCTATCCCAAAGATAATTCAGGTTATTTCTGCAACACACACACACACACACACAGATGTTGGACTCTTTGTATTTGTGCTGCTGTGTATCTGCAGGAGACAAAGGGACTTATGTAACTCCGACATTGAGCACAGAGTGTGAATCAGACGTCTTTTGTGCGTCTTCAGGGAGCGAGGAACATTATTCACAGAGAGTTTAGCTGAGAGCAGACTGAGAGTGATACATGACTCCTGTTCCCAAAGAACGCAGCACAATCCGATGTTTTCTGTAAATGCTGCAGCTATGAAGGCGTCATGGCTTCTCGGTGCAGCTTTTGGCATTTGCGGCCTCGGTGGGGGGGTCTTTTGAGGGTAAAAACACAGTTTTTCAAAGGATGAATAATTGATTCCAGGCCCTTTTTTCTGCCTGTTTTGTGTTGTTGTTGCAGTCGATGGCCGGTGAGCTCACTTGACCCTCAGCTGTGCACGGCGGGGGGGAAGTTGTGGCAGGACTCCACCAGGACAAGAAGACAGCTTACGGCACAGATCGGTGTGTGATTGGCCTCTCTCTCGGGAGAAAAGAGGATTACAGGGGGCCTCTTACGTGTGTGCATGAGTGTTTCTTTGTCATGAGGGTGAGGTGCGTTGACACACCCACCCGTGTGCATGTGCGCGTGCATGTGTGGGAAGGAAGGGAAGGGAGCCTCTGTGGCTTTAAAGGTATTTTTAGTCGACGGTGTCTGGGTATCTCGGGGGGGAAGTTGGCGTCTAGGGTGGAATTAGACGCGTGCCAGGTAGTTAAGAGGGATGAGAGAGGCTCAGTCCTAATGTAGCAGGAGTTAAACGTCACTTGCACCGTTACTTGGGACACACTGAGGATACACACTCGTCACACGCTGAGGATACACACTCCTGCACACATGAAGTAAAGGTATGTAACTTTGTGCTATTCTGTCTGAGAAGAGCAGGGTACCGAGGAGGTGAAACTCTCCAGGGAAGTTTCTCGTATTGTGTTTGGACATCCACACCACAGGAGAACAGAGCTGTTGTGGTACATGTACAGTCTCAAAGGTATGATTGTGTCTTTACTGAGTCGTCTCGTGATGTAAACCTTCATCGAGTCGTGTGTGGAGGCCGTCGTTCTGACTTTGAACTTGAGTTTTAGCAGCGTCACTGACAAGAAATGTAGCTTTTGTTGCCGTCTCTGCACTCATGCACCCCCAGCTGAGTATTCAAATTTAATGAACACAGCTCTGTGTGTGTTATCTGGTTTCCAAGCTCGGATTACAGCGAGGCTGCACAGCACAAAAGAACACACACACACACACACACACACACACACAGTAAATGTACAGGAGAGGAGCAGATCAAACATGAAGTCACAGGGGGAAAGTAAAGGTCCTGTAATCAAATACATTTCTAATGTACTTCTATTTAAATTATATCATACTTTCATATTGCAACTTCTAATTATTATTAATTACTTGTTTTCTTTAGCCGATTTACCCTCAAGTCTAAACTTTTCAAAGGTTTTATTTAAATTCCTTTATTTAAATTGTGTTCAAGGCCCAAAGAGGCAAAACTTTTAAACTCTTCAACAACGTTTAAAACAACTTTAAAATAGTGAATGTACATTTTTGCTAAATTTGTGGGAGCACGCTATTTTTAATTATTTCCCTATTATTCATCTCACAATGCTTACGAATTATCACAAGGGTCAGACACCTAACCGTATGAAGAGAAACAGTTAAAACTGGCTCCAGCTAAAGTTTAAAATGTTACTTATATACTGATGAACAATTTAATAAACTGAAAAATAAGATTACACAAGTCACAGGGGACAGTGTGGTGTGATGGAAAATGATTTTCTGTATGAATGTAAATACTGTCCATTTAGCATTTTTTTTTTACAACAGAAATATTATTCAAAGGCAGTGATAGGTGTGTGTGTGTGTGTGTGTGTGTGTGTGTGTGTGTGTTTGTGTATAAACTGCTGGGTTTGCACATGCTTCAGAAAGCACCTCTTTGTCCCGGGCCTGTGTTTGATGTTGCATATTTACACCTGTGTGTGTGTGTGTGTGTGTGTGTGTGTGTGTGTGTGTGTGTGTGTGTGTGTGTGTGTGTGTGTGTGTGTGTGTGTGTGTGTGTGTGTGTGTGTGTGTGTGTGTGTGTGTGTGTGTGTGTGACTGTCTGCCTGTCCGTATGTTTGCTCTGCATGACTGGATGCTTTTGTCAGTGTGTTCATATGAATATGTGGGTGAAATACAGGGAGAGAGAGAGAGAGAGAGAGAGAGAGAGAGGGTGGGAGAGAGAGCATGCTTCCGCCTCACAGCATAGAGACAATCAGGCCATGCCTCAGCAATCAGGGGGAGAAGAAGAAGAGGAGCAGAGCAATCGCTATACCACCACCATTTATCACTGGAGACAGAAACCAAACCTCACCTCTGCCTACACATACTCAGAGGTGAGGAGGAGGAGGCGTAAAGGAAGAAGATGGAGGAGAATAGTAAAACAGGCATATTTTTACATAAAGGAGATGACATAGGAAAGAAGAAAATATTCAAGGATGTGGAGGAAAAGCGTGAGCGGGGAAGAGTCAAGGTCACGGAGAGGAAAGAGCAGTGACTGGGATTTGAACTCTTACGCTGCAACAACCATCAAGGTCAACGACACGTTGATTCACCATCTCCTCCCACTACTAAAGGAATCATACACTGGCTTGTTCCCATTCTCACTTTCCTGCTGAGTTTTAGATGAGGAAATTCACACCACACTTTATCTGCCTCTGAGATGTTGCACTATATAGAGAGGAGTTAACTAAACAGTTAGCACAGTTTAGCAAAGCATGACTAAAAGACAACAAAAAAGGCAAGGAGGTGTTTGGCTTAGCTTAGCATAAAGACTGGAAGTGGAGGGAAACGGCTAGCCCAGCACTGTGTGTTGGTATAAGACTTTTTTTGGTCTTCAGTTGTTTTGGTGCCTCATGTCTGTGGTATTCTTGTTCAGTGAGGCCCAAAAACAGCTTGATCAATAGTCGACTGTCCAAAGATCTCAGTGAGAGAACCCCTTACGAACCGTAACACAGGGGTGACCATGGCCAGGCCTCCCCTCTGCCCTGTTACAACCAACAAACCAACATTCAGCTTGTTGTTACTTCTAGGCATTCAGACCCACAGATGGCAGCTCTGCACCGTTGCCTCCTCAGCCAGGCACATACACCAAATGTGTGAGCCTGCTGTTCTTTGGTCCTGAGCAACATCTGTAACGCTCACTAATTAAAAATATGATATCTCTTTTGTTTTATAGGTTAATGAAATGTTGTACAAACCACAGGGTTAGGATTTGAGGGATGTGCCCGGCTGCTTTTGGAAGAGACTCCTCTTCCCGGGAAAAAAGTTCAGTACGTAAAAAAAGCATAAAAACCTTCTGCAATAAATTATTGATTTGAACTATTATGCTTGAACTCAAATGAGGAAATGAAACTTTCTGCGTCGTCCTTTCAAAACACCCGACATCAAGTCTATGCAGACAGACACTCTGGTAGCTGACATCTTTCTTACAGGAGCTGCCATCACATCTAAAATGACATTTTACATGATGATCTTTATGTGTCACATGCTACAGAAACCTTTCCATGTATCAAGAACAACAGCAGAAGTATTGGTCTTTGGTTTTCTTTCCTTCTGCACTAGTCCCCCCCCCCGTCCAGGTACTACAGTGTGTTCGCCGGGTGCATCCAGGACACATCTGCCCCAGAGCTCCACAGACACGCAGCAAATGAGCACTCGCTGTCATATTGCAACACATCTGCTTGATGTACAGCCGAGCTGACATATTTTAATATCCTACTCGCTGGCTGTGCATATTCTCAGCACAGTGGGGCTAAATGTACTGTAGGCTTGTTTTCAGGGCTGACGTAATGCAATTGCATTATTTTGTTTGCATTGTGCGGGTGGGTGATGTTGTTATGAGGCAAATATGCACCACACTGCAGCCTCTGTGGGCTTTTCATTACTATCATGTGATCACATGCAGTGATCGTGACAACGGCGGCAATCAATTCCTCACAAGGGGAGAGGAGATAAAGAATTCATTGTGATTTATTTGGCCTCAGACAAACGGATTTTCCTCTGTGCCACTGCACATTAACATGTTGGAGAATATGAAGAGTTGGATAGGAAATGAGACGCCGTCCAACTGCCAGCTGAGAAAAACCTCAAAGCATATTAGATGTAATTCATGGTATGAGACACATAAACCCATTCACATTCATATTATTTATGTTTTTCAATATTTCATGGAATAATCTCCCCTAAAATTAGACACGTGGCGTTTTTTTGGCCTCATGCTGCTGGAATGATTTTTGTTGCTGTGAACAGAGAGGGTGGACACACACATACAGTTGAGTTATTATAAATAAAGCCTTAAAGCATTGTTCTAATCCTGCGATATCACAGCAGACGTTGAGGTGGAGAGTGTGTTCATACAATATATATGAGCTTCCACAAGCCTGTAGCCAGACGCTCCTGACCCATAAAGACTGCTTAAAGCTGTCTCCTCTGCTTGTATCTGCTTTAGAACCAGAATAAAGACACGAGCTGAACCCCACGTGTCCTCTCAGCTCCACTGAGCCTCAAGTCTTTATAAACAATCAACCCAGACACATTATTTAAATGGAGCTGGTTCCCTTTAAAAACCATTTCTCCCTTCAGATGTCTTCTGATCACCTGTCAGGGACGGAGCATGCGCAGTGGGCAGGAGCCAGAGACCACAGAGGCTGCTGAAGACAGATAACCAGGGTGGGAAAGAGAGGAAGTGGCACTTTTAGATTTCAACATAAAAGTCTTAAAGTGATATTGGAGGGGGGGGTTATTTATTTATTAGCCTTTATTTCACAAGGTTAGTCCCATTGAAATAAGAAATACATATTTTACCTGCCAAGAGAAGCTGCAACACAGTTTCAACAAATACAATTAATAACATTAAAACTTGATATTGCACAGACAACCTGGACTTGAGAGATTTTACCCCAGTTTTAAACTTATTCGACTCAAAGGATTTGAATGTTTAATTTAAGTATTTAAGTACGTAACATATTCCATTCATTAGTTTGCTGAAAACTTCAAATCTTGTTTTCCTAATTCACTCCAGAATTTAGGAATAACAAATCACAAAATGTCCATAGAACGAAGATTGTGACTTCCAGAATTTAGCATTGTTCAAATTGTTAAAAATAGTTAAAATCACATCAACCAGAATTCAAGTAGATTTAAGGTGAAATCAAGCAGACTTGATTATTCGACCCAATATGGCTTCAGGGTGTTGACCTACTCTACTTTGATGTTCAAAGGAAAATTAAGATTTTTGATTTGTAGTTTAATCGCAGCACGCTGGGCAGATTAGCTGCAAGTGAGCACGAGTGAAAAACCAACACTAATACCGGTTAATTAGGGTTTTATTTTGTAAAACCCACCGGAAACCCCCTTCAGTGGCAGTGAGCAGTAGTAAAGCAGCTCCTGACGGAAAACTGTGGTCACCGTGCAGCTGCAGAGATGCGCGACACAGAAAAACAAGCAGGAACGAGGGGGATGGAGCGACGGGACATGAGGAAATAAAGAGAAATCCACCTGAGATGCTCCGACACACCGAGGAACTGCGTCTGCACCGCGCGCTTTGGACATAATTACGCCGAGGGATCGCGCATCGATCCGGGTAGCAGGGTACAGGGGGTGGTGGGGTTGGGGGGGGGACGGGAGGGGTCGATCATGGGGAACGAAGCGAGCCTGGAGGGAGGCGAAGGGCCGCCGCCCGGGCTACCGGAGGGGCTGGCACCTGACGGGAAGGGCGGCTTCGTGCGGGTCTCCGACGGGAGCCCCGTCGACCTGGCGGAGCTCAGCGAGGAGCAGAGGCGGCAGCTCGCCGCGGCGGTGTCAAGGGCGCAAGGCAGGCAGCCCGGAGGCGCAGCCGCCGCACGAAGGCAGGAGCTTTATTTTCAACAGCATTTATTCATTTCCATGCATTTGGGAGCAGGTGGTGGGAGCGGGACGTGTGGATGGGCTGTGTGCAGCAGCAGGAAGATGCTCCAAGGAGGCAGGGAGCCGTTCACGCCCATTTGAAACCCCACCAAGACATCATTCCCTTCTTAGAGCAGCTCCCTGTATAATGGATCCACATCTGGCACATCTGGTAGAAACGCCACCAACCTTCTCAGAAAACAGCCTCACACCGGCTCTAGTGATATCTGACCACGTCTCGTTCATACTGATGTGTGTCATGTTTTTATAATGGCTGCTAATATCCCAGGCCTTTAAGATATAGTGAATCTGAATGTGTCACTCGTGTGTGTGTCTGTGTGTGAGATCACAGACTTAGAGACACACCTCCAGTATTTGTGCGAAATTTTCGAAATGCCTGCTGGGTAAAAACATGTGTCGTGCCCAGTGTTTGTGTGAGAGTTTGTGTGTGTGTGTGTTTGTTTATCTCTCCCCACCACCACCCTCGGATTGAGCCTTTAACAGCCAATAAAAACCAATCTGACCAACCTTTAATGAGCTGATCTCTAATATTAACAGTCAGATTAGTCTTAATTGGATTTGAATGGGTTGTGTTGGAAACCTGCTGTGTTATGGAGTGAAAACAGTCTGCTGCCAAAGCCATTATGTGTCCATATTTTCCAACTAATTCGGGCCGCAACGATTAATCGATCAGTTATCGACGACTAAAATCACGGCCAACTATTTTGATAATCGATTTATCGGCTTGAGTGTTAGAAAAGTATCAATTCTCTGATTTCAGCGTCTTAAATGTGAATATTTTCTGGTTTCTTGGCTCCTCAAATGACTGTTGAGTGAACGTCTTTGTGTTTGTGGACAAAACAAGACATTTGAGGAGGCTTAGGTTAGCACGTTTTTGTTTCAAATTCAAAATTTTTATTTCCATTTTATTGCTCAGACAACTCATTTATTCATCAACATATTAATCAATAATGCAAATCCCAGCCCTAAACAGAATCCTACGAAGATTCCTCGATATCAAATACACTGGCTTGGTGTGTGGCAAATGCTAATTGGCACCAACTGGGGTGGGGGGGAGAAATGTTATTTATATCTGAGCTGGAGATGTAGGGGGAGGGGGTGTGCATCAATATTAATATGACTATAAATAGAGGAGCAGTTAAATCCTTGTTGCTGCTTTCCAATTTTTCTGTTTTATTTTAAAAGTCTGATTTCATGTTCTAACGTTGGATGTGAACGAGGCCGGTTCGCTGTCCGTGGTGCTGAAATCCTCTCTGCAGTGGAACAGCAACGCTCTGCAACACCACTGGTGCTGATGCTCGATTCCCCCTCACCCTGACTAGTATCATCTCTTTGTAAATAGAAATAATGAGATGCTGTATTCATGGCAGTGTTCAACTTTATTGCCTGGGAAGGTAATTCAAATGAGACATAATGACAGACGCCTGCAGCAGCACCTCTATGTGTGGCATACACATGGAACAAGAAATAATATCCAATCAATGTGTTTGTGCGCTGATGCATTCCTCTCAGGGTCCAGTTGACTTTCATGCGTGCGTGCGTGCGTGCGTGCGTGCGTGCGTGCGTGCGTGCGTGCGTGCGTGCGTGTGTGTGTGTGTGTGTGTGTGTGTGTGTGTGTGTGTGTGTGTGTGTGTGTGTGTGTGTGTGTGTGTGTGTGTGTGTGTGTGTGTGTGTGTGTGTGTGTGTGTGTGTGTGTGTGTGTGCGCTGCCTGAGCTAACAAAGACGTATCAGCTTACCCCAATGGAGCCACACATTCCCCCCCTCTATCTCAATGATCTACACTCCGTGTCATTCAGCGGTATTCACTTTACTGTCAGCTTCACCCCGGGGCTGCTAGCTACACATTTTGTGTTCACTGATGTGATGAAAGGGCCGGAGAGCCGCGGTCTTAAGTTTTATTATTAGCACAGTGACGCTACAGTGGAGGCAGTGGAGTTGGCTAATACATCGAGCAACGATTGAGGTGGAAATGGGTTGAAAACATTATAGACATCAGTGAGAAGCTGTTTTCTTTCACCATTATTTTTCAGTCCGTGTCATTTTTTGTAACATCTTTTATGGATACACAGGGGTGCTTAATACTTTTGCTGGTTTCTTTTGCCTGATTGTTTTAAGTATTATGTTTGGAAATATGTGGATTTGTTCGATGTGAGTGCATAATTCAGCAGAAACCGTAGTTTCTTGTAGGTTTATAAAGGAGATGAAGAGTAATTTCACATGATTATAGTCTTGTTCACAGTTTGGTCTGATTTTTCTCACACTGTCAAAGTAAACACAAATGAATTATATGCTCACAAAAAGTCTGTTTCCTCTTTTCCAGACCTTCAGAATCTGATGCCCAGCAACGACCCCAACAGGTAGGGGCCTCCAGGGGCCCAACAGGTCTCAGTAAGAGCCGAACTGTAGACGCCTTCAACCAGGGCCCACCTGGCAAGCCCACACCGGGTCGCAGCCCTTCATCCCTCAGTCTTTTTGAGTCCAGATTCCGGCAGGAGCCAAAGGAACCTGAGACCAAGTCACCCGGCATGTTTGGCTCCAGCTTCCTCAGCGGGGCCAACCCCCTCAGTGCCGTGTCATCGATGACGTCCTCTGTCTCCTCCTCCATATCCTCCATGGGTGATTCTGTCAACATGTCCAAGTTTGGACTGTTTGGGGATGAGGAGGAGGGAGACGCAGCACCTGAGTCCAAGCAGGGAGGAAAGCCACCAGGGAAGGGCCCCCAGCAAGGGCCGGGTCCAAAGGGACCACAACAGGGAGGACCCCAGAAACAAGGTCAGGGCCCGCCGGGGCAGGGGCCAAAGCCAGGGCAAGGGCCCTCTGGGCAGGGACCCAGGCAAGGCCAGGCACCGCCAGGCCAGGGGCCCAAATCAGGCCAGGGTCCTCCTGGCCAAGGACCCCCTGGGCAGGCCCCTAGGCAAGGTCAGGGGCCACCAGGACAAGGACAACCAGGGCAACAGGGCCCCAAACCTGGTCAAGGACCCACAGGGCAACAGGGCCCCAAACCTGGTCAAGGACCCCCTGGGCAGGCTCCCAGGCAAGGTCAGGGGCCACCAGGACAAGGACCCCCAGGGCAACAGGGCCCAAAACCCGGTCAAGGACCCCCAGGGCAACAGGGCCCCAAACCTGGTCAAGGACCCCCAGGGCAACAGGGCCCCAAACCAGGTCAAGGACCCCCAGGGCAACAGGGCCCCAAACCAGGCCAAGGACCACCGGGTCCAGGTGCCAAACAGGGTGGCCCTCCCCCACAAACAGGTGGCCCTCCACAACAAGGACCAGGGAAGTCTGGACCCAAGCAGCAGGGGCCACCTGGCCCCGGGGCTCATCCTGGGGAGCCACCTAAGAGTGGAGGGCCACTTGGTCAGCAGGGGCCTGGAAAGACTGGAGGTGGACTCTGTCCACTGTGTAAGACCACCCAGCTGAACACTGGGTCTAAGGACCCTCCAAATTACAGCAACTGCACTGAGTGTAAGAACCAGGTCTGCAGCCTCTGTGGGTTCAGCCCCCCCGACTCAGCAGTAAGTGACTGAATACTTATCATACAAAATTTCAGACGGATACTTATCTAATCATACATGAGACGGTTCATGTTATTGGTGGCAGAGGATGAGAAAAGTCCCACATCATTAAATGTTCTGTGTGTGAAATATAAAATTATCAAGTGCTCTGTTTCAATTTCACTGCAAAAACATCATCTTAAACTAATTTCTGGTTTTACTCGGAACTCTCTGTCCAAATTGTCAAAATGGACAGAGGGACTTATTGAAGACTGGTTTGATTGAATCATGATATAAAACATGCAGTAACAAAATTAGACCAAATAATTGTTGGCATTTTTACAGTATAGTTAAATCCAATTATGTCCTGTTAGTTTATTTTCTCTGAGCCTGACAGAAGGGAGTGCAGCTCATACCAGTGGCACTCGATTTGAGATACAGAGGGACCATATGGTCCCAGGGAATGTTGATCAAGGTGACTCATGTCATGGCCACAGGAAGATACTGTGCCAGCCAGCGAGGACACTCGCCGATGGGCCACGAGCAGAGCAGAGCGACTGGTTCACTCTGCTCCAGCGTCTCCTCTGGATTCGTTACTGTTCAGTTAGACTCTTTGTAAGACAGATCAATTCAGGAAGTGGATTCTCTTTGAGTTGCAAGGTCTCGAAAAGCTTAATGCTGTTTGCAGTTACAGTAGAAGATACAGTTGTATAAGTTGCTTTTAGGTTTGTTAAACTGACATAATCTCTGTTTACATCGTATTTAATAAGCACAATAATAAAATCATTCATCTGATCTAGATAGTAATCAAACTGTCAACAATATGTTTTAAACACTGTAGTTTGCACACTCTGGAATCTGGTGATATCCCATCATTAAACAAAGATGATCGTCTAATCATATCATAGAGATAAATAATAATAAGTAAATAAAAAGTATTTATACATGAAAAGTATTTGTCTGTCTGCTCGCAGTCAGATTAAAATAATGCTGTGTATAAATAGCATTTTTCCTTCTAAATTAATTAGAAACAGAACAAGCATGTATTCATTATAAGTCGTATTTATGTAACTGTTGCCAGATTTATATTCACTCAGGGTATAAAGAAGCAATTTGAGAGGAGAAAACAGGATTCGACATCATTTGAAACACTAATTAATGGACCTGTCTTTGAGTTTGTATTTATTTTTGAGCTACACACAAAGAAAACTGTTATTTTAGGGGGTTTAATTTCGTATGCCTGCCCGTGTTCATGCTGTAATTACATGTGCCATTGATGCTCGTGCTCATAAGAACACTGAATTTGGTTCCAGTCAATTCTAACCCATGTTTTGTTTCATGCACAGGGCAAAGAATGGCTGTGTCTGAACTGCCAGATGCAGCGGGCGATGGGAGGTATGGATCCCCCCGGCATGACAAAGCCCAAGCAAGGCTCTGCCCCGCCCTCGCCGCAGAGACAGGCGCCTGGCAAGCCTGGCAAGCTGTTGATAAAGCAACAGAGTACCACCGACCAAGGGTTAACACCGCCAACCACGCCGAGGCAGAAATCCCCAGGTCCTACCTCTCCGGGACCTCTTTCCCCGGCCTCTTCGGCGGGATCACCCAAAATTGACCCCAAGACAGGTCGTCCCATCCAGCAGAAGACCACTCCCCAGCCGTCGCCGTCTAAGGCCAAACAGGAGTCCAGCTTCTTCGGGGGGTTTGGAGGTATCAGTTTAGGAGGCCTGACCGATGCGGCTAAATCTCCTGCGGCTTCTTCTCAAGCTGCCGAGTCTGTTACAGGGAAACTGTTTGGCGGTTTTGGCGGTTTGATGGAATCGTCAAAGCCTCAGGCACAGGCTCCGCCAAAGCAGGAGGAGTCGGTGGCTGGGAAGTTGTTTGGCGGTTTTGGAGGGTTGACAGAATCCAAATCTCCTGCTGCTGCTTCTCAGATGTTCAGCTTCGGATCGTCCCTCTTGAGCTCAGCCACCAATCTCGTTGCGGGGGAGGACCAAAAGGCAGCGGAGTCTCCACCCAACTCCCCCGCTGACTCCGGAGCGGGTTCCCCTCCTGACTCCCCCTTCTCTGAGCCTGGATCGCCCCCTGATTCGGACTCTGCTCCTGACACCCCACCTGCCAAATCCAAGAAACCCCCCAGAACCATCTCTGTGGAGCAGGAAGAGAAGGCCCCAGCAGTCCAACTGGCGCCAGCCCCGGCCTCAGCCACCAAGGAAAGCTGCCCTCTCTGCACCGTGGAGCTGAACGTCGGATCATCAGTCACGCCGAACTACAGCTTCTGCACCGAGTGCAAGAAGACAGTGTGCAATCTGTGTGGATTCAATCCCACTCCCCATTTAGGAGAGGTAAGAAGCCCTATTATTGTTGCACTTTTCCTAAGCTCCACAGCTTCCTGAGATTCCAACACACTGCACCTACCAGTAATTTATGCATTCTGTCGTATATAAATAGAACGCAAACATCCTCCTAGATGTTTTATTGAAGTAGGTCACAGAAGAGATACCATCAGGAGCGGCAGAGTTTTCAGCCGAGCGTTGTTTCCCACAAGCATCCAGCAAACTGCTCTGGAATGAGGATAGCATGTTATTAGCTGCACTAAATTACATTAGTTTAGCCCAAATAGACAGCGTAATGTCATTTGCACATATTTGTCCACTGACAGAATGGATGTGGTCAATTACGCTGCGTTTTAACAAGACGGCCTCACTGCGACCAGTTTTTTTGTCGAGAGGGCAGCCAGAAATGTGAAGATCAAATGGGGCAATTGAGAGAATTGACACTTGACTCTGCAACTGTGTACATGTAGAGTATGTGTGTGTGTGTCTGCTTTGTGTACAGGATGCACAACTTCCATCCTATGGACTATTTCCTCTCTCTGAAATCAGAAGATATGTTTCTGTGCAAACATCTCAATGCACGTACAACATGTTTGCCTGAGTGTGTTTGCGAGAACGTGCCGTGGTCTTTGTTTGCCTGATGATGACATGGAAACCAAACACTTTTTGTCCGCTTATCACTTGAGGTGCGGGGGGCACTGGTTTGCTGGTGTTACTTCACTATGTTCCACACAGAACAGATGGTTCTCTATGGAGTATTTTATGGGAACCGAGGCCAAAAAGCGCTTCCGCCTCAGCATGTAGGCCAAGCACTCATATATATATATATATATATACTACACCCACATATTATTCCATGTGAATAATCCTACACTGCATCACTCATAACCGCCTTGAAGCCACGCATTGGTTAAACGAACAAAAAGCTGCAGGTCAGTGACAGGAGGACGTTGACTTACATCCTCTCGACATGGTCGTGTGATTCAGGGCACAGTCACATGTCAGACAGCTTCACGTGTCGGCTTGAGGTTTAAGCGAGTCCTGAATAATCTGCTGTGTATTTCTGTCTCTCTGAGGAGCCTTATTCTGCAGCAGCCCACAGATCATAGCTGCTGCACCCCCGCTTTGTTCACAAACACTGACAAGCTCAATGGAAATCAACTTTTATGTTGTAGGAATATAACTGGCAGAAGAATATTGACTTCTCAGAAATATATACTTTGCTTTCAGTGTGAGATATGAAACTGGGTTCTACGAGTGATGAGTCCCATTGGGGGGGCTGTTATATAATACTTGTTCAGTAATCCTTATCTCGGTAAAAGTTTGAAATAGCGAGTTATCATCTAGCCTAACTATCTGTCAGAAGTCTGTCTCTGAACGTCGTAAGTATTTCTACTTAACTTGTGTAGTTGAAATTATCAGTCTATTAAGTCATGAATTCAACATTATCCCCCTCCCCCTCGGTAGCGTGCCAAAAACAAGATGTCCGCCGTTTGTTTACAGCACAGACAGCACTACTGAAGTCTCAATTTCTCTGAAGTTTGGGGACGCCGGCCCTTTTTTTTCGCGGCTCTTAATTGCCTGATGGGAAAATGGGGAGCTGAACTGCAAATCACTTCATTTAGGCCAAGCGCGGGGGAAAATGTAATTACACTGGAGAGCCGTGCCACTGATGCGCTAATTGGTTATAGATTGGTCGTTGTCTTGAAGCCAGGATCGTCAGCTCAGCTTTGTTTTTGAAACGGCGGTTCGAGCCAGACGCTGGTACGAGAACGAGGAGTCCCTCTTTGAGGCATGCAGGAGTAAATACGTTCAATAATTCAGGGAAAATAATAGGATTTGGTTGAACTTGAGAACACGTCAAAGTGCAATATTCAGGAGGGGACGCTCGTACACACACACAGCACCTCGGTTGAGTCATCCCCCCCCCCCCACTCACATACTGTTCCTAGCTTCTGTGTCATTCGCTGTCATAAAGGCCGTCAGCAAGGGTCCATGTGCTGACGCATGTGAGTGGGTCAGAGCGAGTGTATGTGAATGTGTGCTCGTGTCTGTGTACTGAACAGTATGTTTTATTTGAAAGATTGATGACTTATCGAGAATGAGACGAGCCATGCAGGCGGGCGTGAGCCTTCAAAGTGTATACCATCACGATATGTCCAGGTCCACGTGAGAATTTAGGCGTTTTTCTATTACCTGCATGTGTTTCTACTGAAATGCTGGAAGGGTGAGAGTGCACGCGTTCTCTGCCGTCGCGTGTGCATGTGTCGGTGTAATCTCTGTTTCCTAAAAGGATTTAAAGGGCAACAGGAAGCCTGTCATTTCTATCGAGGCTTGATCCCAGACTCAGGTGTCGGCGCTTAATCCCCATCAATATGACTTGTGAAAAAAAGGCTCCCCAGAAGGAACAGCACTCACCCTAATGGCTCCTCTTCCTTTCTTCCTTCCCCTCCCATCACGGCCGGCCATCTTTGTCCCCCTCTGTTGCTTTTTTTGGTCACCTTTTTCCCAGAATATCTTTCTAAATCCCCTCTCTTTTATGTCGTCTTTCTCTGCATCCTTTAATCCCCTAAATTTTTTCAGAAGCCATGGGGGGGGGGAGTCACTTAAAGCCTTTGGTATTTTTGGTGGTTATCCTCCTTTCAAACACTGTATTTTCTTTGCGTGTCATACTCCCTGTGAATTTGTGTCTAGTGCTGCTCAGCGCTGCTGCCGTAGCTCAGGCTCCATGTCATGTTGCCCTTATCGGTAATGAGTGTGCTCGTTGGAGAAGTCTTACGTAAAATGGGAGAGCAGCACTTCGCTAACAAGCACAAATCAAGGAATCCAGATAAGAGACTGTGAGCTGCATCAAGTATCACCCAGGAAAACTAGATTGTATCCTTGTTACCAAACTCTTAAATATATTGAGCCACAACCAGAACATAATAATCAGTGATTTGTGTAATAGCCTGGAGCCAAAGGTCCAAGTCCAACATAAACCATATCACCTAATATCTTTGTTTTTGTTCATAATGACAAACTCTGTGTTTATAATGATGGTTAGATTGGAGATTTAGAGTTTAGTTAGATATTATTTATCACTAGATTGTGACAATTATACAAATAATTCACCCACTGGACGACTGTGCTTTGCAATAATATATCAAATGGTCTTTAATTATTTAACACTCTAAGGCTGTGGGTAAGAAACTGAAATGCTTTGTTCCAAACTCCCTCATTATTGTAAAAACCTCAAACTCAAATGGATAAACAAGGTTATAAAGTGACGGGTTATCTTAGTATTTAACCAGCTGTAGATTAAGGGTCCACAATTTTTGGAGAATAGGTCAGAGCGACACTGTCTCTATTGTAGTTACTGTAATAAACAAGCTGTTAAAGTTATGGAACGATCGTGGTTTGTTGAGGTACAAACACTGCTTCGATATGTTAAAATAGTCGTCCACTAACCAGGTGATTGGACGAAAAAGACTGGAAATCGGGGGAAACGGCGCCGTGTGAAGGATATAAGGTTACAGGGCTATAGAGGCTCAACAAAATCTGCCCACCAGCGCCTCTGACGCTCACTAAAAATGACACGTTGTGGTTTTACTGGAGGATGATGTGTCAGACGATTTCTTTGCAGGCGTAGTCGTTTCCTGGCCGGCCACCTCACGACGATAACAAGAAACCCATGTAGCCAAATGAGATTAGAGCTCTGTATCTTAAACTGTCCAGTCACCAGAACAGGCTTTGATAATGAGTCCTTTGTGATGCTGCATTGTTGCGGTGCCTCACAATAATCTCTCGTTTTTTTTAATATACACAATCGCCAGGATTGGGTTTAGGCCTGTGCCAGTTATAGAAAAGGTTCTGTGAATTCAAAGTTAACTCGGTGTCCTTGCAGAAGACAAACCAAGCATAATTGTGCGTTCTTGTCTCTTTTGGTCCGGCACATCCTCAGCACACCCACACTCTCTGCGTGGTGATTCCTGTGTCCTCCTTCCTCATTGTTATTCTGTGGCTGAGCCCATGAATCCTCCCACAGTCTGAGCCCTCCGGAGTCACGCGCTGGCAGATAGAAACGCTCCGTGGTCGCACTGTGCGGGGCACACGTGTACATGTAGAGCATGCTCACAGCCCTCGGTCTATCATCCAGCTACAGCTTCAGCTCATCCTCTGGCAGGGTGCAATTTCCTTTTTCTTCTCTGTATCACAAACCCAGTTGTTATGGGAATCTGTCGTTTGATTCTTGTTTGTGTTCTCGACTCAAGGTTGATGTGTATCGGCAGCTTAATACCAGGCCAGTTGCCTCACAGCTCTCCCAGCGCTTGCCCACCAGGGTGAAGTGTGCAGAAATAGTCGCAGCCACAAAGAGAGACACAAAGGGGGAGAACACACACAAGCTGTAGGGCAGCTCTCTCTCTCTCTCTCTCTCTCTCTCTCTCTCTCTCTCTCTCTCTCTCTCTCTCTCTCTCCAGTCTCTTTTATCGCTGTGTTGTTTTCCCTCTTTCATATTCCCTCCTTTAAAAGCGTCTCTCTGCTGCCCCAGGCAACCCACAGAGTCCCCCACATGGCCACCTCGGAAGCCATGAAATGGACACTATTTTTAGACTTTAAGGTGTGTGTGTGTCTGTGCAGAGCTTCGGACAGAATGTGCCAGTTTCTCCAGTTTGACACTGTAAATGCTGCTGCATGAAAAAGGAAATACTGCACAGATAAAATACCTGAACATGTGTCCATCCAATTGGCTAAACCCAGGACCCCTTACCAGCTATGGCAAGTGGTTCACTGTTGTTTTAGAATTTCCTAGGCACTAAAAACAGCCCTTTCCTTTTTCTTTTTATAGAACTCCCCTCCAGCTCCTCTCCAGAATGGTTTTCAATTATCCCCTTTCTAATTTACTGGTGCTTGTATGCTTAGAAAAGGGCCAGATTTTAGCCACCGAACCTTCGGTGCCAAGTAAGACGGAGGGCGAAGCCAAGACGCGATGTGAGCCAGCTCTGAAGCCGTGGTGTGGGGGAGAGGAGGCAAGGACAGACAGGCAGAAACACTCAAACACACACACTCACACATCCTGGCAATGGGCTCAGCTAGTTAGCACAGGCTCTGTTGTATTTACATCCTGACTGCTGCTGCTCTCAAACTCTTTAGTGTCTATTGAGAGCCGGGATGATACGAGGTGAAAAAGAGAGTGGGCTACTCTGGGCTTTTATGGATGGATTGTCTGACTCTGACTTCCTCCATAAAAATTGATATTCATCACTTGAAGCCAGCAGCATGAGCTCCGGATTAGGAAAATGGCTTCACCTGAGAGGCGAGTGAAATAACTTTTTAATAAAGGTAGTGCCGTTCATGTTTATGGGAGACTGATGCTTCTCTATTCATTTCGAGTTTTGGGGGCCAATGTAAATACCGATTTTGGAACACCAATTATTCAGCCTACTTATACAGTAAAAACAAAATTGTAACTGACTCCCATGATGCAATTATTATATTATTTATTTGAGATTTATTTTCTGCTTTGTTTATCGATCAGGCTCTAATCTACACTGTAGGTTGTAAGAAAAAGATGCAAGAGAGCTGTGAGTAGCAAGCTCACAGACAGATAATGAGTGTGGAGTGTTGGAGTGGAGGCCCAGAACAGAGCGAGCAGAGAAATGGCCGACAGACAGAGAGGAGTCCAACAGGGCCCTTGACGTGAGGGGGTGGAGGGACGAGGGGCGGTGTCACAAAGGATATGGGTGCTGACCCATTCTGCCCCGAGCAGCGCAGCCCATGACAACCTGCCTATCGTGGTTTGTTTTAGTGTTGGTGAGTCAGGCCTGTGTGTCACATCACCAGAAGCTATAGGCAGAGTTTTCTGTCAGGACTTTAAGAGAATAAAGGAAGAAGTCAGCAGCAGAGCACTGGTCCTGTGTAGCATGAGGCTAAAATATCTCATTGTAAATATCTAAAAAATCAATTCAACATACAATAAATGTCTAACATACATGAAGCATTGAATTTACATAGACAAAACATGTATGATTTGGGGGGGACTGTACACGGCTCATGCAAAGTATAACAACGATTTTTATTTCACTATCTGCTGTTTATTACATAGCCACAGTAATTAGCATTGTTTGTTTTGCAGCATGCTAGCGTGTAATTTACTTGACAGACAAATGGAAACACAGCCCCCTTCTCCTCAGTGTGTGTGTGTGTGTGTGTGTGTGTGTGTGTGTGTGTGTGTGTGTGTGTGTGTGTGTGTGTGTGTGTGTGTGTGTGTGTGTGTGTGTGTGTGTGTGTGTGTGTGTGTGTGTGTGTGTGTGTGTGTGTGTGTGTGTGTGTGTGTCACTGCCTTTTTACGCAGTATCACCTTGAAACAGCAGCCAGCTTCCAAATGTTGTTGTTAGCCCGAGCCCACAGCTCATTACGCCTAACCTTTACAGTGAATGGAGGAGTGGGTGGGAATCCCCATCACCCCCCCCAGCCACACCTCTTTTCTCCTCTTTCTGTTTCCCTGACGTCCCCCTCCTCCTCCTCCTCCATCCACCTGCACTGATAAGCTTGGTCTTGGCAAAAAATGGAAAACAAACTAATGTATGAGCAGATGACGAGTTGACACACACCTACAGTTGACATTAGTTGACGTGTGCTGTGAGATTCTTATGTATGAAAAGAGGCTAAAAAGCGTAAATCTGCAGCCTTCAGTGATAATTTTCGGTGTTTTCATCACTGCTACTGCTTCATATTACATCTCATTCATTGTTAATATCATGAAAATATTTAGTGTAGCTTTAAACAGGTGGGATTGCGGCGACTGTTGTGTGACTCATGATATGTCAAATGACTAAATCAAAAAAATGCTGCATTAGAGGGAAAACCATCTTAAAATCCCAGACTTCTATTTCACATATGTGGACAGATTGTGACAAATATACACAAACATGGATGTAGACAGTAAATACCCTGAAATAAAAATGTCCCTTCTTAATCCCTGGGCTCAGAGTAAATAGAGGCCCTGTCCCACACCTCTTGCTTTGCGTCAGATCCACTTTACAAATGCATACGCACACTTGTTCCCTCAGTTATTTACTCACCTGCCAGGGGGAACAACAATCCACCACGGATCATAACGTTCTTGTCAAGGGAGAACAGAAACGCTCAGACTCTTGTTTGTCGTCTGTCAGTGATGAGTCAGATTTGTGCAGAGAATTGGATAATTAACTTTTCCTCAGCCTTCACCTCTCCGGGTTTCCTCAGAGGGATTTCTTCCTCCAGCGCTCTGCTTCATTCACATTCAGTTACACAAAACCATGTGGAATCTGACCAGCACAGCCACCGTCCTCTGGTGCAGGCTTCCAAGCAGCTGAGGGTTAAAAGCACTTTTCTCAGAGGCTTTTTCGACAGAAGCGTTTGATTTATTCACAGCTCAGATTTCCGCCGCTTATTCTGGGATTAAAGCCAACGGTGGGATGGGTTGAATCCCACTTCTCCGACCTGAAGGCTCTCGCCTATCACATGACATTCGGTTTCATGATTCAAATGAGAATCGCATCGACACGTGGTCGTTTATGCAGCGGATCGAAGCCCCGGGACGGAAACGTCTATAACAGTGGGACATTTATTAGGACATAAGATCTTTTTTGGCCTGCAAAGGAGCTGATGCCGAGATGTTCTGCTAGCAGTCTAGTGCATTATAATTAAGTTGGCGGCACAGCAACACTCATCAATGACAGAAGGGCAGCGATGGACATATTTTAATTTTAGCAAGAGCTTCAGCGCTGAAAGGTGAATTGAGCGCTGCTGAAAGGACACTGGCCTTTCAGCAGCTTTATTATTAATATAATGAGCTAAATGAGGATATATTGAATTTTCCTTAACTAACATGGTCATTCCATCCATCTGAACGTCAGTGTTGCTAATCCATGAGATCCATTCACTGCTGGGGACATTGTCAGCCAACAGCAATCTTCAAATAGTATTTCCCTGGCTGTAAATTTTAACAGGATCAAATTTCCATATCGTGTGATGATGGAGTGTCGTGTTTCTCTTTTAAAGCTTTGATCAAAAACGTATCCCATGGGTCTTGAACACAGACGCATCGTCAAAGCTTTATGTAGCATAGAATAATCTGCTTGTTATCTTGGTTAAAATAACCAGGTGTTCAATATTTTCCGGTACAATTATAGATATGGCTATTAGCATATTGAAAACAACATGTGGAGTTTAAAGGAAAAATATGCTTATTTTCTGTCTTGATTGATGCCACTTTCAAATTTTTCTATTAAATATTTGCCTGAAAAAAGCTGATGGACAACTAAACTGAGCATAAAAGACTGAAAACAGAGAGAATTCAGCACCTATAAGGTTTAATTATTACCATGTTGTATTTTCATCCCAGGGTTAAGTTGGCACAGGCATGCAAATATGTAGATTTCGGGTACTTGCTCATAACAATGAGAGTGGTATTGATTTTCTTTGCATGAAAACAAATGAGAATATCACCCGAACTGTATTGATTTAAGAAGTTTTTACTTGAGAAATAACATTTAGCAATCAATTAAGTAATCAAGTAATTAATTGCTATAGAAATGTGTCAGTGACCTCAACTGAATCTTCAATCTGCCGTGTAACATGTTATCGTCATGAACGACAGCTTGTTCTGACGTCCCGGCTCCTGATTTGCAGATTTAAAAGGTGATAAAGTCAAACCTGTTGGGCACTCGCTGATGTCGAGTCAACTCCGGTAACCGTTAAGCTCCTTCCCACTGCTTCCCCCTCGACCTCGCTACATCACGCCTCTGTCTCAAGTATAATGGTTCATTCTAAACTCTTTTCTGACCCTGACTCACACACGATTATTATGCGGTTTCTCGCGTCCTCACATCCCCTGTATAACTTCCCCCCCCCCGTCCTTTCATCTGTCCTGATCCATCTGCATAGTCATGTTATAGATCCTCTACCTCGCCCACTCTCCGTGCCAAGCTCTGTCTAATTTTAGCCGGGTAAAACCCTCGTAGAATCCCTCGTCTTAATCAAAGAGCTGCACCGACCTTCACAACACTCCAACTCCCTGTTGGACACAATAACCCAACATGGCTGCAGCCCATCTTGTCTCGATATCTGGTTGCTGTCTGCGGTTTTCAGTTCGTCTCCCCTCTGTGTCCTTGGAGGAGGTTGGGAGAGGATGGAAAGTTTGGAGCGATGGCACTGGAGTCTGACGTTATTCATTCATGTATGAGCTTGTGTTTGTTCATGAGTGTCATGTCGGGAAGACGGAGCGAGTTGTCGCTTCCTTCCAAGCTGTTTCTCTACTTTTATCTGAGTATGTCATCAACACCGTCACAAACTCATAACTGCGGGTGTTGGTGTGTGTTTGCTCTTCGGTGTCTGTGCACATGTAATATAAGAAAACTTCTTTGCAAGGTGGGGGGGAGTGAGTCCTGAGTCTTTATGAATCATCCACTGTGTCGTTTGCAGAACTCATAACAGAAGAACACACACGCAGGCGTTTCAGATTTATTTGAAAGTGACAGTAAGAAAGATTGCTATATATAAACAATTTATAAGTACACCTTTCTCGTTAGTGCAGTGTTGAGATGAGTTTACCATCCTGTGGGACTCTGTGGTTTCACTCTATTAATGAAATTTGTGACGGATGAGGAGGTGAGATATTTTCTCTGATAAAACTGTCGTACCCATTCATCTGTTGAATTATAGTCTGTTGGTTGGTAAGTCACTCGATCTGTTTCCTTGTGCCACAACTATTTGATGAATTATCATGAAATTTAGAACCGAAATTCATGGTCCCCAGATGATAAAGCCTAGTGTCCCTATTGATCTGCTGACTAATGCCACAATCACATTGCGATATTCTTATTTTAACTAAATTCCTTAACAAATATTGGATGGGGTTTTTTTTTTAACCGGAAGAATTCCTCTTTTTTGTGTTATGAGTTTAGTGCTAATTAGCAAATGTTAGCATAGCAACACGCTAAACTAACATGATGAACATGGTTAGCAAGTTACCTGCAAAACGGAATATTACCTTTTGTTTTGTGAGAATTTCCCTTCCTTTGTACCAAAGATCTGTTGAAAATAATCAGATGGATTGTGAACATATCATCACCTTTAGAATTTAGCCTAATGCCTATACCTTTACAACTACCCAGCACTCTAAGTATGGCTGTTCACTCACAATTTCCCAGAGGCAAAGTTGCTTATTTTGCCTGAAAAATCCGACAGTCAAACATATTTAGAATTTTCACCTGATAAGTGAATTGATCCATTGATCAAAATGATCTCTATTGAAAACCCTAGCAGCAGTGATGGAGAAAGCAGGCTGCAGGACATGTTTTAATCTATAGTCTGAGGTATAAACTGATCGAGGGAATCTTGAAGGGTAAACACAGACTCCCTCTGTCTAGACGTCTCAAATGTATTGGATTCTGTTAAAGTCAGAGCTGCCAAAGTTTCCCTGTGTAGCTTTAAATAAAGCCAGGTACAGTTAAAGACTTGATGGCCTTTCAAGGTGATTGCCTCTCTGTCAGAAATACTTTGGAGACTTGCCTACTTAGCAGTAGTGATTTAAATTAACATATCTGGAGGTTATTCCAAATTACTTAAAAGGATGGGTTAGGTCTGCAAAGTAGCCATGAGAAACGCTGGGGCCAAGTGTTTCTGAGGCCGCAGTGAAAGCTTTAAGTGTGTCTGTTGTGATGTGGTGATAACATCAGTGATGACTGGCTGAGTTTGACCGACTGTCTGACTGAGTGGCTTTTCAGCATTTCCTATCGAAGGCCATCTCTGCAGCTCTCAGTGCCTCTCTGCTTTAACTGATAGAGAGCCGTCAAGCCGGAGAAACTCAAGTCATCCCAGCAGGGACCGGTGGGGGCGGGGTCATGTTGTTAGTGCATGTTGCACACACACAAATGCAATCACATCTGTACTGTGTCCATCATCGTGTCCGAGGATTAAATGGATTTCTGTCGTGTTGGGAAGGCAACTCACTAACGTCAGGGAACCTTAGAGATGGAAGGAGGACTGGCATCTGGAGTTAGTCCTCCTACCTTAAAATTAACTCTTTTATCACCTCTGCCAACGATCTTTTCTGTCTGTTGGGTTGTTTTTTTGGTTGGTGGGTTTGTTTGTTTGTTCGTCAGCAGGATTACATGTAATTTGCTGCACCTTGATTGCATTGGTTGGTTGGTTAGTTGGTTAATTAGTTTGTTTCTCAGCAGGAACACTGGTAATTTGCTGCAGCTTGATGAATTGGTTGGTTGGTTAGTTTGTTAATTAGTTTGTTTGTCAGCAGGAATACACAAAAACTATTGAAGAGATTTCCATGAAACTTGGTTGAAGGATGGGACCTAGAAAGAAACCAAATTTGGTTTGGATCAGGACAAAGGGGCAGATGTACACATTTTTTGAATCACTTTCTTTAACAGTGCAAGATTAGGGCCCAGCCTTGGCAGAGCTATGATCTCTACTAATGTCATTCTATTCACCACTTAATTCATCTTCTGAGGCAGTTTCACATACACCTTTCATAGTTTGGTTCATGCCACAGAGATTTGGATGCAGCTGTGTCATCGTAAGTGTAAGCTTCTGACTTCTTAGGCATGGACTGCACCATGGGCAGCTCATGCCTTATTTACCCTGACTGTGCTGCTGCAACATCCTCTCAGTCTCCCTCTTCTATCCTCCTCCTGCCTCCCTGCTTTCTTCGCTCTCACTGGGACTTGAGAGTTGAGGGGAGAGGTGGTTTTTCTGTTTCATGGCTGAACATGCAGCCTGTGATCTCAGAAGTCCGACTTTAGTATAAATCCTTCTGTTAAGCCAGGCAACGGCATGACTGCGGTGAATGTGTGTGCAAGAGATGTGTGACACATGTGAGCATTTGTCTTTGTGTGTGGTCCCAATAATATACGTCTCTGTTCTGGTGTTGCCATGTTGGATAAGTGTGTGTGATTGCATTTGCATTTATAGCTACAGTATTTTTCATCAAATCCCAACATGCTAATTATTTCTCATCACAACAATTTTCCATTAAGAAAAAGTGCTGGATATTAAACTCCAATAATAGCTGCAGCCCTTGAATTACAGCCTCCAGCAAGGCCCGCAGCCTTGGTGTGTTCCTCTAGAGCCCTGTGTCTAAGTGAGGGACCCGGGACTGTGCAACACAAATAAGATAGCCCTGATAGGACGGATTCAGCAGAGCAAGCAGCAGCATTTCATATTTGGGTTAGGACTGCATCCCCAGGTGATATTGGTCAAATATTGTACTTAAAGTATAAACAGCACTGAAAACATTCTTTAAATAGGCCTATGGCGGGATTCACCATTAGATGAGAGGTGTAACTGAAACTAAACACAATGTTCAGGGCACACACTCTTAGGGAAAAACAATTGTGATTCACTCACACCAGCTTCAGGATATGTGCACAGTTATACTGTGAAGTTTAAAGAATGCGTTCCCATGCACACAACGTTATACAATCATTGAAACACAAATTCATATACTCTGTTTAGTCTGCTACATGAAATGTCTGCACAGGCCACACAACCCTTTCCGACATGCTTTGGTAAACCTCTGTCCCATTACCATGCATTATGCATGGGCCTATCTCTTAAGTCCCATAAATGTGAAAGCTTCCTTGGAAATAGAAGTTACACTGGAGCTGTGTCACAGTGACGTCTTAACTACGTAGAAACATTTTGTTTCCCAGAACTGTGTTTTCAAATTAAGACAGCATATTGAATTATTTGAGATTGTCACATCCTTTTGTGCAAGTTACTTCACATATACTGTATCACAGATCTATGACATTACTTATTTTCTAATTTGTTGGTAGAAATCATGTTGCTAAGAATTCGTATCATGTACTAACAAGTTGTTGATATCTTTGTCTTACAGAAAGAATGGCTCTGCCTCAGCTGTCAGACCCAAAGAGCCATGTCAGGCCAGCTGGGAGACCTGCCCCCTCCATCCATGGCATCCCCAAAGAAGCAGCCACATGTTCCTGCTCCCTCCGCCACCCCTACCCCTGCTGCTGTAGATAGCAAACCTGTAGTGGCAGCAGAATTAACCCCACCAGCTCCTGAGACCAAGGTAGAACCCGCAAGCGCTCCCACACCTGATTGTGCATTAATTCCACCTGATCATGATGCTTCTCTTTCTGTTAGTGCCCCTCCCCCTGAAATCCTCCCTCAGGAATCTCAATCAAATGAACAAAAACAACCTGAAGCAGCTGAGCCAGTGTCTGAGCCTGTGACTCATCCGGAAAAAGAAGCTCCAGTTTTAGAAAGTGTAGTTGAGAGTGTCCCAGCAGTTGAGCAACAGCAGAACAGCACAGGGGAAATAGCAGAGGACCTTCCTCAACCTGAGCCGGAGCCGTCTAATTCTGTTCAACAAACACAGAGTGCACCTGTCAGTGATCTCCCAGCAGTGCTGCAGCAACAGACTAGCTCTCTGAATGCCAGCGAGGACCTTTCTGTCCCTTTAGAACATGAAAATCTATTGACTAATACAGGTTTAGACAAGGCATCAGTCCCTGCTGAGGTAGGAGCAGAGCCAGAGATTTCTCAGACTGAGGCTGCAGCTCCCCTGACAGATAATGAGAAAGTGGAGCCAACTACAGAGACGCTTCTAGAAGGGACTGCAAATTCACCCGAGCCGATTCCTGTCTCGGTCCCTGAAGCAGTCACACAGGAGGTTAACCTTGATTCAAAGCCGGATTCTACAGATGTAAAAGATGAGAAAAAAATAGAGTCAGAACTTTGTAAGCCAACTGAGAAACCTCAGTTAGAGGAAGCACAAGCTACTCCTGCAGTGACAGAAGACCCAGCTCCTAACATGGAGAAAACAGACATCACTAAAAAACCTGAGCCTGACAGTGTAGCGACTAATTCAAAGAGTGAAATAACTGTGGAAGTAAAGGCAGAACCAAAGATGCCAGCTCTCACACAAGATGCTCCTCCTTCTCCGGTTGAGGCTGTAGAACAAGTATCTCCTGTAGACCACGCTGAGGTTCACAAACCTGACGAGACCCAGATAGAATTAAGTCAAGAGCCAGCAAAATGCATAGAGTCCGAAAGTTCACCAGTGTCAGAGAAGCCTCCCGACTCCACTTCAGAGGAGAAAGGTCAGTCTCACAAAGTGGAAAACAAACCCGTAGATAAAGAAACGGAGCCTGTGCCAGCAGATAATTCACTCCCTGTTGCTCTGGTTGAAGCAAATGACAAGAACACTGTTGAGGAAAAGGTTATTGAGAAAGTTAATAATGAAGAGGAAAAAGTTAAACATGAAATACATGAGAAGGCTGGTGAGGAAGCAATAGAGGACAGTGCTGAGGAAGTTGTTAAAAAAGACACTGTTGAAGAGAGGGTTATAGAGAAGGTAGACATTGAGAATAAATCATCTAATGGCAAAGCTTGTGAAGAGGAGGCAGGTGAGAAGGATGCAGCTGCAGGGAGGGCTCCAGAGGTAAACGCTGACAAAGGGGAAACTTTTGAAGATGCGGCGATTAAACAGGACACAGCTGGGAAGGCAAATGACCAGAAACCTCTAGAGGTGGAGCTTAATAAAGCAGAATTGGTTCGAGCACCCTCACTTACCAAAACAGAGAATGTTTGTCCCGAAACAGAGGAGGAAGTATCAAAAACAGCAAAAGAGCAAGAGAGTGATGCTGAGAAAATGCCCAAAGATGAGATACCTGTAGAAAAAGAACCAGGAACAAACGATAAACCATCCGCGTCCGAGGAAAGGCTTGGTGAGACAGAATCATTGACAGAGAAATCAGAGGAGATGACAAAGCCTGTGGTCAAAGCAGAGATTGTAGCAGAGAAAGAGGAAAAGCAGAAACTTTTAGATACTATGTCAAAAGCAGACAATGACTTTGAAGAAGTGGTGAAGCAGGACGCTTTGACTACGTCTGTCCTCCCACCTCCTGAGTCTAAAGATCAGGAAGGCGTCAGTGTCAAGGACTCGGTGCAAAATACAGAGATGGAAACATCCGCTGCTGTTGATAGTGAGACAGAAATCAGAGATAAAGAATGCAAAGATAAACACATTCTGGATGAGACAGAAGCTGTTTCACAAAAGACAAATTGTATTACTGAGAATCCACATGAGGTAGCGAGCGAGATGTTAACTCTAACACTCAGTGATGAGAAACGGTGTGAGGAACTTAGGGAGCTGTCAATCAAAGAGAAGGAAGCAAAACTTGACAAAAAAGAGGATGAGTCACAACCTGTTGCTGGAAACATCCAGGAAAGAATTTCATTATCAGAGGGAGACACAGTCTGTGACAAAAATGGCTCTGCACGGTCTGATGTAGGAGAGAGCTCAATATCAAAGGATGAAGTATCAGAGACAGGTTTTGAACATGGAGGTGCATCTCTGTCGGTAGCTTTGGTCCCTTTAGAAGAACCTGAAACCCCAGCCTCTGTAGTTAGTGAGCAGGACAAACATCCAAAGGAGGAGAAAACTAATGTGGAGGAGAACAAAGAGGCAAAAGATCAGCCCCTGGGAAAGCCCAGGGAGGAAGATGCAGTCGCTGAGGTGACCGTAGTATGAAGCACATGTAGTGGTAGATTTTATGATTGTCTTTCTACGTCATTTGCTTTATTTCTGCTGTATTTAACAAACTTAATTAAATACATACAAATGAAATACCTAAATATCATGTTCATCTATCAAAGCTCACAAATTTCTGTTTGAAATTATCTTTTTATTTGCAATATCTGAAGAAAAATCATATTTCTGTTTTTTGTGAATCTAACAGGTAAAAACGGTGGAGACCTTGAAAGAGCCTGGAGAGAAAGAAGCGGCTCCAAAGGTGGGCAGCCCCACTAGCCCATCGGACATAGCAAAGCTGGAGAATACTGTCCTTCCCATTCTTGAGGCCCAGGCAAACATGCAACCAAAGGAAGAGGAAGAGAAACTAACAGACACACTGAAGGCCAGACGTAAATTAGAGGTGCTTCCTCTCTCACCTGACTCGCCAAGCTCAGAAGACGACAGGGAACTTTCTGAGAAGAATACCCAAGGTACCGCAAAGAGAAAGCTCCTTGTGCCCATGGATATCAGGGCAGATTCCTTGGATGACAGCAGTGAAAGTTTTGGAAAAGAAAGTCCAATGTCAGGAGACGATGAGGACTTTATCCGAAAGCAGATCATGGAAATGAGCGAGAATGAGGATGCTTCCCCGTCTGATGAGGAAAACCTAATCCGGCGAAAGATCAGGGAGGATGAAAAGAAAAAAATGGAACAGAGGAGAACAGAGGCTATAGAAAGGAGCACATCAGGAAAAGCCAGGCGACTTACCAAGAAAAGCAGTATAAGTCCGGATGATGAAGAAAAGCAACTCCATGGCGCATTGGATAAAACTGATATAGACAAAGAGGAGGGGCCAGAACTAAAAGAAGTAGAGCGTCAAATTGGGACTGCAGTTCGCAAATTCCAAAGTATGGAGCTGAATGCAACCAGCAGCCCTGTGGGCATAAATAATGATGATAAAGAACCTGAGATGGAATGCCTTACAGACTCTCCAGACGATAAATCGAGAGGGGAGGGGTCATCGAGTCTACATGCATCCAGCTTCACTCCTGGGACATCCCCAACGTCCCTCTCATCACTGGATGAAGACAGTGACAGTAGCAGTCCCAGCCATATCCGTTCTGATGAGGGTAAACAACACAGGAAAGCCAAACACAGACAACCTGGACAAATGCTGCCAACTATTGAAGACTCTTCTGAGGAGGAAGAGTTACGGGAAGAAGAAGATCTTCTCAGGGAGCAAGAAAAACAGAGGGGCTCAGGGAAAAAATCCAAGAAGGACAAAGAGGAGATTCGAGGCCAGAGGAGGCGAGAGCGTCCGAAGACACCACCAAGCAACCTGTCTCCGATTGAAGATGCCTCGCCAACTGAAGAACTGAGGCAAGAAGCTGAAATGGAGGAGATCAGACGATCATCCTGCTCTGATTTCTCCCCGAGTATCGAATCAGATCCTGAAGGGTTTGAAATCCCTGCTTCGAAGATCGTTGCAGTCCAGAAAACATATCAACTGCCAATATCAGTATGTCTTCACTCCCCAACAGACGATCAAAATACTGATAACCCACAGAAAAAAACTCTTAAATCTGCTGATGAGGCTTATGAGGAAATATTGCTGAGGGCTAAGTCGCCAACAATGGACAAAGGTGAGATTCGACCAGAAAAGGAATCCCTTTATGGAGGCATGCTCATTGAAGACTATGCCTACACGTCTCTTATTGACAATTCAACCGCTGATATGGAAGACCCAGAGAAGATTATTGTTCCCGGTCAGCCCAAAATACTGAGATCACCAGATGAAGTTTATGAAGACATGATAAAGAAGAGGAAGGAATTCATGCAGCTGGAGCAGGAATATCAAAATATGCAGCCAAACCAGAACAGCACTACTCCAGAAATTGTGTTGCAACCGGCTGAAAATACCCTCTCAAGAAGCAGTATAGTAACATTGGGCAAAGATGGAAAGCCATTGTTGGATGCTGAAGCTGCCTATGACGAGCTAATGAAACGAGTGCTGACTCCGGGAACAAGTCCAACTCAGCAGGAGCCAGAGGTGGAAGCCACTGCATCAAGACGGGCACTCCACCCCATCCCAGACTTAAGAGTGACACAGTGTTCTTCAGGAGAGTTGTCATCTGATGACGAGAGTATGTTCAAAAGAGAAGAGGACGTAACTGCAGCATCAGACACAACGTCAGCAAAAGAAACAGAGACGTTTATTGTGATATCTGAGTCGCCTCCATCATCACCTTTGGAGCAGCCTCACACCACAATTGCAGCATCCCAGGCTGATGTTGTGGATCTATCAAGTGCACTCCCAAGAACGTCAACCCCTGTGATTGCGAGTGTATCACCCTTGCCCACAGTCCCCCAGTACACACCAGGTACTCCCAGTGTAGTGTCAACTGCCCCGCCTGTGCCCCCGAAGCCAAACGTATTGCGTAGGGCCAATTCTCAGGAAAAAGCAGAAGTACCTGTTGCACCACCACTGCCTCCTCCCACCCCACCTAAACCCACTGTTTTTCCCAGGAAACCTCCAGTTCCACTTCCACCTCAGGCTTCAGCAACTCCGATCCGACCAGAGACAGTGGCTATGGCTACAACCCAAGGACCATCTACAAGACAAGCAGTTACACCAACGTACAAACCTCATGTTCCCCCTCCCGTTCCACCAAAGCCATCAGTTCCTGCTGGGATTGGCGATAGTCACAGACCTGGACATTGTGTTAAACCACCAATTGCACCAAAGCCTGGCTCACAGCCTTCTTCACCTGCCCATGCCCCATATCCACCAAGACCCACTGTTCTTCCTACTAGTCCTACTGACATAGCTCTGAATCTGAGCCCCTCTTGTGAGAGCAAGTCATTCCAACACTCACCAAAGTCTCCTTCTTCTCCAAGATATGCCAGCAATCGTCGTGACACATATGTGGTCATCACACTCCCATCTCAACCCAGCTCTCCAGTAGACAGTGTCTCAACTCAAGCTCCCTCTAGCCCTGGCCCAATGTCCCCTTCATATCATTATCACCGACCACAGCCTCAACCTCAATCATTTCAACGGCAGCATCCACAGCCAACCCCCTCACAAACAACCAGGGTGCCTCTGGCATACACAAAAGTCATGGAATCTATTGAAAATCAAGAGATTTGTGACTCAGAGAAACATGTATCTAGTTCTTGTCACATAATTGAGGCTATATCTGCCTCAGCTCAGCCTCCTGTTGTTATGCCCAACCTCATCTCTCAAGTGGTAACCACAGAGGTCCAAAGGACAACTGTCTCTGTTGTTCATGAAAGGACACCACCACCAGTGCCAGCTCCAAGGGCAAATGGTGTACCAATCTCAATGGAGAAACCCAAGCCCCAATTGCCTGCACAGAATGGACAGGCCGTCCAACTATCTGAAGTGGTAGATCTCAGGACTATGAAGGGGGATCCAGAATCAGACATGAATGGAGTGGATCTGTCCGCTGGCCCCGACTCAAGACGTCAGTCCTTTGTGACTGACGATCGTCGTCAAAACAGTGCAGTGCAGTCACCTGTGGTCAACCTCAGTTCTGAGTCATCTACTGTTTCTATTGTGACTGATAGTATCACCATTGTGACCTGTGCTGCAACAATCCAGCAATTTGACAATGTAGATACCTCTCAAGCAACTTCGTTGCCCCTTCAGCTCACAAAAAATAAAGCCTTTGAGCCTGTTTGTCAAATTGTATATCGGCCAATTGATACTCAGCCCTCCACTCATGTTAGTGCAGAGATCCCTATCAACCTCACAGTTGGATCAAGTGTAGGGACTTTCCAGACCACCCCTGTCACAATTGCACCAACTTCTGTCGCAAGTGTTGCCAATGGATTAACTACGGGTACAACCACAGTGGCAGGAGCCGTTGATCTTAGCACAACCAAACCATTCAACACTGTGGTATCAATGGACGGTGCTTCAGCAGAAGTGGTCACAGCTGTAATCACAGATGATGATGGCAAACCAGTGGATCTCACTGCAGGAAAAAGAGTGGTATGCTGTGATGTTGTATATAAGCTCCCTTTTGCCGGAAGCTGCACTACTGAGCAAACTGCTACGCCTCTGCCTGAAGACCGTTTTGGATATCGTGATGACCATTACCAGTATGACCGTTCACCTTATGGAATGAGGGGGTTTGGTGGAATCAAACCATCGATGTCAGACACTAACCTAGCAGAAGCTGGCTTGTTCTTCTATAAGAGTAAGAACAGCTATAATTTCAGTGGCACCACAGAGGGTGCAGTAGATCTTACCTCGACAAAGATTTCTGATGCAGGTCAGTGGTATGACGTTGCCGACCTGTCACTTAAATGTCAATTTGAGCTGCTGCGACTCATTCATGGCTAACGTGGCAAACCTTTTTTGTTGGTTTTTGCTTTTTGTTTTGTTTTGGCATGGACACTTTTTTTGTTTCTTTTTTATTTTGTTCTTTCATCATAATACGTTTGCATGTGCCTGCATGCTGTTGCTGTACATCTTGTATATGCTTGTTGCACCTCAACATTGGATTTTTTTTTCCTTTTCAACATTTTCTCATAATTTGGATATGGCATGGCTTACTTCAACATTAAATAAGTGTGCATTATTGGACTCAACTGATATTTTTGACTTTTGACAGGTGAAGCTGTTGACTACTCCAAGAAAGGGACTTATGCAGGAATGACAATTCCACCCTATTCTCAAGCCAGAGTTACAAGCGCTGCTGGTACACTCTTTGGTACAAGCACTGTCTTGAGGTCTTCAAATGGGGTGGTGTATTCCTCTGTTGCGGCACCAATCCCATCTACGTATGCCATTACCACCCAACCAGGATCCATCTTTAGTACGACATATAACACCCTGTCAGGTATGCATACCAGTGACACCATGCCTTCCCTGTCCAACCTCCAGAACTTGCCACTAACACGGTCCCACAGTTTCCTGTCCACTATTTCCACTACCACAACAGAAGAACAAGGAGAAGCCCCACTCAATCTGGAGATCACGAGAGGGGGTACTACTGCTGCTGATCCTGTCGCCACAGCAACAGCCTCTTTGTCCCTTGACACCTACACTGATGCATCCCTGGAGGCCATAGCTGCTTCACTGGAAGCTCTTTCTTCACCCATGGTTCCTGGGGATGGCCAATATCAGGTAGAGCGGGAGAGGTTAGAGATGGAGAAACTCAAGCAACAGCGCCTGGCTGAGGAATTAGAGTGGGAGCGAAATGAGATACAGCGGTTCCGTGAGCACGAACAGCTCCTGGTACAGAAAGAACTGGAAGAGCTGCAGGCCATGAAGCAGCACATCCTGACACAACAAGAAGAAGAAAGACAGGCTCATCTAATGATGCAGAAAGAAACCTATGCCCAACAACAGCAGCAGCTTGAGCAGATTCAGCGGCTTCAAGAGCAACTGCGTGTGCAACTGGAAGAGCAGAAGTTTCGTCAGATGTATCCAGGTGGAGAGATCGGGCATGGTGTGCAGGAGGCAGTTGTCTTAGGACCCGATGGCACAGTGCTGGCCAGAAAAATCACAGATAGTGGATGCCAGACAGATGAAGAGGATGAGGCAGTCAGCAAAGCTTACACAGCAGGGAGAAAAAAGAGAAGTTCTAAAAAGAGTGTAGACAGTTGTGTGCAGACTGATGATGAGGATCAAGACGAATGGGAAGCTCAGACCAGAAGCAGACAAAGCCGGCCACGCACGGCTAGGGGTGATAGGGGAGGGCAGTCAGAAATGTCTCTTCAAGCCCATACTGAAATTTCTATACAAACAGATTCAGAGGGGAACATCAGAATGGACACCAGGATGGAGCTGTCCGACTCTGAAAGGACCTCGCCAAAGAAAAGACCAACTCCGTTGGAAATAGGACAATCTTCTAACCTCAAAGTTGATTCCTCGACGCTTCAAGCTCCTCCTAAATCTCCAAAAGTGCTCTATTCCCCCATATCCCCAGCAATATCCCCTAGCAAGTCCCTTGAGTTTGTTTCCTATGAGAAATCACTGGGTGATACAAGCCCACAAAAGCTAAGAGGAAATACAGAGCCATCAAAAGCCTCTCCAGCGAGTCCAAGGGGACCAAAACCCATGCAGAGGTCCATGTCTGACCCTAAGCCTATG
The DNA here is from genome assembly GCF_022539355.2 of Hippoglossus stenolepis. Lineage (NCBI taxonomy): Eukaryota > Metazoa > Chordata > Actinopteri > Pleuronectiformes > Pleuronectidae > Hippoglossus > Hippoglossus stenolepis. The sequence continues at coordinate 12,846,199 of NC_061504.1, forward strand.
AGTCCAACCGGAGAAGAAATGGCAACATCCGGAACCCAGTTTGGTGATAGCTATGCTGTAAGTACTAAATGTATCACTTTGATTAACTTTCCAGCTGTTTATGGTGGGGTATTTCTAACTTTTAACTTGAACACATTTTTTAATAAAATGCAATGGTAATAGTGCCAATTGTAGTTGTTTCTTTGCTTTGGCATATTATGTTATTAGTGTCTTATTAGGCTATTTAAAATACTGTGATCCACTCACTGCTACAGTTTTGTGTTTTCAGTCACAAGAGTAAATATTAGTATAGTGCAAACAAGATCAAAGATAAGCTCGACTAAACAGTTTTTAAGTATTATTCCTGTGGATTGATACAGTTCGAGAATTGCTGCTCCATGTAAAGCATCCATAAATGATCTTGTGGCATCTTTTTTTATGTCATGCACATGTTGCAGAAGTAACATGACGGCTCAGTGGTTCCTGCCCCCACAGCAAAATGCATGCTCTCCTCATGTTTGCATGGAGAAGCTTACACATCATTCTGTATGGAATGCACGTTAGGCACTGCTGCTACTTGGGCATTTCTTCCATGTATCTGCTGTATGACTCTTTATTGCTCCTCAACAGTTAGATTATTCAAATGCAGAAGAACAATTAAAAAGAACTTGATGATTGAATAGACTGATTGTTAAATAGACGGCCTAGTTTGTGTATTCATATTCTATTCTGACATACCTTAGACTCCATAGGTCAACTCCATACATTGCTCCAGGCCCTCGTGGGATTATGGAAGTCAGTTTTCTGCTTGGGCAATTCACTGCTGAGAATCTCATACATACGTAAAAGGATGGAAAATAAGCTGAGATTGCAGGAAAATATTGAGCTGTCAGAGATCCATAGAGACTTAATGTGAATAAATTGCTTATTTTGAGACTGTGGCTTTGGAAGTATTAAGCAACATTTATGAGCAGGTATACGTCTCTTATTTAGATGCTCAAAAGGTGATCAATAAGCTGGGTTTTCCAATAACCTGTCATACATTTACATACACCATGTTCATGTGCTTAACAACACAGAGACCAGAAAGAGAGATCTTCTCTCCTTCTTGAGAGCTATTTTTCAAATCCTTGAGGCTGCATTTCCAGCTGACTCATTGGTTTCGGGGATTCTTTGAGAGGTAATCATTTTCCTTTCTGTTTTTCCTACAGGGGAAAAGCTCTGGTAGCACACCAACAGGCACTCAAAAGAAGGTGAAGAGGACTCTCCCCAATCCACCATCAGAGGATGAGTCAACAACCAGTGGCCAGACTGCATACAGCACTGGTTCAGCCCGCCGGAGAATGTGCCGCAATTCCAACATGGCACGTGCCAAGATCCTTCAAGACATCGACCGTGAACTAAATATGGTTGAGCGTGAGTCCTCCAAGCTCCGGAAAAGACAAGCAGAGCTAGATGAGGAGGAGAAAGAGATTGATGCCAAGCTGAGGTACTTAGAGATGGGTATTAATCGGAGAAAAGATGCACTGCTGATAGAGAGAGAGAAGAGAGAAAGGGCCTACTTACAGAGTGTTGCTGAAGACAGAGACTACATGTCAGACAGTGAGGTTAGCAACATCCGAGAGACTAGAGGTGGGCGTGGAGCTGGTGAAGATGAAGAGATTGAAGTTCATGGTCTCGAACGTCCCAGGACAGCTCCTCAGTCAGAATTGGATGAGTTTGTCCCACCTCAAACCAAGCACGAGTATGGAAAATACTCCCAGTATCAATATCCTCAAAGCCAATACCAGCAGACTCTCTACGAGACTCCCCAGTCCTACCAGTCTCATTCCATCTATTCCTCTGTCCCCTCGCTCACTAGCGCACAGCAGCAGAGTTACCATCAGATGCTACTGTTGCAGCAGAAAGCTGCGAGACAAGCAGCGCTACTCTCAGAGCTGGATGCAGCTAAATATGAAGTCATTAGTCGCCAGCCGGATCCCTCATCATCAGCTTATCTAGGAGTGAAGTATGACAAATATGGCAACCATCTTGATCTCAGAGCCTTGGATGTCGGAAGTATAGCAAGTAGCCCCATGTCAGCTGTCTCTGATTCCTATTACACTGATGTAGATCACCATACACCTCGGAGTTACATGCTGCTGGAAGATGCTGCAGAACTAGCTAAGGGCTCCACAGGTCTGTCATCATCATATATTCTGGCTGAGAGGGAGCTAGCTAAGGCAGAGAAGCTGCTGCGAAGGAGTGCTGCGGATCTGGGATCTACTGACTATCTGGGCTCAACCTCCAGACTCCATACATTTGGAAAGACCCCGGATGAAGAGGATACAATGGAGGAACCATATGAACTGAAACTCCTGAAGCAGCAGCTCAAGCAGGAGTTTAGGAGAAGCACAGGTGGGACAGAAAACTTAGAGCGGCTGACAGGCCTCTCCCAGGACTACTACACCCCTAGCACTGCCGTCTCTAGTTACTCCCAAAGACACTATCCAAAGACAGACAAGTATAGCATCAGTCGACTTACTCTAGAGAAACAGGCCGCTAAACAACTCCCAGCATCTATGTTGTACCAAAAACACAAGACTCCGCTGGTAGATCCTAAAATCTCGTCCAAGTATTCCTCTATTACAGACAGCAGAGGTCTAGAAACAGACTATAACAACTATCTGGGATCTACCAGTGCATCTCCAAGATCCAACAGACTTATGCAGGACGAGATTACCTTTGGCCTTCGTAAGAATATCGCTGAGCAGCAAAAGTACCTTGGGTCAACCTTGGGTGCCAACTTGGCTGGATCACTAAATTTGGGCCAAAGCTTAGGTTTGGACTCTGCTTATCCTAGTGGTAGTCGCTCAAGACCCTCATCCAGGCCCACATCTTGCTATGGCCTGGATTTGTCTATCAAAAGGGACCCTTCGAGCTCTTCACTGAGACTCAAAGGTGACGGAGAATCATCAGGAGATGGACCAAGCTATCAAACCCCCTCTGGTCGCACCAAACCTACCAGCCTTCCTATTGTGCAAAGTGGACGTGGCCGGTTACCCATAGTGGCCCAGAACTCAGAGGAAGAGAGTCCCTTGAGCCCTGTAGGACAGCCCATGGGTATGGCCCGGGCATCAGCAGGACCTCTGCCACCCATTTCAGCTGATTCAAGGGACCAGTTTGGTTCCTGCCTGTCCTTGCAGGACTCACAGCAACATATCAGGGAAGAGCCCACCAGGGGTAGGGGTTATGTGCTTCTGGATGATCTTCAGGGCACCATGTCAGATAGTGAAGGTAAAAAAAAGACCTATTACACTGTCTTTCTTTTCCTTTTGAATATTTCATCCTTGAGCATGTCTAGTTATGTGTTGTCTTGCATGCATGTATTTCTAATGTGAATAATATTTAGCTATTGTGTATTTATTGAAAGCCTGCATGTGTTTGTCATTTTCCTGTTTTAACTATAACTTTGGTGAATGCAGTTTCGTCTTTCCATTTTCTGGTGTCGGTACATTTGGTCACTCTCTTGAGATCTGGTGTGCATGCATGCCTTTGTATATGTTGCTCTATGTCCTATAGGATGCATGTTCTGTCTTTCTGTCCGTGTTCCAGATATTCCAGACTTTCTGCTATTCTATTTACTGAGAGAGATCGTACACTCTAACTTTCCATTACAGCTTCATCATGTGGGAGGTTAGCGCTTGTGGCAATCCATATTTCATTCGGAGAAAACTATCATTTGTAGCTGTCTCAAAGAAGATTGTTTTCAAGTTTCTCAATTCCAACATTCAAATATACAAGACTTGAGCTACAATCAAAGAACTTATTTCAGATTTCGAAAACTTTACTTTTCCACAAATGAAACCCTGAAAAAGTGCCTCCCCACATGAAAACTTACACAACTGGTCCAGAATTCAGTCAATTGAGCCGGTTCTTCTAAAAGTATTTTAATTATTAGCTAATTATCAGCAAAATGTTCAACCCAGCAGCTGTAATAGCCAACAATATATTAATTATATATTTTTGATGTGTCATGTGAGATATGGTTGTTGTATTTCATAATCACATGTGTGGTTTCTTAGGATACTAAACTGTAGGCAAGAAAAGTACTTTACTCCAGTTAAATAATAAAAAAAATGATTTAAAGCATGTTGTCCTCCCAGTAAAAGGAACATGATTATTTTCATGTTTGAAATTCTCACGTGTGTGTAATAAATTCAAAACTTCAACTTGCATGTCTTGTCGTGAATACTTGCTTGTTCTGTGTTGTGATGCATCAGTGATTTAATGTTGCATGGAATACGTTTATGCCTGATAATCTTTCTCTGCACTTTCTTTATATTGTTTTGGCCCATTATTGGCTCATTATTTCCTGTGTGTTTGACTGTAAAAAGTTAATAATCTTAAATAAACAACATTACAAGTACAAATGATACAATAAATAGCAATGAAAAATTATGTGTGTTAGGAAAATATCCCATTTCATTAGTTATTTCTCTCCACACTTTCTATCAGACCATATTCTGAGCTGTCATCACTAAGAGGGCCCAGTTTTTTTTGTAAATGAAGTGAACGTTGTCTTATTCGAATACGTCAGTTGTTATTTTAGAGAGATGAGAAAATTTAGGTAAATCTCAGTTTACTGCAATAAGTTTTCCTGAAATGTGATTGAAAATGTGGCAGTTTAAGCTAGTGCAGATTCTGATGAAGGTCTTATTGTTTTACTGTATCATTCTGGTTTAAACGTTTAAAGATCCAAGTTGTGATTTATCTCGAATGCAGCGTAAATACTTTTTGGATCAATTCATATGGATCTCATAATCTTGCAATATAAACTCGTTTGCCTTGATTCCAGCCCTAAGTGATTCCCTGATGGCTTTGAACAGAGACGATGCGACCAATGGTAGAGTATTAGTTCAGTTCTTTAGTCATTCACGAGCTCACACATGATCCTGCACCACAAGTCGAATGCAATGCTCCATAAAATGATGACTAAATGTTGGGGAGGTTAAGGACAATTGTAAAATTGCAAATAAATATCACATTAACTTTAAATTTTGTATATGTTTGCATATGCAGTTTTACAAATCTATACATTATACAGAATAGTAGGAACAAATTTACATACCCAACATTTAAAGTCATAGGAAATTACTCTTTAGGTTATAGATAATGCTACTATACATATTTTACGAATACTGTTCAAGCTGCATTCTTTTTTTTCTGCTTATTTTACAGTAGCTGTGAAAATGTTGTGTTTCTCAGCATCAGTCCTAGTGAAATAATAAATCAGCTTTCTTTTGGCCCTTCCTCATATTTTCACCTCAGCTTCTAATGAGTATTTGCTTTCCACGAATATACATTTTTGCTTAATGGCATTTAATCACCTTTGAATCAGAAGTCATCCTCTCCAATTGGATGAAAAAGTGCAGGTTGTCAGATTGGCTCTAAAGTAGCGCTTGTTTTTCATCCCTGAAGCCTACCACCTTAGACGAGAGGAGACAGACTGGTTTGACAAACCGAGAGATGGGCGTTTGGAGAACGTACAAGACAAGAGACAGGTGAAACACGGAAGAAAGAAAAACACACAAACACACATTTTATTAAAGTTCTCACATGTACCATATACCACGTCCGAGCAGAAATAAAAATGCATGCACCCTGGATGTCAGTATGTGGTTTGTACCCAGATTAAGTAAAATGCCACATATACAGTATGTTCACGATGCAAAGAATCCATACTTACCTATCTCCCATCTACCTTGTACATACATGTCATCTCACCATTGTGTATGGACCACAGGGAAAAGTCCCATACTACCCCTTCCCTCACCTCAGGGTCAAACTGCAGAGGGATCCCAAAGACCGCAGTGTCTCAGGTAAAGTACCACAGTTTACGACATTTCATTCAGTAACATCCGCATGCTACCGTGTCCTGGAGTAGTTGTATGCTTTCAAAAGAGCCATGCACTCTAAAAGCTAATGCGCTGTTGCCTGTGATGCACGATTTAGATTTCATTGGCCCCATTGCTTAATAACTGCATCCGCCATGCACCGTTTACAGCACAGATATTCTTTTTCCTTTAATTGGATTTTAACGATGATGGAATGGATTTCGAAATGATTTTTAAAAAAAGAATAAAGTCAATCGAATGTGCACATTATTATGGATCATAACGCGTCGTCGTTGGGTTTATCGAGCATGACTAGTGCGCTTCATGCGTTTTTATTTACTCGATATTCAGGCCAAACCTCAACAAACTGGCGAGTCTCTTCCCCTGCCATCACGTTTCCATCACACCATTCCTGCAGGCTCAAAGCAGGCAGACATTTCATTTCCTGGCCTCCCCTTTGATTTGGCTGCTCTCCACGCTCATCAGTCATTGCCGTGCTCAAAATGGCGTATCCTTCACACTCAGGATTATCTTACGCAATTAACAAACAGCCCACAAAGGAGGCATTTTGTTCACGAGGGGCCCCGGTGCTGAGTCATTTTTGCCTCAGTCCTTTTGTTCTCTCGCTGCAGTAAACATGTTTGAGTGTTTTGTGCTGAAAAATGATTCTGTGTAGGTGAAGGCCTTTCTCTATGTGTGACCTGTGGAGGAATATAATAGATCCTTGTATGTTTTGTGGATGGGCAGCACACAAGTTGGAGTGTATCTCGTGACACATGCACCAACCACAGAAAGATTTAAAGCTTTTTAAGCTGGACAGTAAACAGGTTGTGATTCCTTCAATTTCATGCCTGTTTACGCTGATTAAGTAGCTGCCATTGAACCTACACAGGGCTTAAATAAACCAGTGTTGAAAAGGAAATGTAAATTTGTTCTTTCTTCACTTTTCTTGTCAACTTGTGATATTTTCTTTTACCTAAAAGTAAACTTTATTATGAATATTTACAATCCATATTTAAATAGAATAAATGTAAGCTGTCTGTTTTTCCTGTGTCTGTCAACTAATATTTACAGTATATGGAAATCAGTAAGAAATGAATCAACAATTTAGAACATTTAAATTGTACATGTTGCATCCTGGTGATTTAAAATTAACATACCATAATAATAATTCAAATAGAAAAGCTGATTCCCCAAAGTCTAATTCAGTTTTACCTAAATGTGTTGCTAAAGCGTTTTGGCTTTGTAGAGAGTTCACTTTGCTGAGTTTACGTGCGTTGACATCCAAAAGAAGGTGAAGACGTTCGATGCCAATGTTTGGCTCTCACCAGTTATTGTGTTTGAACGTGAACAGGAAATGGTCTGGGTATCCGCGTGGTTGGAGGGAAAGAGGTCCCCGGCAGTAATGGAGACATCGGAGCCTACGTTGCCAAAGTCCTACCTGGTGGAGCTGCGGAACAAACGGGAAAGATTCTCGAAGGTATGACCCTTAATCAAACTAAACTTCCCTTTTGTGCAAAAACATTAGTTTTATCACCTCCTGTGTAAAAGAAACTTTTCCAGATGCTGTCCAATGATTGTGACCCCAAGAAATGTGTCTTTTCCTGTCATTAATAATGTGTTTTTGGTTATTTTTCGTCTAAAATGTCATCAGATAAACCACCTACAGTAAGTGTCATGTGGGTGGAACCTACAACAGCCACAGTCAGATATGTCCCAGAGTCACGATGTAAATATAACGCACATAACCAGCAGATATATGACCTGTGGTCTCACCCTGACGCACCTCTCACTGACACCACCTGAGGATGAATTGCTGTCGCGGTGTATTTACAGGAGCACATTTCACGAGGCCTTATTGATTTCACACGAGGGAGTCGGGGGGGGGGGCAGTTGACCCTCTCGCCCTCCCAGTTCCATCTGGCTACTCCCAGTCCCCTTTAATCTCTGCGTTGTAGGTGTCGGACAATTGGTGAAGCTGTGGCCCTGAGTCTTTTTGAAGCTGCCACTCTGGTTGATCTATGGATGGCGAGATATAGGGAGGGAGAGATACGGCCAAGTTCAGACCTGTGTAGCGTCTGCAGTCCGTCTGTCTGAGCGTTCTGTGTCTTCTTCCATTTCCTGTTTTGTTTTTCTCTCCTTTCATGTCGCTAGTTTCTCTCCTCCCTCTGTTTGTCTGTGCTCTTCTGTATCAGGACATTCTGAGATAGTTCCAGTGAAAAACTGCATAATGAAAAGATGAAGATGAAACAAAAAGGAAACTGTGAAAAATAGATTGTGTATGACAGTCAAATTATACCCGCGTAACTTGAGTTCTTATTATATTGTATCACACATCATCACATATCAAGAACTTTACACCACTAGTGCTTCATGTTAGCGATACGAAGATCCCACTGTCTGATCCATCGTGGTTCGGGCCCTGAGCCCAGTAAGAAAGTCTGTGGTTGGAGCACATGAAGACTGCTCGGAGTCCCAAGAGTCAGGATGCATCTGTGGTGTTGTTCGCCACGAGGACAACTCGACCACGATAACACCCATAACCCTGTCATCAACAGTCAGCGGGAACACGGCGTCTCGCTCGCTGCGGCGCGAATACGGAGGAAATGTTGTCAGATCCAACCGGCGAGGAGGCTTGACACAGAACCAGTGTGTGTGTGTGTGTGTGTGTGTCTGTCGCTGAAAGTCCGGACTCACAATGGGACCAATTTTGATGAATAAAAATCAAAGTGAAACTACAGCACACCTTCCCTGTCACTCACACATGCAGCGAGAGGGTGTCCCCGCAAACAGAGGGCCCTCCGGATGAGCTGTTTCAACCTGTGTAAGTCCTGCCGGCGTGCAGGGTGTGTGTGTGTGTGTGTGTGTTTTGGGTTTGCCGTGCTGTGTGGATTCAAATCAACTCCCTCTGCTGAATTTAATACGGATAAATGGTCAGTTCCTGCTCCGAGACATTGGTCATCGCTGCAGCAGACTGGAGATTAGATTCTGTATTTCTTTCCAGCCGATAATGCATCCTGTTTGAAGTGTTATCCCCGCGAATCCTCGTTTTAGAGCTCAAACAAACACAAGCCCGTTTTGGAGTTTCAGTCCTTGAGCAGCTTTGTCACACGGCCACTGTTTGGGCTGTCAGCGGCATTCATCCCCGGCTCTGGCTCCAGTCCGATGCGCATGTTGTTCCAGTGCAAGAATCAAAGCGCGTCAAGTTTGTTCTCTCACGATCATTCGCTGTGAATCGAATTAGAATGAATTGATCCCTTTATTCATTCACAGAGCCGCCGCACGCTTCATGGTTTTTCTCTCCTTGGTTTCAAATGAAGTGTTTGTGTGGAATCTGCACAACACTGTATTTTTTTTTTGAACAACAGTTTTTTTCTTTGCGTGTAGGAATGCAAGTCCTGGAGTGGAACGCACTTCTTCTGACGGGGAAGACGTATGAGGAAGTGCAGGGGCTCGTCGGGCAGCCGTGTAATGATGCAGAAGTCTGTGTCAGGCTGTGAGTATCTTTCTCTCCCACTTGATCATTTCTTCCAAAGCTGTTTTTCAGTCTGTCTCCATTCCAGCGACAGACAGTGGCCGGATGATGTTTTCAGGTTGTCCATCTGTCCGTCCTAACGTCCATCCGTCCCATTTATACTTTAAGAACGTCTTGAGGGATTTTCTTACATATATATGACACGATATGATGTGTTTTTTCCAGTGATCTCAACATGCTTGCTGAGTCTGATGGTTCCCAGCATCTGGATTTCCAGGATCACAGCAAAGGTACATTACTTTTTTCTTGTTTTTCTCCAGCAACAACGTTCTTTTACTGCTTCTTCCTCTCCACCATCTCTGCCTCCTCTGGATTCTCGTAATTAACTTGCGTCGCTATGATTCCCTCTTTTCTCAAGTTCAACCGTGCGTTACTTATGGCCTTTTTTCCACTGAATTTCATCGAACCATTCTGGGAACATTAAATTGTTCTGCTGCTATAAAGCAGTGCCCTAATATTCTGCTTGATATTTTCATGTTCATGGTTTCTGTTGGAATTGGTGAACAAAGGTTTCCGTCCTTGCAACTTTCCCTTCATAAGCAGCAGTTAGATAATGCATGGGACTGTGTAGGTATGATGATGATGATTCTTACCTGTGTCTGTTGGAATGCACCCTGTAGGGGACAGACCTCCCAGGTCTCCGGGCGTTGACCCCAAGCAGCTGGCGGCCGAGCTGCAGAAAGTGTCACAGCAGCAGGCTCCCTCGTCCACCTCCTCCTCAGGTCTGCCCGCCACCAGCTCAGCGACCTCCAGTCCCGCTCAGCCGGGGTCACCGTCCGTCAGCAAGAAACGCCACAGCAGCAAGGCGAGTTGCCGTGTTCCCACTTTACAACAGAGAATTGTTGAGTTGAGATTTCAGATTATCACCTTTTAGATAGGGTGTTTACCAAGTTTTCCCAAATTAGCTTCACTTTTCCCAAAGGATATAGAGCGGCAAGCCAGTGGGAAGGAGTTTCCACCCAGGGGGGAACCTGAGGAAATTTGGGTGCCTCTGGTACATCCACTGTTCCTTCATATACACTGATTTTAATTATTGCATATTTCAGTAAGTTTCCTCTCTGATAAAAATGTGCTGAATTATTTTAAATGAAAATTAGGAATTATAAATTCACTCAAAAATAGGAGAAAATAAAGGAAAGTGCCTGGTAGCACTTGTTAAATGTGCTTATTCGCTCGCATGCACAGTCAAATATGGCCAATTAAACAAATCACGCAGAATTAGAATTAGAGGCCAAAATGAGCCATAGTAAAGAAACTATCTGAACTTCAATGGGTGGTTGGCTATTTGCAGGCAGCACTGCTTTAGGGTCTTTTCTGTTATAATCAGAATAGATTAACAGAATAGAAAAGAAAATAGAAAAGAAAAACAATAGCAGAACAGCCGTAAAACTGGTTGTAGCTTATCCTATGCATCATATGCTTATACACAGATGCATCATTAACTCATAGTTCAAGCACAGCATGAAGTATAGCACAGTACAGTACAGCACAGTACACAGTGTACACGACGAACACCCACCAGTAAACATAAGACCTCCACCTACAGATTCTTTCCAGCAGGAGCCTGACATGTTGCTTTTTACTCTTACAGACGGCAGAGGGAACAAAGACCCAGTCTCATCCCATCTCCGGAGAGATACAGGTCTGGAGAAAGATGAATTCTGTCCTCTCAAATTTAAAATATGGTTATTTCTTTTTACATGGTTTCTCGTGCTCTTGCATTGTTTCTCCCTCCCAGTGCGTGTGAATGAATTCCTTTGCACTGTGCTTCGTTCTGCAGCTACAAATCCACTACGACAAGCAGCTGGGAAACCTGATCGTTCACGTCCTGCAGGCCAGAGACCTTGCACCGCGGGACAACAATGGCTACTCCGACCCGTTTGTCAAAGTGTATCTGCTGCCAGGGAGAGGGTGAGTCCAGGGTGTGGAACCTGCAAGCACAACTGAAATAGTTCAGGAAAAGGAACACGGTCAGTTTAGGATTAATGATACGAAGTGAGAACAAACAGTGTGTAGGTATGATCGATTGAAACAGACGTGTGTACAGATTTTCATCCGTCTGCCGTCTTTTTCAGCCACTTTTTGGGGAAGGGGAATTTGAGTGCGCCCCCGCTTAGATGTTCGCATTCACATCCAGGCTCTGCAGGCGGCCACTTTGTTAAGCTCCAACCTGATTTCCATTCATTTCCAAATCGATTTACAATTGATTTGGGCTTACCATGACATCTTTCAATGTGCAGCACATGGCCTCTCTTATGTATCACCTCCACAGAACCTTCAGTGCACAAATGTTACGTTTAATACCGTCCCAGGTTCTCGGGTTCTTGTACCTCCACTCCCTTATCGCTGCTGAATGACATCATGTAGATGAGGTTCAGTGCACTTGTGTTGTTGTTGCCCCTGTTGATGGGTGCTCTCCTGTAGGTGTGAGTGCAGTCAAAATCAATAGCTCTCATATTTACTTGAAACACAATCCACACTCGCTCGTACAATCCACAGCTCCCCGCTCACTGTGATTGTGCTTTAATGTAATTGACTCTCCCACCCTCTCTGCTGTATGAGCTCCCGAGAGAGAGAGTTTGTGTTATTTTCTCCCCGTGATCGTTTCAGATATGAGCAGCGATACACGGCTGTGGGCTCCGCAGCCGCCCCTCCGTCAGGCTTTTCACTTTTCACGGAAGCAGATGCAAACACCACAGCGGATTTTAGAGAGGGTTGAGATTATGCTAAGTCACAGTAAGAGTGGCTCCCGCGCTACAGGAAGTGGTGACGGACACATTTGCACATTTGTTTAAGCGCATGTGTGCACATACTGTATATGCTACATGTGTATACATGGTTCAATCTCACAGCTGTAAGAGGCTTTTCAGATGCATCACAGATCTACTGTAAACTACATGGAGGTCCTGCAGCGCGTTCGATGGTTTCAAATCATAATTTAACACACAGCAACCAGGAGAGAGGAAAGAAATGGTGAATGTAATGTGTCAGTGTGAATAAAGCTGGAATTATGCTTCTTGGTGCTGCATTTTATACTTGTACAGATTGGGTTTCGAACGCAAGTGTCCACCAGGAAGCAGCGTCACGTTGAACAAATCACAATTCAAAGAAAGAAGAAAGTGCAGTACCCGTTGTAAACCTGCCTTTCTGGAATGGGCCGTTTCATTTGGCCCTGTGGTGATGCTGGTTGCAGTTTCCAGCTGCAACCAGCATCAGGAAATGGAAAACTTCACCCTTCGCCGTGTAAACAAATACGGAAGAATTAACAACAGTGTTAATGGAAACGACAGTGACAAGATGTTCAAAAGATAATAAGTGATTCAAGGAAGAATTTTGCTTCTTATGTTCTGCTTGAAGATCGTTTGTGGCAGAACTTCCCCGGCTGAGATTTGAATAAATAAAAAGATCTGACGTGATGTGCAGGTTTCTGGAGGGTGTCGGTTCCTCTGCAGCCTGCCGACCTTTCCTCCTGTGCTTAGGTTCACACAGATGACTGTGCATGTGTCCACTGAAGCATAATTCTGGCTTAAGTTGAAATGCAAGGTTTCTGTGTCCCAATTTGGGTTTGTACCACTTCAAACCGTTGCTCATGTCTCTGCAGCAGATCTCCACTCAGTTTGCCAAAGGATGCGTAACATCACCTGAAAGCCCTGTTTACACACATACATGAAATTCATCAGACACCGAAGCGCAAGTTCAATCCGGCCACTGCAGCTCCAACCCACAGCTCCCTGCTCCTGCCCCTGAACACAGCATTAATGACTCACACACTCAGACTACAGTGATTTCTCCACCCCCCCCTCCCCCCACCGCCCTTCCACATACGCACTCACAGTCCACAGACACTCTCTGACCCCCACCCTCCCTCTGACTATTCTTTCTGTATGTTGTTCTTTATATTTAATGCATGCTGGACCCCCCTCAGTCAGGTCATGGTTGTCCAGAACGCCAGGTATGTGACTTGCCCACTTTGGCACTTTTTCTAAATTTGGTTGTCAGTTTGGTGAAGGTAACCGAAAGGTCGGGAACCAATCGGAGGCTTTTGATTGATCCGAGTCGCTACGCTCAGTCCCACAAAGTCCCTTTCACCCTGGAACGATTCCGCATCTCTCCCCTCCCCCTCGTCCCCATATTCTCATGATGTCCCCCTCACCTGTAGGCTCAGTGTCTTTGCATTGCATTTACAAAACCCCTAAATAACATCTTACCATGTCCCTTTAACATAACACGTCTAAACATATCGTCCTCTGTGCTGACGATTAACGTTTCCCAGCTAACTGTTGTGTTTCCCTGGTAGATTCTCTGTTTCTGTTCCCTGACATCGACCCCGACCCCCTTTGGTTTGTCCCTGTTTTGTGGTGAAAATCCCCCCAGTAACGTCCCCCATTGCCCCCTGACATCGTACTGTGCCCAAGATGCCACATTTAATACACACTCCCATTATTTTGCGCCGCAGTCCTTATTCATCCCATTACTTCCCGATACATGGTAGATTGTCCTTGTCTCTCCCGAAAACTAACTCCTCCAGGCGAACTCATGAATCTACAATCGTAAATCAAACCTGATACACTGCAAAAAACATCCATCTTAACAAGTCATTCATTCTATTCCAGTGATGTAAAATATTTTTATTTCTTAAACCGAGTGAAATAAAAAAAGTCATTGAAGTCAGATTATGGTGCAAATTGGCCTTAACTTTAACTGAGAATAACTAAATTTAGAAACATTTTCACCTGTTTTAGGGCATTTACATTTAAAATGACTTGACAGACGTCAAAATGGACTTTTTTGCAGCCCAGCCTGACATCGTACCCTGCTCTCCATACCGCCCAAACAATGTGCATCACTTCCATTCTCTCCCCTCTATACTGTCACATTGTGCCCTGCTCCAGTATGTCGTGCTCTCTGCATTGTGCTGGTCCACTGTAACCTGCAGGACACACGTCTGTGACCGCTGTTGCGATTTATGTCCCCCTCCCCCCCAAAAAAAACCCCACAGTGCTGAAAACAAGAGGAGGTCTAAACATGCCGGCAAGAGCCTCAACCCCGAGTGGAACCAGACTGTCATCTACAAGAACATCCACCTGGAGCAGGTGCGTATGTGCTCAGAGACACACGTGCAGCATCATACATTTTTCTTATGTCGTCAAAGCGTGAGAATTTAAACGAGTACAACTTCCAGGCCCCTCCTCACCTTTCCACCGAGCTCCAGAGCTGTCTGCAAAGCCCCTCCCTGAGGTGCATGTGCAAGACAATGACGTTAGCCAGACTATTATCCAAGTAACATGAGAGCTGCTGCTGGCTGGGCTAAGTGGTAAACTACTACTGCAACACTTACCCCTCCGAGCTAAGTGTAAGGGTCGGAATATATATATATACTTGCTGTTAACTCCATGTAAACAAGATGACTGCTTCATTTATCCTGTGTCTGTTTCATGCATAGCGTGTGCATGTCCTCAGAAATTCACAAGCCGCAATACCCACATAATAGGTTGGGGCAGTAGCGAGTCCTGGACAGGATTAATCGGGCATGTCAGCGTCAGAAATGGTGGAGAATTAATGTAGAGGGGAGCGCTGTACATTCTTACCGGCACCAAGGGCCCGGCGTTATATTACATCTCAAAAGTACGACGGTGTTTTTTAAAGATTACGTTTTAATAACTTTTTCTATATCTCTACAGCAAGTACAGTTAATAAATGGAAACATGAACCAAATGGCTCAGTTTCCATGTTAAATGAAAAGAAAACACTACTCCAAAGTGTTGGCTGTTCTCTGCTGGCACGCTGACTAATATTGAGGCCATTGGTTTTAGTGGAGCAGATGGATACAACCACTGGGATTTAATTATACCATTTTAGATGATATTGTAGATTTCTTGGACCCATAACAATCATAGCAACTCTCTTTTTTTTTTTTTTAAAGCTTCCTAAATGACTTCACGTTTTTTCTTTTCCCATTTTCTTTTGCATAAGTTACAATCAAAATCCACTGACTCTTTACATGTGTGTCCCAGCTGAGGAAGAAGACCCTGGAGGTCAGCGTGTGGGACTACGACAAGTGCACCTCTAACGATTTCTTGGGAGAGGTAAACTTCTTTGACAGTTTCTTCTCAGAGGTGTCCCTGCCGCTTTTTGTGCATTTCCCCGATTCAACTGCTGCTCGTTGCCAGGTCCTCATCGACCTGTCCAGCATGGCCCAGCTGGACAACGTCCCGCGCTGGCTCCCCCTGAAGGAGCAGAGCGAGGGCGAACACCACCGGCGCTCCCACACGAGCCAGAGCCGACACGGATCCTCTAAACCCTCCTCGCAGCACTCCTCCCCGAAAACCACCGGCTCCTTGCACGATATTCAGGACTCGCCGAAATCGTCTGTGATCAAGAGCCGAAGCCACGGGATCTTTCCAGACCCGGCGAAGGGTAGGACACGTTCAGTTTCCCCCCTCCCTGCTCAACTCTATCACCCTCATCCCCCAACAACCCTCAGTACCCTTCTGCTCTTCTGCTTCCCTCTTTATTCGTCCTTTCCTCTTCTTAATCTCCACACTGCACTCTCTTCCTCTCACTTCTATCTCAGTGTCCACCTGTTTTTTCTTTCTCTGCAAATAACCAGCACCTTCCTTCCTCTGCTCATTTTTGTACACCCATCGTAGCTTCAGCAGCTTCATGCTTTTTGCTTTCTCATGGTCTGTATTCTTGGTTGCCATGATGCCACCCAGCTCAGAGGCCTAGCCTTAGCTTCTCTCCCTAACACAGAGGGCAACATGGCCGTGGAAGGCTTTGAATTCATTTAGAAAAATAACAATCAAATTTAATGAGGGTGCTCGGCTATAATAGAAACATTAAGGTGGTTACCTGGCTAGAAGCAGGAGCTCATTCCCCTCAGGGGGTAACAGCCTCAGTTCACGAAAGTAAAAGATAGATTTCTTTTGGTAATTTGGTGAATCTGGTTGTTTTAGACACGCAGGTGCCCACTATCGAGAAATCTCACAGTAGCCCTGGCACATCGAAGCCTTCCCCGTCCGAGGGCCAGAGCCACAGCCATGGACACAGCCAACACTCTCGCTCGCACGGCGCTTCGCGCTCCAGCAAAAGCGCCGCGCGGCAGCACCATCCGGACGGCGGCACTGGAAGCAGCGGAGGCGCTGCCATAGCAACGGGCCCCGATGCCCCACAGCAGTCGCAGCAGCAGCAGCCGCCGCCGCCGCAACGCCTCCAACCAAGTAAACCAAGACGCAAATAAAGCCTACGCAGCATGGCCTCCTCGCACTCATCTGTTCTTCCTCCTGTTCAGTTTCTTTTTTCCTATTCTTTTCATTTCCTTTTCAGTTCCTGGTTCCCCTCACTTCTTACTTACACCCTCTGGTCCGCTTCCTTGTCGCGATCACAGTGTGTGCGTCTCCCACCGCTTCCCTTCTGTATGTACTCTGTAGTGTGTAGCGCCCGCACCTCACCTGTACTGCAGCACACTGTCTTTGACCTTTGACCTGAGTTTGACGCCCTTTCATCCGACCTAAAGAGGCATAGTGGTTAAACGTAGAAAGGACAGATCTTAATGATTAAAATCCCGTAAACATTAAAAAAAGCTAAGAGGCTGCAAGTTTAAAGGAAATTAAACATGTTATCCAGGTTGAAGATAAAGTTTTACTGTTTTTAATCATAAACTTTACTCAGCGTAGGAACTCAGAGTTTGACAGCATGAAAAACTGAAAATCTGAAAAAGAGACAGAAGCCTTGAAGGTGCTGATCTCCAGGAACGAATCAGTAAACCCGTCACTTAATGTCGTCTCCAGCTCTTTAAAATGACCAGATATTTATGACCAAATATAAACGTTATAAGTTGAGTTAGTTCGTAAGTGGACAGGTAGCGTTTGGACTGATTCATCCAACCTTTAAAACAGAAGAACGTTGCGATCCCAACCCCCTCCTAAAAATATCATTAACCTCTTTTGCTATTTTTGTTTCCTATTTTGGATTTTTTTATTTTCTTTTACTTTCTGTTTATCAATAATCAATTACCAGCTTTTCTGAAGCTCCTCCACTGAGATGGCTGAGCATGCAGTCTGCTAACCCCCATCCCCAACCTGACCCACAATGCAACTCAGTCGATGCTGCACACCCCGCCCCCTTCATGACATGCGGAGGGGCAAACGTGCACCGCACACTGTGGCTGCATGTGATTGACAGTCAAGCTGGTTGCCATGGTGAAGATAAACTGCTCTCTGAATCTCCATCTCGCTCCTCCTCCTCCTCCTCCTCCTCTCATCTTGAACTTCGACCCCCATGACCTTTGTCTCCTGG
Source organism: Hippoglossus stenolepis (assembly GCF_022539355.2). NCBI lineage: Eukaryota > Metazoa > Chordata > Actinopteri > Pleuronectiformes > Pleuronectidae > Hippoglossus > Hippoglossus stenolepis. Next base: position 12,863,887 of record NC_061504.1, read on the forward strand.
CGTTGACCCCTCCCCGACACCTGACCTGCGCCTGCGAAAAAAAACAAACAGGCCAAAGAGGCCGCCTCTCACTGAGGCACCAGAGACACAGCGTAGTGGGCGTGCTCACCATTCAGAGAGCCCAGTCCGATTGGCTGCCTGCCCTGCCATCGGCCGTGTCTGCCACAGGGGGCCGAGCGGAGGGCCGACGCCTGACGCTCAGGAAAGCCATGTCAGAAGAGAGGCCGCAGAGCACCGGAGGTGAGCGTTTGCCCCACGAGTCTCCTCTCTGCCGTGTGACTGAAGCACTGATGGAGCAAAGGAGGGAGAGAGTGAGAGAAAGAGAGGATGCAATGCTACTAACGCACACCTGCATAAAAGAGAGAGAGAGAGAGAGAGAGAAAGGGAGGGGGGGGGTCTTTAAAAGCTAATGAGAGAGACAGGAAGTCAGAGAGAGAGAGAGAGAGAGTCGCACTCACTCACACCACATCACCAGCGATTCATGCAGCGAGGCACACTTCCTTCACGGCCACCGACACAGTTCACTGATACCAGGAAATGAAAGTCTCAGACTGGTGGGGTGACTCACTGAGAGTCACGACTCCCCCGCTGCTTCATTGAGCCGGTATCAGTGAGCGTGGTGCCTGAAAGAAAGAAGCAGGAAAAAGTGTCTGCATGGATCCTGTTCTGCACCACATCCACACATCCCATTCATACTCACACGACCCGATCAGCTGTGTGACACCAAAAATGTTAATTCACCTTAAATATGTTGTGTTTAAAAAGGTTTAAAGATCCTTTAAACTCCTCCTGATGTGAAGCTGTCATCGTGTAATCGTAACTTTGTTTAATCTAAACCAGCGCAGACTAAGATATTAGATGAATTAAAATGGTTCATATAGTAAACTAACAACGTCACTAGGGTCTACGTGCCTCTTGTGTGGTCTTGCATAAACACATCTGTGTGATATCTCTGGATTTGTTTCTGTGTCTCGTGTTGAAGCTTCATATGTGGATTATTACCGTCTTGTCTTTGTCCAAGAGAAAGACACATTGTTCGTCCATGTGCTTCCTGCTAGTCTTCGGTGTTTGTGTGCAATTCATTACAATTCAGTTCCGTGAACATTAAAAGGTGATTTTAGCCGCTGCAGATGTTAACTGATGCTTCTTGGCCCCAGCTTTTTTACTTCCCTGGACGTGGCAGAGGTGCAACTCTTTTTTTTCTTCTTCTGTTCCCTCCTGTCTTTTGTCCTTGTCTTGTCGTGATGGATGCGGTCGTATCTCTGCACAGCTCGTTCAGGCTACAGATCCGGCGACGCCCCGGTCACAGCGGCCTCGCTGGACAGCGGCCTGAGTGGCAGCGCCTACAGCTTATTGGACGAAGAGGCGGAGGCGAACGAGGTGGACAGTGCCATCTTCCAGGTGCCCCGATTGTGAGTCGGCAAAGACTTTTACCTCAACATTGTGAATGTATTATAAATGTTGCAATGATGCTTAACCATTCGAACCCACGGATACATATTAAACCTCTTATAATGTATAATTTGTCTGATTTTGTTCCTTGCCATTTTAGTGGAAAGATTCCAAACGGCACGGACCCGATGAAATCATCTCTGGGACACGTTGACGCTGAAGGTGAGACATGTGTGTGTGTTAGTGTGTGTGTGTGTGTGTGTGTGTGTGTGTGTGTGTGTGTGTGTGTGTGTGTGTGTGTGTGTGTGTGTGTGTGTGTGTGTGTGTGTGTGTGTGTGTGTGTGTGTGTGTGTGTGTGTGTGTGTGTTAGTGTGTGTGTGTGTGTAGAGATGGACGACATGTCATAAAGTGAAGCCAACACATTGTGATTGCCCCCCTGGTGGCCGGCTGCAGTAAAAGTCATAATTCCTGCCTTCTCCATGTTAGTGGATGGGACATGAACCTGATGTTGAACTGATGTTTGTTCAAGTGTTCATGTTTCTTGTAAATTAGATTTTAAGTAGTTTTTATTATCTATGAAGTGTAAGTTCATAGATAATAAAAACAGTGTTGATGCCTGTATATAAAACATACAATAATACACACTTTTGCAAGTAGAGTATAAGATGTTAAATAAACCTTACCGTCATATTGTATCTAGAACCGTTTACAGGTTATTTTCATCATTATGTCTTGGCTAATGTTCCTGGTCGCTCCCTCCTGCCTGTGATGCCGTGAGTCATGTCACTGTGACTAATTCAGAGGAGCACAGACGACCTTAAAGAGCTAGAAAGACCCGAGGTTCGCTAACGCTCTCTTTACAGCAAAGACTGGAGCTCAGTACACACACACACACACACACACACACACACACACACACACGGATTAACACGTTTACACTCATCTGCGCTCTTCCTTCATCTCCCTATCGCTTTGTCATCTGCTCTCAGGCTCTTTGTGTGTGTGTGTCTCTGTAACACACACACACACACATACACACACACACACACACACAGAGGCTTCCCTGACGGAGTTCTTGTTGACCCAGCTTTCAAAACTGTCGTGTCCGCTCAGTTGCCACGGCAACTACAGGTCAGGCAGAGTGGCTCATAACTTGTTCTCATCCTTGTTAAACAAATAAAAGCATTTGCTCGCAGGCCCCGTTTTATATATTACTCATCATGAAAGTGCACTAAGTGTCCAGTAGAGGGCGGTGTCAGTGAGGAGACGCCTCATTTTAACAGAGCAGCAAAGGAAAACAGGGAGACACAAATTGATGGAATGGGTATTACATCTGTCTAGTGATGAAACGACTTCCATCCATCCACTAGCTATACCGCTTCTTTTCATTTATGTCTCAATGTGAATGACTTCATTTGTGTGTGTGTGTGTGTGTGTGTGTGTGTGTGTGTGTGTGTGTGTGTGTGTGTGTGTGTGTGTGTGTGTGTGTGTGTGTGTGTGTGTGTGTGTGTGTGTGTGTGTGTGTGTGTGTGTGTGTCGCATCAGGTAAATCCCAGATAATGGGTGAGATAAAGATCGCTCTGAAGAAGGAGATGAAGACGGAGGGGGAGCATCTAGTCCTTGAGATTCTTCAATGTCGCAACATCACCTACAAGTTCAAGAGTCCGGACCACCTGCCTGGTAACAGATGACACGTTGACTATACACACGACAGCAGCTTCACATTTACTGGATACACACAGAAACTCACCTGGATAACAAACAGCAAACTGTATTTTCTATCGATTTATTACCTCCCGGTGCAATATTGTCTCTTCGTGGCATTCAAACAGACTTTTACATGATTATGCATCATTTTGTATATTTGACAGCTGGTAAACCCACACAAACACGAGTTCAGAAGGACTGGCATCTGACATACCATTACATCGTTGCCAGGTTTTTTTTTCTAGGTGCTGAGACACGTGTTGCGACTGTTTTTCCAGTTACATTAGGAATATATTAACTGACTCTTCCATAATATAGAATGTACGTGCACGGCTACAGAAACCATTAAGACGAGGGAAGCTCACACATGAACACATAACTGAAAATCTGGTTATTTGGCATTTAATGATATTATAATTTATCACTATGATTACTGTAGCTGTCTGGAAGGATATGGAAACTAGCAGCACGTTGAACTGTGTCGGAAACTAAGCGGTGATATTTTTATACAGCATGATTTTAGATGTGAAGCCACCGTTATAAATACTGGACGTGTGTGTCTCAGTAAAATCACACTTCTCTTCCACCTCCTCCTCGTAATATTTACATCCTGGCGTCCAGGCTTCCTGCTGCTTGTTTGATTTGCCTTCTGGCATCTGAACACAAATCTTTATTCCTATTGACAGTATATGGTTGTTCTGCAGTAAAAATAAGCCTCATTAAACCTTAACATTAACCCTTTAATGTTAATCTGGTTACGTGCAACAGTACTTGTTAATGTTATTGGTACTTTGGTGTTTTCTTCTCTGCAAATTCTTTAGAGTTACAGCGCTTTTGTTGCCCTCCAGTGGCCGGCTGCAGAAAAACATGAAACTCCAACTAATCAAATAGTAAAAACTAAAATCCATCTTCTACAAAATGTGACACAGAAAGAGTGATTTACCATTTGATGGTACTTTGTAGGTTATTTATTGCTAATGTACAGGATGTTTGCATTATCATGTATCATGCAGGTACAAACACTATAAACAAGTTAGAAAACATAGAGCGGCACGGCTAAATATATAGAGTGTCAATAGATAGCATCAAACAACGCTGTCAGAATTACGGTGATGTGTGTGTGTGTGTGTCCGTCCACAGATCTTTATGTGAAGCTCTACGTGGTGAACATCGCCACCCAGAAACGGATCATCAAGAAAAAGACCAGAGTGTGTCGTCACGACCGCGAACCGTCTTTCAACGAAACCTTCCGCTTCTGTATGAACCCGACCGGACACTCGCTACAGGTACCCCCACCCCTCAGATCCTCACACACACAAACACACACACAAACCCACACACTTACAAAAAAAATTATAGCTACATACAGTATTTCAATGATAAGAGTTAGAAGCTCTCTGCAAACAAACTAAATGCTTTAAAACTCACACATTTGAACATTATATCCCATTCTTTCCTACTTAATGCTCTGCTAAGCTCAGATAATCACCTGGCAAGCTTCATATTTATTTTATAGACATGTAACTGTCAGAAAAACAAGAATAAAACTCTGTTCCAAACATAGCTAACCTTGTTGTCCTGTTACTCTCTGATCCAGCTGTTCCTCGTGTCCAACGGGGGCAAGTTTATGAAGAAGACCCTGATCGGGGAGGCCTACGTTTGGCTGGACAAAGTCGACCTCCGCAAGCGAGTGGTGAGCTGGCACAAGCTGCTCGCCAGCAACGCCCAGATCCACTCGTAGAGAAAGACGGGAAAAAAAACAAGACCCGAGGAGGTTTCTGACATGTAGGGACACCTCGGTCCGGACACTGATCCACTCTTGTTTGAGGGGGAAGTTTGTGAGAACGGTGAAAAAGGGGTAAAACATTTCTTGGTTCAGTCTTTAGCTTGAGTTCAGGAGGGTGAAAAAAGATGTCTGGTGATGATTTCTGAGAGGAGGAGGATTGAATTGACGCGTTTACAGGACATGAACACGTTTACAGGACGCACACGGTGTACAGTAGTGGAGCCAGGGCCGAGGAGAAGTGCTGAGTTCAGAGGTCAGGTGCGGAATCAACCAGGTATTACACACTTTCATTCACACAAACACACACACAATTTTGCACATAATCATTCACGCAGCAGAGAAATCTTCATTTTAACAGATACAGGGACAGAATGGACGCACTTGCAGATTGTAATTTTATTTATAATCTTTATCCATGGAAGTTTTTCCCCCCCTCATTATCGTCTTTATTATTATGACGTGCAGAGTTTTATTGATTTAAAACAAAAAAAAGCATTTTTGAGAATGAAATATTGAAGACTCCCCCCGACGGAGGCCTCGTATTTATTTTTGTATTATGAGATTAGCGTAGACGCTCTATCATTTGTCTTCACCTCGATTATTTCAAATTGTATCCTGGGATGGAAGTATAGTATATTTTATAACACACTACCTATCACTCCGGTTCGAGAGGGAGAAAAAAGAATCGCAGCGAACATGTTTTTGAATTTATCAACAAAAGCATTTAATAATTGTGCCCCCACCTTTTTCCCACCTTAAATATATTATTTGATAAATGATAAATATTATAATATATATCAGATTGGACACTATATATTGTGCGCATGACTCTATCTATTTGGTATGCACAAAAAAAAAATCACCTCTAAGGTTCACTTTGTAAATAGTGAAGTGTCATAGCTGGAAATCAACTATAACATATTTAGATAGATATATAGATTTCTTTATTGCGGACAATCGAGTCTTAATGATTGTGACATAGAGCTTTTATTTGTCCATGACACTGTTTTGAGATCGTCTTTCTGTTCGTGAGATCCAAGCACATCGCAAATCTTGTACGAGTCAAGTCAACGACGCGCGCTTTTTGTGGTATTTTTGCACTTTTCCCGCTTAGAATGTAAAAACCAGTCGCCATCAAAATGAGATATTCGTTCCTTTTTTCGAGGTGAGGAAGTGGAGAGGTGAGGAAGAGAAAAACAAGGGATGACAACACGAGGAAATGCCGCAAACTATCCTTGAAAGAAAACATCACTGCTATCACGCTTAGGTACGACAGTGCTATGACAGAGGCACGTCGATGTGTCGTCCTCAGCGTTTCTGTGTGTTGTCTCGATATTACCGACGATGTTGTGTCTTTCTGATATTCATCACGTCCTGGGGAAGGTCAACCTGTGTCTGGAAGTCAAGAAGCAGCACAGCGGGGTCCATTCGACATTCTCACTCAAACTCAGCAGCGAGGCGACACTTGATATCTGAGTGATTTCTATGCAACGTCTACTGTGTGAAGGTGGTAACTGCATCTTGACTTGCCGGAAGTGTGTGACACTTCATGGGGAGAGGAAACCAACGATTTTTCATTTTATTTTGCACCGCTGTGTTTTCACGTCCTCCTTCGAATGGTCACTGCTTTAATATAGTTTCTATTTATTTTATTCAATGTATTGTTTTGTAATCGCTGTACGAATCTTTGTTTATCGCCTGTGAGACTGTGTCATATGTTGTATTACATTTGTTTACAGTACATATCAGGTGTACATACAAGAATAATGTTGAGAGATTTTGGTTTTTATACACAATGTAGTGCTTGTTTACAACGTTTAGAGGGGCCCGAAACTCAGAGAACCAACATTTATGCCCTTTGTGCACGATCACACACACTCACCTATGGAGGTCGCCATGTTGAGATCCTCAATATCACTTAGTTGCGAATCAAAATATGGAAAAAAATAACATTCCTATACGTACTTCTCCCCGGTATGTGTTTGAGAAGCGACCCCCCCAAAAAAAATGAAATCACAACAGTAGTAGTTTTGAGGTCACTATGGTGTTATTATCTCTTTTCTTATTTTTATATCCATGTGCTTGTGTGTGCAGCGTCCTCACGCCAAGTCCATGCACGTCACCGGTTTCCGATGCGTATCCCTTCGTTCAAAGTGTCGTCCGTCTAATAGATATCAACTTTAAAATCTCGCTACACACAAAGAATCGCAAAACACACGCGCTCACACACAAACACACAGACGCCATCTCCCTATTTCCAACCTTGTAAATACATAGCTTTTTATACCGGGGGTTTGGGGGAGCAATAGGTCTTTTAGCGGACGAATTAAAAAAGAAAGGTGTGTGATCATAGAAGTAACAGGACGTTGTTTATTCTCTTGATCAGTGTACAGTGGACGGACTGAGAAACGACCTTACGGACGAACTTTGACCCGAACCCTTTACACCAAAACACGGAAGGTTTACCAGAGTCTAGCGACACGGACTATCGTCTATCTTAACAGCTCAAGTAGTTGCAGGAGAATTTAAATGTGCTCACACTGGATGTTGCATGTTTCGTTGGTGGTTCATACTATTTTTGTGTCCAGATATTACTAAAGAATAAAAAAACGAATGAGGTAGAGAGACAGAGAGAGAGACAGAGAGAGAGATATAGAACAAAAATGTTATGGGGGGGAGGGGGGGGAGAACTATGAAGAAAACTTATTAAAATTATCGATGATGTATGCTGACTGTACAAAGATTATGCTTGTAAAACCTGTCTGGTTTTTCACTTGTAAGTAAACAGAAAAAAAAATCTAACGTCATGGTTTTGTGATTGTATACAGGAGGTATTGATAAATTATGCAAATTGTGCTGTAAAAATGGCTGTTGCCCCATGTCTAAATATTAAATATCAGTACAAATGAAGTGTTGTTGTGTATTGCCATTGTCACATACTGTGTATTCCATTATTAGAGTATTTTGTAACATTTTAAACTTAGGAGTCATCATAGCTGGTGTCCACAAGATGGTGCCATTTGTTTTCGGTTGTCACACAAGTTAAAGGAAACACCTTGTACATTTGACGTAGTTTACAGAACCTTAAGAAGGTGTTATGGCTCCTTTTCAAGGTTCTGCTGGTGATTGGGTTGGTTTTCAGGATCTTTAAGATCATCAAGGTCATTTTGGAAGGTTCAAGGAGTCTTTTAGTGGTCGTTTAAGAAATCCCAAAAGTCCACTAGTTGGCCTCAAGGACATTCTGGTGGTCATTTAAAGGGTGTAGGTGTCTTTTGGAGGTTGAATGGGTCATGTAAAAGGATGAGGGAGTCCTAGTGACCCTTTAGGACATTTTAAGATAAGATAAGATAAGATAATCCTTTAATAGTCCCACAAAGGGGAAATTTTCAATATTACAGCAGCAAGAGTCAAAAATAGGCATCAGTGAGTAATAATAGGTAACAAGCAATACTTAAGTGTGAGGATAATAATACAGAAGAATATGAATGGAATAGAAACTAATATATTTGATATTTAAAAGTGCTGGTGTTGCCTTTAACATTAACAATGGCTATGTTCCATTCCAGTCTACACAACATGGTGCATTTTATAACCGTTCCAAATATTTTACAGTTTGTCCAAGTTCTTAATAGTGGATGACTGGATTTAATGGTTAGACACTCATTTCCCACTATTTACAAGGTCTTCACTGACGAGAAAGCCACGTTGTCCCTCCCCACTTGATCTCATGGGGCCAGTGTTGAGGGAAGATTGAATTTAAATGCCAGCATTTCTATCATTCTACCAGCAGGGGGAGTGGGAAACCAAGTTACCAACCGAGTCACCCAATGAAATGTTTCTGCTGTGGATTTCTTTAGGAACCTTTGGACCTGTTGTTTTACACAATACCGTGTGTCTGTGTGTGTGTGTGTGTGTGTGTGTGTGTGCGTGTGTCTGTGTGTCTGTGTGTGAGTGAGAGATAGAGAGATACTTGTATCCACCAGGACCGCATTTCAATATTTTGATATATTGTCCAGCTATCAAACGACATTTGACGATTTCAGTAGAAAAAAAAAATAGATTAAAAATACAATAAATTATTAAAAGATCTGTAATAAAAGATGAACTGATGTGAGGCCTGACGAGGACCAGTGAAGGGACTCTTCGTCACGTTGGTGATTTAATTATGAACTTCGCGTGGACACGTGTTGCAGACGCCATCAACGCCTGGAATAGCCTCATGTGGATCTGTGAGCAGCAGTGGCATCTGTATTTTTAAACAGAGAAACCTTTTAAATATAGATGAGCGCTGGGGTGTCGCCACAAGCTATATTCAGAAAGATTGACATGAGACTGTATTTAGAAATTCAAAGATGTATCACACAAAATAAAAAATTAAACTAAATTATTCACAGTTTCTGTCTAGACTAGTTTAATTTATGATTTTCCCTCAGTTCCCAGTGTCCAGGTTAAGGTAAGCTAACATGCTAGCTGTATAGCTTCATATATCTTGTGCTTCCGGCATCATTTGGAGCCAGAGTCAGTGTAGAAAGAATTAAACTCTTCAGTTTGGCCCATGTCCCATTTGCTCACATGGAGGAGGCACAGTTTATGACCTATACCGCAGCCAGCCACCAGGGTGCAATCAAGACACTTTGGCTTCACCTTTTGGGAGTTGTCATGTCGACCATCTTTATATGCAGTCTATGGCCTGAAGGTAAAGAAAATATCTTGTATCTTTAAAGTTCTGTAATATAATGTATGAATTAAAGCTGTATGTGCAACTCTTTATATTTGCTTCTTTCCAGAAGTCTTCATGTGACAAGGATTTCAATGGCTTGGTTGACTTTGCATGTGCTTCCACCTGAAAAAAACCAGTTTGATCAAAGTTTGCCAGGCTCTCCCTGCCAGATCCCGGTCTGTCTGTCTCCTGCACTCGTTTAATATTCCCTGTGTTATGTCTCGTATTCGCCCTCTCCATCCCTCTTTGCAATAAACTCTCCCTCTGTTCTCCCTCTCAGTTTTTCTCTGATGGATCCCTCAGATCCTTCACTTCTAAGGGTGTTTGTTCCCGTTTTTTGGCTTCAAAGATGTGGCCTACATCAGACAGGGGCCTGGAAACGTGCCGCTGTCACCCTGTGTCTGTGATTCACGCAGCTGTGAGGCTGATCAAGATGAATGAGGAAAGAATGAGAGCTGGCGTGGCCACACCAGGTGACGTTGCTGGATGTATCATCTCATCGTGGTTAGGCGTGGGTCACACGTCCATCGACCATGGCTTGCTCTCCAAAGAGTCAAGTGAGATATGGAACATAGTGAACATTATAGCCACTTAGAATCAACATGTTAGCATTGTCATTGTGAACATAATAGCATGCTTTTCTTCACATTTATCTTAAAGCCAACCTGTGTCCAGACACAAGCTGTGACCCAATTCAATGGAAGATTTCCTATCGCTTTACCAGCTTGTACTGCTCCTGCTGTTGCATTGTCAGCTACTTTGAGCGGCTGCACAGAAGCTACTTGTTACCTAGGTCACCGCCATGAATCCTGAGATGGGTTTGCCCGAGGGGGATCCACCTGTTGAATCCTTCATCGCTCTGGAATGGAAGGATAGATTTGTTGGCCACATTTGAAGGTGACTTCGGACTGGGACCACCTAGTTGCGCCATTGTGATGCAATGGCAGGCTTCCAAATTGCGATACAGCTACGACTGTTTTCTTGCGTTAGAGAATATTAAGTTTGTTGGTTTTTCTGGTGAAATACTGCAGGTACCAAACTATTTGACATCTTAACAAAATGATAGAGATGTAGAACAGAAGGGTATCTGGACTTTGATTTAATGACCAGAACCTTTTTCCTGTTGAATTTGGACATCTGCAAAAGTCCAGATGTCCAGATGGTGCACAGATAAGGACATACAACACTAACCAGTGACTAATATCTGTGTCTTGACATTAGACGCAGCCAGAAGCTATGAACATAAACGTGAATTAGAAAATCGAGCCTGGAAAATGTCAAAAGACAAAGCTTCAGATCAAGACGTTTGGGAAGTGTGGTTACAGATGATGCAGAGAGAACCACCTGTTGAATCTGAGAGTTGACTACGATACATGTGGTTAAACCAGGGGCCATATTTTGAGTCTTGTCACCATTCACTTCATCGAGATATAAAACATCTATCAAATGACAAATCTGACAAGTGCAGAAGCGAAAATATAATTTTGTCGGAAGTAAACAAGATTTTCTCAGTAAAAAAAAATTGACCAGGACAGCTAAGACCCTTCAAGTCCAATCACCTCAAATGCCCCCTGCAGCCGACTCGCTGTCACTGGATGCCCGTTTCACCCTGAGGCCCTCCTTCGCTGGGCCATAACTTCTCCTCCTGACAGAATAGCTTTCACTAATAGTAATGTGATCAGTCAGTGCACAGAGGGGACTGAGGCTGCCCCTGTCCCGAGTGAGACATCATATCACACACACACTTGCCATCACTCCTCTTTCACTGAGTCAACAAGACGCAACCATGGCTACCAAAAACCACGGAGGGGAATGTGGTGAGAGAAAACATTTGTTGGGTTTTTTTTATGTGTCTGTGGGGTGACCTACAAAAGCTGAGTGTGTCATGGCTGACGGAGACGACGATGTCCAACACGAACTATGAATTGCAAGACATGACGTTTTTTTTAACAAGATGTAGCTTAAATCACCATTAAAGGAACAGTTTGACATTTTGAATCTTCACTTTCTTGCTGACATTTGTGGGAAAATTTACACTCGCATCTATAATGTGAATCCACTGCTAGCAGCAAGTTGGCTTAGCTTAGTTTAGCATTGCTTAACTTCCCGTAAGTTAAAGGTTTTTCACAAAATCCACCTTACCAGCAACTCACTTTCTAAGTAACGTAACGTTTTATCTTTTATGTTTAATCCGTACAAAAACTAAATCGTAAAACATGTGAAGACGTTACGTCCCACTGGACACAGCTAGCTTCTTTCTCCATGTTTCAAGTCCTGATACCAAGCTTAGTTAGCTGACTGCTAACAGTAGCTTCATATTTAATGGCAAGGTTCGCTGTATTCCCATGTTTTCAGTGTTTAATCTAGGCTAAGCTAACTGGCTAATGTCTCAAACTTGATATTTAGCTTAGATAAAAGCAAAATATCGATCTTCTCGTCTATCTCTAAGCACAAAAAGAAGCATCATACACAAAGTTTTGTGATGGTACCTTTTAAATAAGCCCTCCCTCCTCTAAAGACATTAAGAAGTTAACATCTAAATCACTTTCGAATCTCCTGTCAGGATTTTTTTCCATCCAGCATCATGTTCCATGTCTCCGCTCTATTAAGAAGTTGGACCTGACAATGAAGACTGTATCCACGCCGGCTTATGTGGAGATGGAACACATGTCCAGTCATCTCTGCCAGGAAGACGCTGTGCAGGGACGATGCCATGATTAAGATTTTAACTGGGAAATCATTTGTTGCCAGGGTAATGCACTCGCCCAGGAGAAGGGTGATTAGAGTATAATGCAGCATTTTTGCATGAATCTGGTTTCTTGAACTTTCCTCTTTAGTGAAGGATCAGCGGTTTGCACATGAGAGGATGTGACAGTGGCAGGAGTCCGATTTGACAGATGCTTCGTCGTATCATGCGAAGTGGACTTCTCTCAAAGTGCTCACAACATTTTTTTTTTCTCCACTGATGTCAGTATTAAGAAAAGTAGCTTTAAACATCCCCCAAAAAATAATCATAAATGCAGGAATCGGCGGAAAGAAAACAGCGAGTGTCGTCTTTACTTGACTTGAAAGTGTAATTTGATGTGGAAAAATGGCCACGGGAGAATTTGGAATGGTATTTGAATAAAATGCAAAGGCTTTTGCCCTGTAAATATGTTTTAATGAGCTGCTGCATGAAAAATGAAACCTTTATTTTTAGGCACTACGTCTTCCTCTCTGCATTTGTTTGAAAAATGTGAGTTTAACTTAACACTAAATCCTATGATGTAATAGTTTCTCAGTGGACTGTAAACAGTAGAGATGATGCAGTTTGAATGACGAGTCGAAAAGAGTTTAAAATTGAAAATGTCATCTCATAAACGGATATTTTATTTTCCCAGTAGCTTAATTCCTCTGGTTTTGTCTCCTCTTTGTTAAACTGAGTGTTTATCTCTCCTGGCTTGTCCTCTCCGTGCCGCTCCCAGCATGAGACCACACTTTAAGATGTGCACTCACCGGTTGGGAAAACAACAGCCTTGTGGCTCGGCTGTGAGGAGCCGGCGTGGAGCCGGCGATGAGGTTGCCAGGCGACGGTGGCCGTGGCAATTCCCTGTGCAGGTGGGTGGGATCGGGAGCTGGTGATAGAGGCCACACCTGCTGCCCGCCACACACACACACACACACACACACACACACACACACACACACACACACACACACACACACACACACACACACACACACACACACACACACACACACACACACACACATTACTAACTCACACAGAAACAACCTTTACATCAACCCTCCCTGTCGCTCCCTGTTACACGGACACTTGCACTCTTTGATTTTACCTCTGCTGCTGCTCTTTTCTGGAGACATGACCCGAAGTAAACTGCACCTTAGTGGGCAACAGGTTAAAATGAAAGTGCAGTGAACTGGACAAGTGTGAACCACACGACCTTTGTGTGCAGATCCTGAATCTGAAATGCCCAACAAAAAGCATGTTTACAATATCTATGTGCATCTGAAGGAAGGCAAATGCTATGTGTGTGCATAACAAACTTAGAAACAGAATAAAAAGCCTAAATTAGAGGCTTTTCTCATATTTAAATATTGATATATCAAAAGTTGCCTTTATACAGATGCAGCAGTCCAGTATTAGCTCTCCTCTAAATTCTGTTAACCCCAACTAATTCCTGAAGGAAATATCGGCCTCTTTATCTGCAATATTTGTGCACAATAATAAACTTAGATACAGAATAAAAAGCCTAAATTGAAGCCTCATATTCTCTGTTAATTTCAATTTACTCAAATGTGGCTCTTTAGTTGCTCTAAACTTCTCTGCGCTCAATGTTGAGATGCTGTCCAACGACTGTTTGGTGATTAACAGGTTACACACAGAGGTTTAAAGTTTAGCTGTAAAACCTCTGTGAGCTGAAAGACACCAAGAGCGTGACTGCAGAGTTGATTGATAGTTAATGTTAATCCCTCATTAAACACAGCCTGTTGCCTGTTCTATTGTTGCCATGAAAAATATTGATTACAGCGGCGTTGAGGATAAAAGCTATGGTGTCAGTGAGCTCATAATTTATGCAAATTGGACGTATTTAGTCAAACTGCATTTGCCGTTCTTGTGGCTTTTGTAAAACAAAACTAATCCCTGTGAAAAATCCCATATAATCCTATTTAAGAGAGTGTTGCATTCGCTCGCCTGGTTCGAAAACAGGAGCAGCATGAGGGATTGGAAATGGATTATTTGCCTTTTTTTTTTTGCTGCAGAAAACATCTTCAGAATTCCTGATTTTTCAAACAGGCAGATTTTTAACCAATGTCTTCCTCTCGTACGTTCACGAACTTCAATATCATCTCTCCATTTTCTGTCTGGCTGACCCTCTAACCTGCTCTGCCTCTTCACCGTCGCTCTGCAAACATCCCCCTTAGCTTTTGTATGAGATATAGTGAAACCGGAGTAAGGAGAACAGACATGGACGTCTATTTGCACAGGGAATCTATTTGTGTGATTCAGATGGTTGCAGGTGAGCAGCTTTGTGACGCTCTACGGCAAACACCAGGCCCACACACACCTTATGTATAAACACACGTACACCAGCAAGCAGATGAAAATTAAAGCCAGAAATAATAACTTTGGGGCTCCATAATAAGTTCAGGCGCTCTGAGGAAATGAGTCAGAGATTAGCTTTGTATCTGACAAGGGTCTTTTGGGAGAAACTCATTAGAAAGTACAGTATATTCTTCTGGTATTTACCTTGCTGATTGTCCAGGCAGAGCAAATGTCACATCATATTAAGTCTGCCACGGCCCCTCGGAGCAAGAGAATTTATTATCACATTTATGCATAAGCACATGCTCTGCACTGTAGCAAATTAAATGAGGGCTTATAATGATATACATAATAAAACAGATCTCCTGGTGATTCACTGAAGCTGACATGGACGGCGGCAGACACTCGGGAGGGACCAGGAAACGCTCACAGCTTCAAACCTGTCCTGATGTGCACTCACAAGTCCCACCTGGTCTGTGGTGTACTCTTGTGATGGAGGATGAAGAGGAGGGTGAGGAAGGTTTGATTTGAAGAATGGAGCTCAAGGTGAAGAGTTTTTTTTTCTGTATGGAAGCCCATTTCTGCCAGTGTCAGGAAAAAAAGATGAATGCTAAATCGAAATTCTGAGATAGTAAACATTATTTTGAGACGCGATATACTTGCTGTTAATTATGCTTATGAAAGATGGCTGCTTTGCGTATGCTGCATCGGTTCGGTGCGTAGGTTGTGCACGATTACCATATGAGAGATGCAATACCCACATAATGGTCGGGGGCAGTAGCGAGTCCTTGACAGGGTCAGTGGGAATGTCATCAGTGACAGAAATGGCAGAACGAGAGAAGTCAACTCTCCTCTTTCACGACGTCTCTGATTTAGGGGTCTGAAATACCACCTACGAATGCAGGAAGGTCGCTTTTCCTGTCTTGATGTTAACATTAGCCAAATGTTTTTTTCCTTGAGTCCAAAAAGTAAGTTCAATCTTGTTTAACGCACACAAATCCGAAACTGGGAGAAAGATCAGTCAGAATCAACGATTATAGATTCTGTGTTGTGCCCTCTACAGGAATCTCTCAGTAACATAGTAGCATAGCATAGTAAGCAAGTACGTGAACAATAATGTTCACCACGCAGCCATTTTCCTACGTGTGGTCAAACAGCAAGTATATAGCGGGACTAAGTCATTTTTTTGGAAATACTAAGTCATTATTTGAGAAACTAAGTCATTATTTTGTGATATCAAGTCATTATTTTAAGATACTAAGTCATTAGTCGGAGATAGTGAGTAATTATTTGAGATATTAAGTAAGTAACCTGAGCTTTTGAAAAACGTTTCTCATCATGACTTACAGTGGCAGAGCTGGGCTTCCCTACATATATGTAAATGTCATTCATACTAAGAAACTATGATCTGAATATGCAGAGGAATACACACAATTCTTATCCACAGCATTAAAACTACTTACTGGTGTTATCACTGTGTCTGTGATGTGGTGATCATCAGGTTAATAAAGAGAGACCCGTCCATTTATCAGACTGACACCTCCTCACAGACAGGGAGGTGTCTGTGCCAAGTGTCACGTGCTCGATAAGACTCCAGAGGTGAGATATCCGTGCGTAAAAGCAGCTGCGCGGTGTTTGGAGAGCGCACCCGGAAACGCGTTTGTGCGTCAGGAACACAAACACTGTAAAACAACAGTGATCCAAAAGTGTCCAAATTGTGTAATCAAACGTGGATATACTTATAAGTTCAAGAGTAAAACTGGACATGTGTATTCAATTTGTTGTTTTTTTCCACTTTTTTCACAGATCAATTTGTCTAAATCTGTCTTGGAATTGACAAGTGATAAAAACACGCACGTAAACGGAGACACCTCACGCACTTTAACGCGCTTTGTACCACGTGTGCACTGCAAGAAGCTCGGGTGTTTCATTTGAAAAGTGGCGACATTTTTTGCAGTGTGGCACCGCTCCGCCGGCAAAACACAGGATCTGAAATGCGCCCACCCCCTTTTTGTGTTTTTTGACTCACGCCAAAAATCCGCTCCAAACGCGCCCATCGCACTTTGAGACACTCACTCAACACACACACACACACACGCGCACTCACACGCTGCTGAAGCCAAAAAAAGCCCACTCCTCAACTCCACCGGTGGGGGTGGTGGGGGGAGGGAGAACACGGGCGGACGCACCAGATGAGATTTGTTTCCAAACGCGCACCGATGGCGGTGTGAGGCGTTTGGCTGAGAAGTACGCACGGCGCGGTGGAACAGTGGAGCTTTAATTTTGTTGTTGTTGTTGTTCGTCTTCTCCTCTCTGTGTGGATTGTGTCTTGGAAGCGGGGACATAAGGACAAAAGCTATGGATTACCCGGTCTGTCTACTTTTACTCTTGGCCACCGTGTCGTCGGTGTCCACAGGACAATTCCCCACAGCGCACATGTGAGTATCTCAGCCTGTTGGCTCTGGAAAGTCCTGAGTTTCTAGGGTGTGTTGCAGAAATCCCACCATCTTCTGTTATCAGAGTCCAAATCTCACTTTCTAATAGTCTATGTTTTTTTATACCAATCGTTTCTTCCTCGGATTCACGTTCTGTTCTAACTTGCATTTGGTGGAACAGAAGCACATTGTGGTTTTTATTGTTCCTTATATGAAGTGATGATGTTTGCGTTTTATTTTTTGGACACAACTTCATGTGGGTATTTAAAGCTGCTGCTGCTGCTGCTGTCTGTCTGTCTGCTGACATGTGGCTCTGCTGTCACATGAATCTTCCCTGGGAGGTGGACTGAGGTCTGGCTGTTGTGCCCCAACTTTTCCCAACACACACGCACACCCACACACACAGTTTGTTTGGAGTTGCACATATTTGAGAGGATTTGTGTTCATCAGTCTGATTTTCGGACTTGCTGCAGATCTTGTGGGTTAGTGTTGTTGTGGCCTTCCTCCCTTCCTTTCTCTCTTCGTCCCCTCCTTCCTTTCCTCCTTCCTTCTATACTCATGTCTGCTCTTCCTTCCTTCCTTCCTTCCTCCCTTCCTTATTTACTTATGTCTGTTTTTCTGTCCCTCCCTTCTGCCTTCATTTCTTATATCTGTCTTTCTTCGTTCGTTCGATCTTTCCTTATATCTGTTCCTGCATTTCTTGTATGCTATAATAAAGTTTTTAATATTATTACCTCCCTTCCTTCCTTATGTCTGACCTCCTTCCTTCCTTACTTACAGTATGTCTGTCGTTGCTTATTTCCCTTTGCCTTCCCCACCTTCCTTCCTAATGTCTGACCTTCCGACCTCCTTCCGACCTCCTTCCTTTATTCCTTCCTTCCTTCTTTACTTACTTATTTCTGTCCTTCCTATCTTTCTTCGTTCGTTTATTCTTTACTTCCTTCCTTATGTCTGTCATTCATTCCTTCCTTCCTCCCTTCCTTATGTCTGTCCCTCCTTCCTCCCTTCCCTTCCCTTCCCTCCCTCCCTGTGACTTGAAGCGTGGCTGTGTTTCTTCATTCCGTCTCTAACTCCAAGTCTCCTTTTATGGAAAACTATTGTTTTTATATAATACTCCACTTCCATATTTACTATTTCCAAAATGCAGGCCAGCAGTTCAGGTTTTTCCTCTTGTTATTCCTCACAGAGAGTTAACGATTTGAGGTGGAAAGTCTCTCCTGATGCTGCAGGAGGCTGGTGGAGATATCAATAGCTCAGTTGAGGTATCGCTGCTTCAGTCTATTTAAATTTGCAGCGCAGCATTAGGAAATATACAGGATTACAGTTCCCAAATTAAACATGTGGGTGAGTGTACAGCTTCCAATCTGCACCTCACACCTCATCAACAGGTCTTTAGATGATGCTTCTGCAGGACGACAGCATTTGGTTTTTGACTACAGCCCAAGTCCAGTCCCCCGGAGACGTGGTGAGCCATGATGGCACTCAGCCTAATGGCCGAGCACAATGATGTCAGACTAGCAGAGCGGCCGGCCCACTCCCTATATTTCATGGGCACTAAGTGGATTGATCTGCGGGTTGTGTACATGATATTCACACAGGCCGGGGCGAGCTGCAGGCCCACCTTCACCGACAGAGGAATCGACCGCCTGGCAGGAAAAACAGCCGTAAATCTCCCAGTAACGTCGGCCAAGAGGGAGTTCTTCCATTTGAATAAGGGAGAACTAGGAAAGGTCTCTTTTTGTAATTCAAGGTTCACGTGCAAAAGCATCCAAACAGTGTCGTCTTCAACCACAGCCGCTCTTAGTGTGTGTGCTCCTACATGATGGTGATTCTGAGTGACACCCAAAGGTGCCAGTCAGAGGGAAAGTGAGAAAGTGAGAGAGGAAAGGATGGAGAGAAGGACCTGGCGTGTTTTCCTCCAGGAAACGTGGATAAGCAAGGTCTTCAGTAGCTCAGTGACTAAACACATAAACCTTTAGAGCAAGTGTTCTTTCTTTCTTTCTGCCTGTCTGTCATCCCCTTCCTTCCTTCAGTCTCCTTCCTTCCTTCTTTCTTTCTTTCTTTCTTACTTACTCATGTCTGACCATCCTTCCTTGATTCCTTTCTTTCTCCTTACTTACTTACTTATGTCCTTCCTTCCCTGTGTCATGACTTGAAGGACTTCTATTTCCTTCCTTCCTTCCGTCTCTGGACTCCATCTCTAAACTTACATGCATGCGCAGCATCTGTTTACTTCAGATCTTCACGTCCCCTCTCTCTTTCTTTCTTTCTTTCTCGCCTTCCTCTAATCTCACTCTCTTCCTTCATACATCTTCCTCCTCTGTCTTCTTCATCCCCTGTCCATATCCTTCCCATCCAGCTTGCGATACATCTCTCTATCTCTCCTCTCTTCTCCCCCCCCCCCCATTGCCTGAAGGCAGATGATTATCATCACCGAATCTGAAATGCAAAGTCTGATGTCAGAGACTGTGCCCCAGAGATCCCGGCGCCAGCGAACACACTGCGAGATCAGAGGAGATAAAAAAACAAGATGGACAACAAGAAAGTCAAGCCTTTTACATCCCTTGTTGAATTTCTGTCCAACCCAAGACGTGTTCATCATATGTTCCTCTGCGCATGTCGCCTTAGTCACAGACAGACATACTTTCGGACATATTTTATCTCCGTCCTCCCTTTTCCCACAGTTTCTGTCACCCTCTGCTCCGTTTCTCTCTCTCTCACTTGCTGCTTTCTTTAAAAGGATAAATAGATTTCATGCTCGACCAGCTAAAGAGCCACGCTCCTTGCGTTCTCGCCGATCAGTGGACGTAATGCGAGGAGGCACTTCATTCAAACACAGAGCAACATGGGCAGCTGTGTGCGAGCCAGGGGAGTGTAAAGATTTACACTTGTCACTGTATTAGGTACAGGAAGGTTATGATGTTCACTTTTTGTTGCAGATCTGTTAAACAGCTCCTTATTCAAGTGTGTGATCATTTTGGAGGGAGCAATTTTGTGGGGCTGTTGAATTGTACTGCATCATGCAAAGTGTTATATCTGTTTTTATAGCCCACCCCCATTGATTTGAGTGAGGAGGTAAAATAACTGGAATAGCACTCAGAAGATCGCGTACCTCCGCCAAGGCTCAACAGTCCCCTTATCATCAAATATCATTCCCCTAAATATGCCTGATACTTTTTCACCTAGATCCACAAATTGGTTAGTAAAATTGGGTCCAGGCATTTTCCTAAGT
This sequence comes from Hippoglossus stenolepis, assembly GCF_022539355.2. Lineage (NCBI taxonomy): Eukaryota > Metazoa > Chordata > Actinopteri > Pleuronectiformes > Pleuronectidae > Hippoglossus > Hippoglossus stenolepis. The sequence continues at coordinate 12,884,206 of NC_061504.1, forward strand.
TTGCCTTTGACATAGGAAGAACGGAGCAGATTATACGTGTCAGGTGTGTTCAAAACAACAGGAACATTCATTTGAGGGGTAGCCCCTGGGTAGAGCATTTAGGAAGCAGGACATGACGTGTATATTCCGCTTGCTGGGAATTCTCCTGTTATATATTGGCTCACTCTGACAATTTCTAGACATTTTACTAGAGGACTGGCAAGAAAAGTTCCAGAAAATGTCCAGAGCTACTGACTCGGACATTTGCTTTCCCACATACCCTTCAGACACTTTCACGAGAGTGTCCAGACTTTACATGACTGAAAGCAGCCGTTGAGGAAAAACAAGATGTCATCAGTTTTTATTTACAGGAATCAGAATTTTGAGAAGTGTTCTCATTTCGTTTCACAGCTGAGGTGGGAAAACGAACCGCTATACTGTTTGGCTGATAACCTCACAGTGGTGACAAGTTTGTCACATGACCCCTCTGTAAAACCACAAATTGAGGTTCTTACACTTTGGTTTTTGTGCAGATTAAACAAACAAGATTGTAGAGGTGCTGGTAGGCAGACTCTGCTGCTAGCTGCTTGCATCTGTCTGCAAATTCATACAGTACAAACCAAACAGATTCAAGAGTGGTATCAATCTTCTCATCTAAATCTCAGGAACAAATTTCATTTCATTTCATTCTTAAAACAAGCGAGAAAATCAGCTATAAAGGTCAGAATTGTATCTTTTCAGTCCATATTTGTGAATTTTCTTGACTCAAGGTTTAATTCTGTCGCTAGTAATTCAATTTTCTGCTATAATGTGTTTTGCATGATGTATTTGTCTCGGTCAGTGTCAGGTCACTGACACCGACAGTCGTCTGTAATGAATATGGCTCAGTTCCCACCTGAAACCACCCATATGCATCTGATGTCATCACCAGGCTTCCCCTGGATCCCAGACACCTGAGCTCAACGCTACTAAACAATTAAGTCATAAAACGTAAAGCGCTGCGGCGATAAAATCTCTCTGAAATATAGAGATAAAGAAGCTAATCTCGACTTTAATCTGCCGTGCTGTGATCATGCATACAGTAAAGTCATGACTTAAAAGTTGGCCCGCAGCACAGAAAACTTGTTAAGTCTCCTACAGCCTTACTCGCTTGACGTCATTGTGGCGTCGGGAGATGTGAACCGAGAAATGTGCATAAATATCCCTGGAAAATCACACTGGCTACAAACACAGCTTCCAGCACGTTAGTCCTTTATTATAATTTCAACAAATTCAGGTTTTGTTAGTGAGAAATGCTCCAGGCTTTGTTTCTTGATTGAATCACGGAGCCTTAGACTGTAAGATTAACGAAAATGGTTGATAAGTTATATTCCCCTTATAACCTTTATTCCGGTATGGTACTGATGCTACAGGGGGTCTTGGAGAGGATGAGTCAAACATAACGAGCAGATGGAAATGACCTGCTCAGGGTCGTCTAGGGTTTCCTTCCATGGCTGAGATTTGCGGCCCTTAGCCTCGGGGGAAGTGATGCTTGCAGGTATATTTCAGGAGGCATGCTCTTGCCTACAGTCAAGTAGCTGACAGGCTATATCTGTAACGCACACACATCCAAGAGTGCAGGATCTTTGCTCATGGATAATGTTGGCTTTCTCCTCTTGACAAAATCTCTTTTCACTCTCTCACAGCTCCTTTCCCACACCTTTCTCTCCTTTTCCCCTCTTTCTCTCCTACTCAATCCCCTTTGCCTCCCATATCTGCTCTGGCTATATTTAGGCAAGCCTTTGGGGAAGGGGCGTTCAGTGTCCTGACTCAGATGTAAGTAAAGATACAAGCTGAAGGGGCGCAGAGTTACAGGGGGTTTCCATAAATCTCCACCCTGGCTTCTCCACTGATATTTTGAGGGCCCTCTTGCTCATGTGTGGCCTCTGGGTGTTGCTTTAGTGTCTGGTTTAACTTTCTGATCCCAGTTTCCCTCACTGTCTTATACTACCTCCCCACAATCCTTTGCCACATGAAAATTCCCAAGAATTTTCCATTCCAGCGTTTCCTGGGCAACCTTGGGAAATAGCTACCAGCTGTTTGGATGAGAGCCCTGTTTGGTACAGGACGCACATCTGTATACCCTAATATAAAACACGGGGGGTGTAGTTTTGAGGCTGCATTGTAAATCGGGCATGTGCCACTCCTTTCTTATATCAAGGTTTATTTATTCATAAGTGTTTATCACAAGTGCATGTGCCTGAAAGGACAATACAGGGAAATGGCCTTAAACTAATCGATAGGTATTAATAGGTAAACAACATCGTAAAAACACAAGGAGGCAAAAAAGATCACAAGATAAAGACGAGGAGGTTGCACAGGTTTAGGAGAGGAGAGTGTTGGAGGAAAGAGGTTGTGTGAGACTGACGGTTGAGAGTCAAACCCTGTGGCTCATCCAGCCTGTTGTCACACCACGTTTTTGTGGCTGTCATCTCTTTGTCTTGCAAGTTCATGACCACGTATTTATCTGAGGGTTTAGAAAACACCGGCACCATTCACCAACACTATCTAGTCGGCTTTAAGGCACCAAGAAATAGGCAGGTACATGTGCCAGATACAGCAAGCACACGGTTAGCTTAGCTTAACATTAAGACTGGAACCATGGGAAACTGCTAACATGGGTCTTTATGGTTTTATGGGGGATATTGTCGGCTTAAGGCTCATTTATGCTCAACATTAAATACGTCTGCGAAAACAGACGTAGCGCTCTGACTGCGTTCATTCCGTCCGTATTTGTGCACGTCTTCTAAAAGCTTATAGATTAGAACTAAACGTACAAAATGTAGCAGTACCACTGGAACGTGGGGGGCAGTGTAGCTATAAGTTCAAGTTCAACAACCATAGGGCACAAGGAAGACATTTTAACAAATAACCTTTTGAGGAGAGACTTTGCGAGTTTGTAAGAAACTACAGGCGTCAAACTTCCTTCACCATCCCAACGTTTGTTGCCGGAAACTCTTGACCCTGCGCTGCCCCCTAGCGGATGTATTGCTTCATAGCCATGTCAACGTAAAGGACACCTGAAAATACGTGGGCAGCGATGGTTATGTTGTTTGGAATGGAGGTATCTCTTTTCGTACATAAAGGCAGCTTGAATGAGCCATTGTGACATATAGTGACGCCTTCAGTTGAGATAGCTACCTACCTGCCTAAGTTCTAGCTTCATATTTAGTGTGAGGAAATAACAGCGGTATTGATCTTTCTCGGCGTTGGTTAATTCCGATTTAGAATCTTCCTGTCGAAAATCCCGCAATGTGGGAAGTGGTAACATGAGCTCATCTGGTGTGTAATATTTTGAGATGCAGAGAAAAGTGGACCCATCATGGCCTGTGATGGCTCCTCTCCAGCCCCTTAATGGAGTTGTGTTGCTGTGTAATCGCTGTTAATGTCAGTGCTCAGACCACATTGGACAGAAGCTGTACTCCAACAACACCAATCGTCTTAGTGCAGGCGTCTGGATTCACGTTAATTGGCCAGGGGAGGAGGGGCTCTCCAATTTCTCTATTTATACACATTGTCCGATATTGTGTGCGTGTGGTTGTGTGCATGTGTGTGTGCGGTGAGGCAGAGGGGCTGGGCTGACGTATGGATGGGTACGTTTGCTCAGAAAGTGTGAAGGTGACAGGGATGTGGAGGTTTAGTCATTTGAGCAGAGTTCAAAATGACATGTAGCAGGGAGGAAAAACAGCTAGAGGGCCGAGGATGAGCAAGAGGAGGAAGACGCAGCGAATTTGCTAAATAGAATAAAAATGTAATATTTTCCATTGCTAATTTGAGGGTGTAAGGGATTGAAAAGAAGACGCACATTCAAATAAGCCTTAATCTGCCCGTATAGATCTGCTTTAATTCTATGTGTGGCCCAATGCGATTATGTCCGTCACAAAATTACACGTGCACACATGAAGTATAATATTAATTGAATTGGTGTTGACGTTCTCTGGTCTACTATTATACTGGATTCGCACCAGCAGGTGTGATTGCTCTGCAGCGAGTACAAACACTTGCAGGTGTCACAACAATTCTGTTTCCCCTGACCCTAATGTGGCCAGACACCTTTGGGGAGAGGTGATACAATGGGAGCTGTTAGTTCTGTCAGGACGTATTCACCGTTTGACGTGGACGGTGCGGACGAGACGGACAAGGTGCCAGGGGGACGGCGAGTCAGTCGTGGTCCAGGGTGTGAGGTCAAACGTGGGCAAGGGTAGGAAGAGAGACCGACCCCCGGCTCTCTGTGGCAGTCTCATGTTGCCGGTGGACACACTGTGGTGCGGCGCTCAGATGTCCACATGGCCTCATGTGACGTGTGGTTCTCTGAGGTTACTTTGTCTTTTAAAAGTTTGAGGTTTTATGTTTTAAAATGTACAAAGAAGTGGTGAAGTGACAGGAAAACAGATGCTGGTGGGTGGGTATGCAAATTTAAATCACATAGAACAGAATTTTTTTCTTGCACTCACTGTTTAATTCTTATTTTTATTGCATATCTTTGTTTGGTTGCCTTATTTAATGGGCTAAAATCCCTCGATTACTCTTTTACCTATAAGATGTCAAACCAAAGCCTGAAGTGTAAAACAAAAATGATATAAACCCAAGAAAAGCAGAAAATCATTTCAATCTGACATTTGTGAAGCAGCAACCTGAGGATGTTTGGTATTTCTGCATCCGAGCCGTTTATAACCTGAGGTTTGTGCTTCCTACAGTTTCTGTTCAGAAAGAGGATGAAGGAATAAAGGACACATTTGCACACTAAGAAGATGTGGGTTGCTCATCTGCAACTTGAACTGACAACTTGCACATTTCTCGCACAATAAAAATTTGCCTTTCACAGTCTCACCGGCATTTCTGTTTGCCAATATTCCTAAAAAAAGAAGCAGAGAACATGAACATACATACGTAAAATAATATCTATTTTGTTTATGAAGGTTCTATGTATTTGGTTGTATTTATGTTTTCTTTATATTTATAGTTATTTATGATAAAGTAGTAAATGTAGCCGACTAACCTCAAAATTATTAAGGTCACTTTAAAGTTGTTATTTGTAAAGTGCGGTGGCATATTTTGTAACTGCATGTTCTGTAGCTTAGAAGTCAATATGTGTGTTTGTGTCACTTGTTAAATTAATCCCAGTGGAAGCAGCTTCCTGTAACACACACCTGCTCTGTCTGGGCATCACAGCCCTCCAGCACCACCCCGCCATTTGCTAATGATCTCGTGATCGCGCGATGGAGCTACTGTTGTCGAGGGCTTCACTTTAAACACGGCTCCTCAGATCCTGGTAAAGGGGGACGTGCAAAGAAGGGAGAGCGGCAGAAAACATCAATAACATCTCGCCATAGAGGATAATGAGGCCGCGAGACATTTACAAAGCCGGCAATTATGGTGTTATTGACCTCGGTAGAGGAGAAGATATCATCACTTGTCTCCTCTGCTGCGTGGTGATATTGTGATAGGAGGGAGAGAGGAGGACAAAGGAAGGGGATTATAACAGTGACATTCAAATTGGTGCATTTCGATAAATAAGGAAGCAGTGGGTAGGAAATAAGACTATTTATTATGTGGAGATCGTAAATTAAACTTGTGAAACATCAATTTACCTCCAGCAAGGCCCAACAGTCTCTTATGAACCCACATTTGTGGATTTATGTGAATCTCCTTAAACATAATCAACAACACAATGAAAATGTCTTACACACAGAACGCTGACATCAAAAGGTGGAAGAAAGAGGGAATATAGAACAAATCGAGGAAAGAGTTGACGAAGAAGTGATGAATGGGTTGAAAGTGACTGTTTTTCTTCTACAAGGATCAGTGAGTCTCGCTGCTTGTTAGATGCCCTGCTTCATAATCAACGCTCTTATTAGCTTTATCCCCCAGTGGCTCAATTACATCCGCGCTGCTTCTCAAACATCCATATCTCTTTTTGTACATCTCCTCTGTGTCCTCCACATCATGGTGTCACCCTCGTCTCTCTCCAAGAACAGATTAGAACCCAAATTACTGTTATTAGAGGAGGATTTAAGGTTTCAAATTGTGTCAGACTGCTGGAAAAAAAACGGACTTCACAAATAAAACGAGTGTAAGCTGCCGGCTGCTTCCTCCGTGATGGTTTTAATGGTATTTGGAGATCAAATGTGGATCTGCAGACTGGGTTCTGGGTATAAAACACCTGAGGATGTTAACAAGACGAGAAGGTGCTGGAGTGGAAACTCTGGGATTGGATATTGAGCCCTGGATTCTCGCGGCTGCTCGCACACGGGCATGTTGGCCCTTTGGAGCCGGCACGAGGACGACCTTTCGGGGGGGGGTTTCAATCGGAATGATGGAGCGTCAGAAATCTCTGGATCTTTATTCCGTGGCTTTCCCCCCGGCTCAGGGTGTTTACTTGGTGTGAGGTTTATCCCATTGGTAAAAAACGAAGGGACACAGAGACTAAACGTACCAGTTGTAAAGCTGTGGAAATAATCCGGGTGAAAACCTGCGACGCTGAATGACAAAGTGAGGTTATCCTGTCTTTCTCCTCCCCTGTTGATCAAGGATGTTTGGGCTTGAAATGATGCCGTTAATAACACGAGTTTCAGTTGATATGAGGCGACGTGAAGCAGCGACTGCTAACCAGCGGGATGTGAAGATACTTTCTGTGACAAACTGTTCCAATATTTTGACAGCCCAAAGCGTAGAGTCTACAGGGTATTTATTCAAAGTTGCGCTGCTGCTTTCTCTTTCAGCGAGGACACGGAAATAATTCTGATATGAAAGTTCCCACAGGACTCGGCAGCAGGAGCTTGGAGGTAGCCTTCTCCAATCTTCCCCCCAGTGAACTCCATCTGGGAACCAGCTTTTAAAGTCGGATCACAAACTCGTCTTCTCAAAACCTTGAAATTAAATTAACTATGACTAAAGGAGAAACTAAGGAAAAAGAAACAAAAGTTTTTGTCAAAGGCGATTCAAGGTTATTTTCCTTTTTCACGGTATCTGTGTTAACATTGTACTGATTCAATCTGCAAATCAGACTGCATATAAAGATGGAGGACATGTGAAGTGAAGCCTAAGCTGCAGGTATAGGTCATATACTCATTCCCTCCATGTTAGTAGATGGGACATGGACCAAAATATATATCTCATAGTTTTCCTGATTTATTGAACCCAACAGATTTTTATTATCATAGTTTCTAAACACTGAAGTGTATTTACTCTCCGAGCTGATTGCCCTACAAGTGTCTTCACTCTGTGTCACGCAGCTGCACAGCTGATGGTCGGAGGGAGAGGAGACAGTCGCACACAGCTCGGCCAGAGGGGGGGATGTAGTCAGGAGTGAGAAGGTCCGGCCTTCATGCTGAGTCATGCTCTCTATTCTGGGCCTGTGTCCACTTCCCTGTGTTTGGATTGGATGCCTGCTCTTGGCTGGAGGATGAGGATAATTCTTTCTTGTAAATTAGAAATCAATTTTTATTTTTTACTTCACCCAAGATCTGTTTTTCTTCGTCATTTCATTGCATCACAACTATTTCGCTACCTCAGAAACGATGTGATCTCAAGACTCATTTGCATTAAAATTCACACATAAAATCTCTAAACACCAACACTCACACACATTAAATTAATCCTGCAGCCTTATATGTTTCATCCATTTAGGAGCATTGGAAACAAGCTGCAATTACACGTTTTGTCACAATTTCTTCTCCATTTTCACATTTGGTTTGTTGAACCAGAACAATAACGTTGTTGGATTTGGATCTTTGGATTAGTATTCCAGTAGTTGCTCCTGTGATTCTCTGCCCCACCCGGCTCTGTTTCATCTGTACCTAATTATCTCGGCCTCCCTTGTGTATTTGGTCTCTGTGCTGCTCCGGCTGTTTCGTGGGTTCGTCCATTCACGTCCCTCGTTTTCCTCACGCTTCAGTTTAGCTCCCTGTCGTTTTCTGGTGTTCCTGCTTTCCTGTCACCAGCCTGTAAAATTCACCTACATCCACAACCTGCCACTGTACTGCAACTTGGCTCCTGCTTAACAGCTGAAAACAAAACAATGAGCAGAATTTGCCGACTTCTGACGACATGACTGTCTATTGGTTGAGTATGTGTGTCACCGCTGCTCAATGCAACAATTGCTGGTATGGGGCCAATATTGTAGCAATATTAGTTGTGTGTGTATGTGTGTGGAGAGTTGTGTAACTGCATCTCAGTCCGTGTTTTGCATAAACAGATTTGTGAATGTGCAAAAGAACATTTATCTTTAAATATTTATCTGCACGTTCACAGATCCATGCAAACATTTGCTAATTTGTCTACACATGTACAAATAAATGCTACACAAATAAAGTTATCATTATTAAACGTCATTATGTACACACAGATTTTAAATACACATCTTGCAAAGCGCGATTTCCTTGGTTGTTTCACACATTTACAAATCTGATTACACACACAGGGATTGAGATACAGTCACACAACTAATATTGTCACAACATCAGCTCCATACTTGGGCTCCAAGTGACGTCAATGGCGCAAGATCGCATCTGTTTTTTCACTACACTACTTGTTACATTTCACACGGTCATATTTTTATAATTAGGTTTAACATTTAAACTTATAGCTGCTGCTCTCAGTGTATTTTCATTTTTCAGTCCATCACTGTAAAGACTAAATGACACTGTGTAACTCTGATCCCCTCCCCACACACATACTAACACGGACAAATGGGATCACACCCAGCTAATTACACTAAAAGCTCCTTCAGAAGAGCTGCACCTGTCCTGGTGACCTCTGACCCAGGCCAACCCCCCCGCTGCCCTCCGAGGGACCCGGTGCTCTGGTTACACACAAGCGTTGACACACACAAACACGTCAGCGTACACACACAAACAGCTGCCTTTACAGAGGCAGCTTCCCTTCCAGTCATTAGAGGGATGGGAGAGGTCGTCTACCCATCAGCCTCTGTGCTCGAGGCCACGGGGGTCAAGCACAAATTAAGACCCATGCTCACTGGTTTAGTAGAGGATGGAATCTCAATGTAATCTTTTCAGAATGTATTTGTTCATCGTAACTCCGACCAAGTTCGTCAGCAACTGTTCAAAGTCTGAACCTGTGATGATCTCACGGTCCAAACGAGGGCCAGCGTGTGTGTGTGTGTGTGTGTGTGTCATGGCTCATTTTCAAGTTCTATCCAGGTGAATGTGTGTGTGGTGTCACATAGAAAAAGACATTGCAAGCTGCCGAGGTAAGTGATGTCCAGGCTGATTGAAATCCCCCAAAACATTAGACACGTTTACTTGGATACCAATGTTCTGATATCAGCCCGATCAAGACAATAGTCAGAATAAGAAACTGCCATGTAAACAAAATTTCCTCAATACCTTAACCTGAATAACATCATATAGATAGAATATATTTCATAATATATATTTGTTGCATTTACTAGATATTTCATGTTAGATAAAATAAACTAAATAAAGGCTTCACTATGTTCGTTTTTGTAAAGTCCAAAGTTTTTATACTTGTGCATCATTGGCTGGTCAAAGACTGCCTCATAATAAAACCATGCACTGGTAGCTACTTGTATCAATGTAAGTCCAATTTCATATGTAAACATGAATAACTCCTGAATATACCATATAGAGAATCTTCACAGATATACTGAAGTAAGAAATATCTTTTAATGTTATAGACATTCTCAATATCATGTGTCTTACGCACTGGCTTCATTTCACTGGTCTAAATTAAGACCGAGGGAGGGGAGAGTTCAGAGGCCCCAAGGTCCTAAAGGATTTCTAGTAATCTGGTGCCAACAAAGTATTATGTTGCGTGTATCGATCCTGTTCACACAGTACTCAATGTGAACAGGATCCATATTCAGAAAATGTAGATTCTGTCACCACAAGGTAGAAATACTCTCTTTTGTTACTTTAGCAGCTTGTTAAGTAGGAAAGGAAAATTTAAAACTGGAACTTGTGCTGATTTGATTAAATAGTTTCAGAGCAGTTACTAAAGAAAGTGGTGACGAAAAACATTCTGACCAGAAACTGCAGCTCCATACGTCAGAAGAAGAACCGGATATATCCTCACTTGGTCACGACCTTCCATGCCTGGTAAAGTCGGGTGAACTCGGTAGAGCTGGTAGACTCATGACGCTTCTACTAAAGACATCGTACAACTGGTGATGCCAAAGCGTAGATAGTTCTTATCATTTGTAGATTTTACAGTTTTACATATTATGAAAATTGTGATCAACAATCTCCCCCAGATGTTGTAAAGGGCTGGTCTTCAGATCATCCTTCATCTCAATGTCGACTGAATGAATGAGTGACCACAACTACCAAAAATAAGAAGAAAGAAAAAGACAAAAATGAGTTTCAGCAATTGCCTGTCAGAGAAAAACAGTGTGCTCCATAAACGGCTGATATTAATGACTCAGTGAGACATGTGTGAGGGAGAAGAGGCTTGTGATGCCATCAGGTCTCACACTTGGCTGAGTTTTCACTTAGCTCCTCTCATTCCAGCTCTACATGGCTCACCAGCCATTTTGGAGGCGTCTGTCCTCTCCTTGTCGGGCACCCCTCACCCAGCTCTCCCCTCTCCCTCCTCAGATTTCCCCAAGGAGCAGGACAGAGGGAGTGGGGGGGGGGGGGAGTAAGGGCAGAATAGGAGCTGAGCTTGGGAGGGGATGATGATGCGATCTCATTTTTCCATGTCCTTCTCCAAGTTTCCATCCTCTCGTCAAATGCAGCACATGCTTCTTTGTTAAAACAATGTCCTTCTGCCTCTATTCTTTTTGACACTTGCAGCAAACGTCTGTCTTCACTCACGAGGAAGCCGCGCACTCTGGGGTTATTTAGGGAATGTATGCGTTCCACTGATAAGAGATTGTTATTTGTAAGTCGGCTAATCACAACATTATTTGGGATTTAATTAAACCAAGACAGAGACATTTAGAGTTTTGTGTTACAGACAAGTGAAGGAGCAAATCACTTTTAACCACAACCACTGTAATTAGACACCTTCCCTGGGTCATGTTTTATTGTTGTAACTGTCCTTTCCTTGTTTGGCCTCAGCAGAGAAGCTCTGCAAACACAGAATTACTCAGAGCTGTCTGGATCTAGAAATGAAAGGCTGAACTTGGATTGAGCAGGTTACAGTAAGAGGTGTTCTGCAAAGTTGGTCCTAGATTTGAGGAAAACATGCTGTGAAAATGTGGCAAATATAATTGATAAATGTCACGTTTATTATTTGAAGTACGCTAAAGACACATTTTTACTCCTGAATGAAGTCGGTGACTTTAAAACTCTTCTTTAGGGGAAGAGAATGACAAATATTTTACAAATCTGAGGTGGTTTAATTATGTGTCACACCTCCTCACTGTGCTAAATGCAATATATCAACATATACTGAAACTTTTTATAAAATGTTATCGATGTTTTACACTGCGATAATTATTGATATTTTCTTGTGGCCCAGCACTAACCTCATCTCTGTTTTGATGGAGCATAACCACACACACACACACACACACACACATTCACCGTTTTCCCATCAGACACCTGTTGGAAAACCCCACCCCTCTTGCTTAAGGACAACTCGGCTAATTTGGAAAAGTCCCATGCAGAACAACCACAATAGACACCTGCTCGCTATGGTCAGTGGACCTTATCTGGACCCTGGAGCTGGCTCTGCATGTACAGTAGTCGGCAAACATTTCCAACTATGGCTCTGAGACATAAAAACCCATCTCTAAAGCCATCTGGAAGAGATGATATCCTTATTTCCTCACACTGCATGTGTGTGTTTGTGGATATTCATGCACATAAGTGTGACTTGGGGGTAAAAGTAATGTGCTGACAGTACACACATCCTGTATCTGCCCTCAGCGACCAGCAGCTGTCTCTCACAAGGCTAAATATACTGCGCGGCTGCTATGCCACACATTTCCAGCGTGAGCTAACCCCTGATCACGTTACACTGTATTTTTTAAATAAGATAACATAGACGGGGTTCATGTGTCAGAGGCCCCTCAGTGCTGTGGAAGGTGAGGAGGGGAGAAAGGCCAATTTTCTCTATGGATCATGTATTTTTTATTTTTGGTGTTGGAAAGGAGCAGGTGGAGGGTTTGTAGGTGTAACAGTGTCGTGTAAAGGCCGAGTCATGCTTCTGCGTGTACCCTACGCAGAGCACCGCCCCAAAAATGTGACTAGGCATCGATTTGATGCAGACCACAAGAGCTGTGATTGGTCCACTTGGTAGCATCACATTTACCGTCATTTTTGAGTTGAGTTGCAGGAATGAACACGAACGACGTCTTTCTTGTCTTCGTTGCAGTTGTTTAAGAAAAAGTCATTGCTCTTCAACGTCTATCTTCAACATTTCTAAAACTGTTCCGTTACTGCCTAAATAAAGGAAGTTGTCTCCCTCATTCATTTTAGAAATACACATAAATAACTTTGCACACTGCATCAGGGCCGTGTCGCCGTATCGTATCACATCTGCCATTTAAAGAGATTCATTGGTGTTTTGACAGTTCGGGGAATTGTGTGTATGGGGATGGTCTCATATTACACGCACATTCATGTACACGCGCACAGAACCTGAACTGAATGTCATGTTTTCCATATAAGGATCCACTGTCCTTAAAATCCTAATGGCTAAATTAAAGGTGTAAATCTGATTTTCAACAGGTTGCACATGCTTGTAATGCTGTTGAGATATGTTTATGGACATGTGCATCTCAATGAGGTCATAGAACACGACTGGTTGTACTGATACTGGTTTGAAATGCAGAACTGGTTTATTTCACTGGATTAAAAAACTCTTGGATACCCTGATCTTACTAAAGTTGGTTTAAGTTGTATAAAACAAAGTCCAAACCATAATTAATGAGTATTTCTTTTTTTTTCTTGTTTATTCTCTTTCCCCTCCTGACTGATCTTTTCCCATCAGAATATATTAACCAGTATCTCACCCCCGAGGATTCGACACTCATGCTGAGAACTATGAATAGCTCACGCCTTAATGCACAGCTCATGTGGAGTAGAGCAATGTATTCACTTGGCTAAACATTATTATTTCATGCTTCCCCTCCCTGTGCTTTTTTAGCATATTCTTATAGTGAGAAGTAAAGCACAGGTCATGTGATCACATGGGCTCTATTCAAACTGAAGGAGATGTGCACAACCCAACACATTACTTGTGTTTTGGAAACTTTACGATTGTGTACGATTGACTAATCGATTGTTTTTTGTGTTCTCAGGGTAAAGGAATGGGTCGACCAGATGCAAAATGATTTGATCATGTTAACAGACACATCCAGTGGCCTGCAGGACCTAATACAGGTAAACACCACCTCATACACACAAGCTGATGTTGGGTGGAAATGTAATCCCTCACTTGTGGAATTGTACTGAAATTACTTTTAATGTCATTTTAAATAAAACCTGTTTCACACAGATTCATTATTGAGCTTTGCTTTTGTTGACTGCTCTCACAGATATTATTGCTGCCTGCTCGACCTCAGTTGTCACAACGCATCACCAAGCTACAGTGTACATATATATATATAGCAGCTTCTTATTAGACTTAATGGTGAATCATTGCACTCTGACAACCCTATATACGATCAGATGAGATCAACGTCACAGACACAGTCTCCTGCACTCACTCACTCATGAGCTCACGTGCAGGAGAAGAAGATGACTTTTTGTTTTGCATTAATTGCCGGAATGCATCTGGAGCTCCCTGCTCGAGAATCAGTCAGTCGGCCTTAAAGCGAAATCATTACAAAACGATGTGGTGACGTGACTTATCACCAGATTTGTGAAATATACATAACTGTCACAATTTTGTGTCACCAAATCCGCTTAAACAGCTTTTTCACCCAACCTGATCTCTTCTTCTTCTTCTTCTTCTTCTTCTTCAAATATTGTTACTAGAAGACACATTTTTGAAATTTTGAGTATTATGCACACAACATCTACAGTTTGTCATTACTTGCAGTACTTTTAGTCCCAACATACAGAGTAGATAGAGAATACATGAAAGTAATTCTGCATCCCTTATTGCAACATAACCCAAAATCTAAAAAAGCAGTAGGATTACCCTTTAGTATTTGTCTTTCACTAAAACAAAATCCATCAGACGCCTAGAGGACGAGGACACATGCACGCGCCTCAGTCGTGTGGTTTGAATGTCGGACAACAGAATCCCTCTAGGCTGCTAAATAATTGGCTGTTTGGCATTTGTGTGTGTTCTTTTTTATATCTTTTGCTAGAACATATTCCGTCGCACAGTGAGTGGTCCTCTTGCGTAACCTGACAGTGCAATTCAATCAGTGCACATGTAGCTTCCCGCTTTAATCAGCGTGATGTGGTCAGTGAGATCCAGTGAAGAATCATCAGATACAGTAAATTTTCACACTCTAAGGGGCAAACTAAAAGATTTATGACAACTTGTCACGTCTATGCATCGCATTTGTATGCAATGACCTCATCTGCTTATCCTGTGATCTTACGTAACTGGAGAGCTGAGGTTTCATCCTGATAAGGGCATGTGTAGGGAAAGTGATAAAACATCCAAAAGCCATTAAAGATATTATCTGTAATGCAACTTTTTGCTCTTGCTACAAAGCCAATGTTAGCATTGATACCTTCCTGTCTGCCTTGTACAGCTGGCCAATGCCCTTTCAGTTCCCACAAGCTACGCAATACCCCTACTCAGCTTCTTTACATCCCCCTACCACTTACCATCATCATGTGCCTGTAGGACTTCAACATAAAATGCACGATCATCAGGCAAAATATTTTTCAAGCTCTTATTTTGGTGGTTTAGGGCACCAGGTAATCAACATTGCTGTGATAGCTCAATACCTTTTTATATCCTTCTACAGTGTTTTGGCATCCAATGCACCTCAAACTCATAAATCTATTACAGTTGACCTTCGTCAGTTGTACTTCATTTAGCCCACTATATATCTATTGATTTATATATGTAGGTAAGCTAACTGCTAACTAAGACTAGGGACATATGCATTTCTTCGGCTCTGTTCTGCTTATCTCTGACCCTCGTTTTTCCTTTGTGATTGTCTCAGATATTTAAAACACACAAAGCTCACTTCAGCGTGGAATCGAACAATCCAGGGGAACTGGTGTCGACGGCCGCTGGGAACATAGAGAAACTGCTGGCTAACCGCTCCCAAGCCCTAAAGGTCAGTGTGATCTCCTTACACATAATAATTCTGTGGCTCCCTCTGGGAAATCTAGATTGGAACATGACGTTTTTTTCGTCGCCTCTTCGGTCATTGTGGTGCGATGCGAATTTGCCATCAACTTGACCCTTAAGAGCTGTCGATTTCTGTATTTTGAGATGGCACATGTGGTCCAGTGTGTGTCTCCCTGTAGACAGAGCCCAGGGAGACGCACAGAAAGAATCTGCTTCTACTCATTTAACGTCAGAAGCAACGCTGGAACACAGCCACTGCTTTAGGCCATGCTCTGATCCAACACAAGCAGACATCCTCCAGCCAGATGACTTAATTCAAAGTTACCAGTCTGGGGCGTGTTTGTGTTGTATCACTTTTTGTCACATAACGTTTAGAAGCCATGCTAGCAGTATATAGCTCCAAGGGATTTTGGTCCAGACATTCATGGTTCCCAGGGGATGAATCCTGCTTTGATGAACTATTTCATGGACTGCTGGGAAAGTCCATAAAGTCATTGTTGCCTGAAGATGAATCCTACTAACTTGGTAAACCCCAGAATTGTATTTTTGAACAAACCTCAATTCTGTCAGGTTAAAAATATAATTTATCCAGTACTTTTTATCAAATAATAACTGAACTGATAACATCCTCATTAGCTTAATTTGTGTTTAGTGTGAATGAACCAGTGTAAACATGCTAACTCACTAATCTAAGATGATTGACAAGTTCACCATTACCTGCTTGGAAATCAGCTTAGTTACTCTTAAGAATGTTTGGATGCTATTAGCAGTCTAAGCCTCACATAGCTGATTGTGTGGCTATAGACTCCAAACAACGACAGAAACAATAATAATAACTGAATTTGTCTCGAACCTTTAATACAATAAAATGCAATCCAAATAATCAGATTACAAAGGTCAACAAATTAATCGAGCCATATAACCTTTAACTGTTCCTTGGTTTACAATCCCCAGTTTCCCTTTCTCGATCAATCTGCCTCAGAGAGCCAGAAATACCAAATTAAGGCCTGACAACCTGTTGCCATAGTTACCCTCTCATTGATTACCCCATCAATCCAACCGAGCGTTTCGTTTTTCCCTACATCCTAATAACTGCCAGGGGATGAGGGGACAATTAGGTTTGGTGTTGTTGTTGCGTTGCACCGTGGGAGAGGAGCACAACTGCTCAGTGATTTGACGGCAGCAGAATGGAGATGTTACACCACAGGCTCTGCTCTTAGTGTTTTTTTTTTTATCAACACCATCTGCTGTTTATTTCACCTGTGCGAGTTAATAGCACTTTCTTTGCTCTTTGCTGGAAATGTGAACGCAGCGTTTGAGGCAGGGATGGTATCAGGTTTTTTTTGCCGAACACCATATGCTGATGTTCTTTGTTGTTTTCAAAAAGTGTATTTCCTCGTCATTGCATGAGCGTTACAGAGGTGACGTCTCACCGTGGTGTGGTATGGACTGTAAATGGCGCTCTGCGTAATGAAGTGGAATTGAGCCAGCTTTATGGTAATCGATTTATGCGAGCTACCATAAATAGTCGCAGGGTGCACTTAGCCGGATCGTGAACTGAAATGGGGAAAGGGGAAAGGACGACTGAGGCATCCGTTATGTTCTTGACCCGACCAACCCTCATCTCGTAGTATTTCTACGCACTAATTTCGGTCGGTGGCAATCAGTATCCTCCCTCCTCTGTTTCCTATCATGCTTATCTTTCTCCTCTGTGTTCCATCTCTCCCTCTGTTTACCCTCCGTTCCATTTGGAGTGGCCTGATGAGTATGAGAGGAAAAATGACGAGTTGAATAGGGAGGGAGAGTGGTGGGAAGTCCACAAGTGCATTAAGCCACACCTCCCATGAGGAAGCAAACAAAAGACGAGATTGCCTATCGCAGTTCTCCTATCTGTTGGGATCTCGGCCTCTTAGTGCACAATTCAACAGGCAGCTCTGTGCTGCTTTCACACTGCACTGCTTCAACATTTCAGCTGTTTGGGCTGAGTCACTGCGTCAGTAGAAAATAACAAAGACAGAACAGATGCAGAAAGAAAGATACATTTGCACCATATTCTACTGATTAGCCTATTTCCATCCATTATCTATAACGCTTCAGGGGGAGCTGGAGCCAATCCCAGCTGACAGTGGGTGAGAGGTGGGTTACACCCTGGACAGGTCGCCAGCAAATCACAGATAGTCTCAGCTGTCAATCATGATGTTTCACCGCGTTTTATTGACGTCAAATAACTAACGATGTGATGAAGAAAGCATCATTGATGGAAAATTATTTGATGTGTACTTTGACTTTGTAGTTGGTCCATGTCCCATCCACTAACATGGAGGAGTTGGGACTTATGACCTCAACTGCAGCCAGCCACCAGGGGAGATCCAAGTTAGTTTCCACGTAACCCTGTGGTTTCCATAGTTACCCATGTTCTCTGTGTCTTTGCTGTAGTGTAATGAATTGTTCTACATTTCCCAGAATGCATTGTGACATCTACTATTTCACATGGATTTAGGGGGGTAAAAAGCTTTCCAGTGTTTCCAGTCTTTAAAACCATCAATATCTGACTGGTTGCTATTGATTGCTGATTGATCTTCATACGATGCATCACAACAAACTAAAAATTTAAGGGTTAGATTGAGTGTAAGTTGGATGAATGGTGGCATTTCTCTTTCTCTGTCACTGGGCCAACTTCTCTCCTCTGGCTGTGCTTCGAGACTGTTTATTTGTTTGTGTGCGTGTGTGTGTGTGTGTGTGTGTGTGTGTGTGTGTGTGTGTGTGTGTGTGTGTGTGTGTGTGTGTGTGTGTGTGTGTGTGTGTGTGTGTGTGTGTGTGTGTGTGTGTGTGCGCGTTCCCGCACTTGTCAGTGAGCACAATCCCATTAGAATGATGGCTGCTGTCATTAACTTAATCAGGGGCCGGCTTGGATTTGCTGTCTGTCAATCTGACATCTGCCCGTCCTGTCGCCTCAATTCAATCGCAGCGTCTTGATGCCGGTGCTCCCTTGACATGCAATCTCTCACATGTTGGCAGCTGTGGCCACTCGGTGAGGGAGAGAGGGTTTCCATCACGGCAAACGCTTTATGGCACAGATCAGTTTTATGTCAGGCTCATAGTGGGAATAACTCTGCAGAAAACAAGAAGCACACTTCCCGAGACGGGCTCTGAGCTGCTTGATGTAACGTGTGGTGGATTTCAAAATATCACATAGCGATGCTTTCACCATATTTAGATTTATTCATGAAACTTAGATCAATACTTTTCCTCTACACTGTCATATATATATAATGTGAGAAATCCTACTTCCCAGGAAAAGCCACACATATAGTTTGCAAACTAAGACAGTGACTATGCTCTTAATGGGAAGGTGAAAATATCTTCAATTTACTCCAATGAAATCAACTGTAACACCTTATGTTGATATTACAACCAAAAGCACAAGTGTCAACCTGTGCCCCTGAAAATAGAAGTTTCTATCTGCGCATGCTTTGAATTTGAAAGGATTTGCATCGTGCTCGGGCTGTACAGAGGTTTCCTCTCGGTTTGGAACAGTTCCACACGGAGCTGAACAGATCCGCTCGAACACAAATGATCAATGGTGTCATTTGGCTTAATTTTTCCTTATTTACAGTGAGCAGCGCTGTACAGATTCACCCAAATGATTATTGACTTCCAGATCTATTTGGCCTCATTTTTCTGTTTCTATGTTGTTACTTTTTATGTAACTTTTTATGTGGCTTTTCTGCTGCTGAGTTTTACGTGATAATCTGAGCTGTGGTAGAGTTACAGATTCTTTTAAGATCTTCTTTCTATTTGGTTTGTTTGCAGCTCTCCTCTCCCTGTATCTCCCTCTGCTCCACACTGCTCACATTCTGTCACACGGTTCTGTTGTCACAATAAGAAAAGTATTTGTCTGGTTCACACACACAGACCTGCACAGTTTCTGCACCTACTGTCCTTCTGAATAGACTTTACCGTGAAGGTGTCAGGGTTAAATTCCCTTTGGCTCCTCACACTCGTCTGTTTCAACCGTTTCAAGTTAACGTTCACAAAGCATTGCTGTTCTGACTGGGGGGAGATTATTTTCTTTTCTAACCACTCAAGGGCGATCAAAAGAATTTGCCTCTTTCATGTCGCGCCACGGGCGGCACGGTGGAGCAGCGCTCAGCACCGTCCCCTCACAGCGAGTGGTCTTCTGGGTTCAAACCTCCCGGGCGGGGAGGGCCTTTCCCGTGTTGGAGTTTGTACGTTCTCCCCCTCCGGCTGTGTGGGCTCCCTCCGGGTGCTCCAGCTTTTTTCCACAGTGCAGATACATGCAGGTTAATTGGCGTCTCTAAATTGCCCGTCGGTGTGAGGGTGCAGGGTTGTGTGTGTTTTACATGTCTCCTCTGCAGGGTGGTGCTGATGGACGGATGTTGCACCACAATATTCTGCATTGTGCGAAATGTGGTTGATATTTTTTGTTTTTTTGTCAGAGGGGGATGTTGCTGTGTGTAAAACCACATGTGCCAGACTGAGAATTATCTCCCACATCTCTTTGATACTTCAGAAGATTAATCAGTTTCCTGAGGCGGGTGCTGTCGTAGATTAGTTTCACTGTGGATTCAAACTCTGGAGATTACAGCTGCCGAATCTTTACAGACCCACTGGCTGCACTCCACTTGTGGCTCTGAATGCACATGTAGACGCGAGTGCAATCACCGTTCTTTAAATTCCTCCTCTTGTTCTTCACTCTTGTCACATATGGTGTTTTGTTTCCCCCTGTTTTTATCTCTGTACTCTCTCCTCCAACCCCGTCCCTCCGTCCGTTCTGCTCCTAACTCCCTCCTAACTTCCTTTCCCATAACTTCACCCTGATTCTCTGTCACTCCTCATTCCCATTTTCCCCATTGTTGCTTTGCCCCGTGTTCCTCCGTCCTCCCTTTATGTCCCATCGTGTTTCTTCCCCTTTATAGATGCGCGCGTGTGTGTGTGTGTGTGTTTGAATATGGATGATAAACTCTTCTGAAAGTGAAGAAATGTTTCACGTTAAAATTTGATCTCTCTTCGTCTCTGAGTCGTCTCCCCTCCTCGGGATATTCACTCCATTAAAGATGCAGAGAGTGTTTTAAAAACAACAGTGTTTCATCACATCTTGTTTAGCATAAGCAGCCAGACTGATGCTTTTCTTATTTGCAATAGTGGTCACATGTGAGCATATAACACAAAATACTGACAGTGCTAATGGAAAATCATTTTATTACATTACAACTCGCTAATCACTCAGACAGGAGTCTCAGTGTCGGCTCAAATTGAATGAATTAGATTAAGAATAAGACCCTATTTGCTTTTGGAATGATGGTTTAGAAGAGAGGGGAAAGAGTCGGCTGCAGCCCAATGTTGTTAAAGCAACGACAATTTAGTGAGAATAACTTTACCCCTGATTTGGGCTTTCGATTTGCATCAAAAATGTTTCTCCCACTAGGAGAAATACGAACGCTGCACAAACATGACGGTGATATTTTTAGATTGAGTCTGGTTTACACTTTCCCAGGATGTTATAATCTCAAATGCCCATTCCAATTAAATATCATCAGAACCTGCCTGAGAATCGTCCTGTTTTTTTAGTTTTCCTCCAAAAGAAACATCAATCATTTCAGTGATCGCTCATCCTTGGGTACGTTGCGTGCAAGAACTGAAGATAAAGTTAATTTGGCATTTTGTAATGCTGCCAATTTTGCCATAAAGATCTATATAATGTATACAGATACATATGTTAATACATAGTCAACGGACTGTATTATATCGACCACTCAATGCACTTTACAGTACAAGTTGTCAGTACCTCAAAATGTCAGATGATAATAAAATCAAAAAAATTCGTAAATGATCTTAAAAATATTGCTACTCAAGAAAAAAGACTCGGCGTTGCGTCCCCGACAGTATTGAACGTTTTCTGTTCGGATAGATTTTCTCTGTGATTTTATTTGACTCAGTTCATCAGAGATAAACAAAGTGACAGCAGGAGGAAGACGCTGCTCCCCTGCATCGTCTTCCTCCTCGGTTTCTGTCTCCTTGTGTCTGTGACTCAGAGCCTCCTCCACTGTACCACGATGCTCCAGTTGTCTCCATCGTCGTTATCCTTCCTCGGCTTAGTGTTGTGTAACTGCGCAGTGCAGCTGTGACCTGTTGATTAACTGGGAACTCGCACATCAGAACAGGTTGTACACACACAGTCCATTCTGTTAATCACATTGACCTGAGCGCCTCTTTTTTTAAACCTGCCATGACAGCGCTCCCCGATATCCAGGCCACCCCCCCCGACTCCGCTCTCATCAATTATTGAGCTGTTCCTCTTAACCAATACTCTTTGATGGGGCCTGTGGTTGACAGGTCATTTCTCTTCCTACAGTGACACAGAACTCAGATATGTTCATTTATCATACACGGGGGGGGGGAATGTGTGGTGGTTGGAATTTCCCAGCCGTCTCCACAGAAAATGACTGACAGAGCCAGAATACACTGCAAAGCTTTCACCTAACCGAGTCATTTTAAAGACAAATTAAAGGTTAAAAGCTTACTCGTCTTAAAAGTGGTGCACTTAGGTCGAGGTAATTGCACTTACTGGTTTCCACAGCGAACCAAATTGTTTAACAAGCAGGTAAAAGTAACATGTCTATACTTTACTCGCTGCCAGGGCCCAACAGGCCTGTTTCATCAACATCCATGAATTATTCTCTGAGAAATTGTTGTTGGATCTACCACTTTGTCAGATCTGCCCCAAGAGTTAATAGGTTCTTTCCATTGGCTGCATATAGAAATGAATGTATAGACTCTGGGTCCGGAAAGTAAAGCCAATGCGGAAGTGCCCGACACCTGTATACTCCTGAATGACCAACAGAGGGCGACTCCACTGGTTTAAAAAATAAATCAGTTTCTATAGAAGTCTGTGAGGAATAGTCTTCTTCTTCTTGTTGTTGTTGTTGTTGTTCTTCTTCTTCTTCTTCTTCTTCTTCTTCTTCTTCTTCTTCTTCTTCTTCTTCTTCTTCTTCTTCTTCTTCTTCTTCAAAACAGCATGATCACAAAAGCTTCATTCACTCTTTACATCTGAAATCCTCACGCACTCGAGACGACACAAAACGACCGCAAAAGCAGCGACACATCCTTTTTCATGTCCTTTTGACATTTAAAATCCTCGATCTTCACTTCTGACATTAAAAAGCCACGAGGAAGGATCACACCGGCTGCCGACGTCAGGTTTGGCCGACGTCTGGTCTCAGGATGACCTCGGACCAAAGCAGGACGAGTCACATGCCGGGACGAAGGGGAGGTTATCAGCGCCCTGAAGGAAGTCCGTCTGATGCTTTGTACCAAACCTTAAGGGACGCTGCGCCCCGCCGAGACCTCCCCCCCCCCGAGGCAGAGGAGACCGTACTGACCTGAAAAGAAGGTTGTTGTGATTAAATTCAAAGAGAGTAAGAGAATAAGAAGAACAATATAGGAAAATAAAAGAGAACGAGGATCTTTCAAAAAGACCACCCACCCAGGAGAGAAAGGAAGGGCTTGTAAATTGATAAGATTTTATTGATACCAATGCCATTAGTGACTCGGATGGTTTGTCTGATTCTTTATTGATTCCCTTAAACGGTTTCTAATCCATTTTCCATGCAACGGGGGAGAAGTAGGCTTACATGGATTTTCAGCATCACGACCAGTCTTCTACTTCTGAGTCCGACCACGGGGTAGAATAAAAAGGATGTGCATGTGTGCATGTGGATTCCCCACAGGTTGAGAAGTTACTGGTGTTGGCGGGTGGTGCGTCGTGGGACCAACGTGCATGCAGTGACTCAGGCTCAGTTCGGAGGAGGAGGGGGGGTGTAACGTCACACTCACCCAGTGTGGCCCAGGTGTAAGATGCTTCCGCTTGTTGCTGATTTCTCCACCCTGACTTAAAAATGACATTTTACCTACAGAGGTGAAGCCCTCACACCTTGGACTGATTCTTTAATTCAGCCTTGACTCCCTCAGCTGTGTCATTAAAACATTAACAAAGGGACCTGATGAGCTCGGAGGTGTTTCTGATTCCAATGCTCGGACAATTTGGAGCCAGGTTCTTGATTCCCATCCCCGGTTTAAGGGGGAAGAGACGAGACAGGTCTGGAGAACGGACAGCTGAGGGCTGAGCTATTTGAATATTGATTGCTGAGGGTTATTTCAGGCCTGGGATTGCATTAGCACTTTGGCAGCGGATCCAAAAGGCTTTGGCTGCCCACCAGAGTCTGAGCCACAATTGATCTGCATTTTTTTTCATTTTAAATAAAAACAACAGTTGCTTTCCAAACATGGCCTCTCGTGCAGGTTTGAATTGCGCTCGGCATGCGTCCCTATCGATAGAAACCAAATTTTCATAATTATGAGTGGGCTGTTGGCATCGGCGCGGAGAGGCAGCTTCGAGTTGGGCCTTGATTGCCGACGAGGAAGACGGGAATGGGAAGATAATGAACCAAATGTTTCGGGTCTCTCGTGGTGCCACCGCACGGGAGCTTTTTCGCTCTCCGCAGTGCATGGACCAACGGATGCGGCGTGTTACCATGACACCCTGGTCGCTAAGCAACATAGGCATCACAAACACATTCCTCACTCCCGTAATGAATCACGTCTCTGTCACGGCTCTCTCTGTGTGTCGGCCTGATTTTCACTCAACACTGGTGCAAAACGAGAAAAAAAACTTTCATTCAAGCACCATCATCCACCTCGTGTTTGACACAGGATCGGGGCGTTCGTTTTTCATTATGCTGTCTAAAAAGGATGAGAGCACTTGAGTGGAGCTCGTTAGGGCGTCGTGTTATGTGGTGGTGCGTAATTACAGAGGAGTCACTGATCTCTAGTGTCTGGAAGTGTGTTATTAAACCGACACTGGATGACATGCTGTGAGTCATTAGACACTGCTGTTAAAGCCCTAATCACAGAGCAGACACACACACACACACACACACACACACACACACACGCTCACTAGCCTCCTCGCTCACACGTTCTTTTATTAACTTGTAGAATAAAACGAAAACAGTTTCTCCTCTTATGCTCAAACATCACAAGCACCGATTGCTTTTATTCAATTTCATTTATTTGTCTGAATAAAGCTCGTCTATGTGGACACGGTCACTTCGCGCGGTCGTGTCCCATCCAGGAGCGTCTCTCGCCGAAGTGCTGCTGAAATGCGTCGTCTGAAAATCGCTGAACAAACAACATAAATCTTCTGCTCGTGTCACATCTCCAGGAGTTATTATCGGCAGCTAACTTATGCTGATGGTTTCCCGGGCTGGAGCGGAGTGAGCTCAGTGGGAACTATTATCTACATCGTTCGTGGTCTCGAGACAATAAAACATTAGCTGCTTCTGTCTGCCGCTCAATTTGCAAAGTAAAGTTGGAAAATTTAGTGCTGTTGCTATGGTAACTGATAATTAATTATGGGGAAAATAAATGGTAAATAGACAAATACACACGTATTGTTTGGTCGAAACCCCACAAAAAATGCGTATTTCATTTTCATTGCAAGTCTTGAGATGTTGTCGTTGCTTGTCGTTTGTGTGTGTGTGTGTCTGTGTGTGTGGGCGTCTGTGTTTGTATGTGTGTGTTTGTGTCGTGCTGCCCAATCGATTGATTGTTCAGTAAAATATCAGAAAGCAGCAGAAAGTGTTCACCTAATTTTAAGATATTCAGTTTAATATGATGTAAAACAAGCAGGAATTTCTTACATTTACATTTTCTTGACTTGGATGATGAGACACATGCTGATTAATCACTCTTAGCTTTATATTGGACCATGGAGTCATTATTAATAGTGTAACTGACGATTAAGAACCACTTACAGCAAAGTGGCTTCACGCCAAATCTGTACTTTTTTCCGGGATCATATCTATTTTTCTATTTTCTATATGACGTGTCCAGACTCTTCTCTGTTTGAATCTTAGATCCAGGATCACACTTCACGGGCCTCGAGCCAAAGTGGCTGCCGGCCTGCTCCACATTTCCAGGCCAGAAACGCATCATCAAACATATTTTTAAAAAACGGCAACATTAGCCACACTTAGCAGTGAGGGGGCCGAGCACAGAAGCTGAGAACAGACAGTTTGGCACATTGTAGTTTTTAACTACACCACTACAACTTTTACACAAACAAAATGGAAAGGAATTCTTTATCGTGATATTTAAGGTTGTGCAAACACACATTTATCCATCCCACAAAAAACATGAATATTTGATGGATGTGATTCTGCGGAAAATGTTGAATCTGCGAGATATAGTGTGTCTGTGTGTGTATTTTGGTCACTGATGACTGATTTATCACCACTTCTTGGTGTGTTTGTGTGTCTGTGTGTGTGTGTGGCGGGCTATTGTCAGCCCAGCTGTCGAACTGTTTTGTGTGTGTTGCTGCTTTGTGTTTGTCATCTCTGTTTTCCTTATCAGACACACACGCATACAGAGAGGGAGTGTTAATTTGATGTGGCTCACTCATTACTGGTGTGTGTGTGTGTGTGTGTGTGTGTGTGTGTGTGTGTGTGTGTGTGTGTTCAGACAGAAGCAGATGTGTATAGTTGACATTGTTTTGTTGACTTTTTGTCGTCTGCAGAGCTTTAGACCTTTTCTCCTGACGTATCGACAGCAGCTCGGTGTGATGAGAGCGACTCTGAAACAAATCGAAATGTGTGTGTAATCGCCGGCAATAAATCCTTTCTTCAGGTTATTGTTGCCAAACTACTGCTGCAGCCCTGTCCCACTTAAAGTGATGGTAAAAGGGAAGCACCGACAAGCTAATAACTCCTCGGATCAATTAAGTGGAGCTTCACCCCTTTGAGTCTATATTGTCTTGATATGGGCCGGTTGTTGTTGCTGGTGGCGAGAAGGCAAAGTGCCCAAACAAACCGTGATCTTAAAACGGCCAAATCCAGGGCAATAGAAAGTTTGGCATCATCTTTGAGTCACGGCGACATACAGTAAATCTGCGTGCACGTGCAGGGCCGCCGTCTCGCCATCGCCGGCCGAGCACAGCTGTAATCGGGAGTTGCTCGCAGCCAGCTGGCTCACAGATCGCGTGCCGGGCTGGAGGAGCTTGCTGCAGGAGAGATGAGCTGTCAAAGCGAGACTAGCGACACTTCCACAGAGGTGGTGGGACGGTGACGGCTGCTTCCTGAACAAAGGACCGGGGTTACAGCAAAGAGGGTTAACGTGTCAACCTGCTCGTGCCTGTTTTATTTCCTGGGTCTGAGTGTGTGTGAGTGCAGATGTATATCTCCCTCTCTCCCTCTCTCCCTCTCTCGCTCTCCCCCTCTCACCACCCTCCTCCGGGCTCCCTACAGGCTGAGCAGGATAGATCTGACTAAAGTGCTGCCAGTCACAACAGCAGATGCTCATGTTTCCTTTGCTCTCCCGAGCCTCCCCACACATCAGTAAGATGGTGTGTGTGTGTGTGTGTGTGTGTGTGTGTGTGTGTGTGTGTGTGTGTGTGTGTGTGTGTGTGTGTGTGTGTGTGTGTGTGTGTGTGTGTGTGTGTGTGTGTGTGTGTGTGTGTGTGTGTCCTGGCAGGACTGGATGCTCTAATCAGACTGCCAGGAACGTGTCTCGATAGGAAGCGTGTGTTTACGGCACATCTCTGTGCGTTGTTTACTAAACGCAAAGTCAGACGAGTTGCAGTAAATCATTATTCTGTGTCTTCACATCACAGACATGAAGCTCAGGGAAACTTTTGTTCCGTATGTTTGTGTGTTTGTGAAGAATTGAGCTGTTTAATCTCTTATCCTCTTCATTCTTCACGTTTGTAGCAGATGATCCAGTTAATCACATGTTACGTTCTTGGTTTCCCACATAATTACTTTTTCCAACCAGCAGCTCAAACAGATTGAGTCTGTTTTTCTATTCTAACGTAGATGAAAATCACTTTATTTTCAGACGAACTATACACAAATGCATAATTTTCTGGATGGATGCATGTGTGTGTGTGTGTGTGTGTGTGTGTGTGTGTGTGTGTGTGTGTGTGTGTGTGTGTGTGTGTGTGTGTGTGTGTGTGTGTGTGTGTGTGTGTGTGTGTGTGTGTGTGTGTGTGTGTGTGTGTGTGTGTGTGTGTGTGTCCCTGTTGCTCACACAGAAACTGAACCTGCTGATTCTTTTATTGCCAGAAAGTCTCAAACCTACACAGCAGCAAACACCAGATCCTCCTCATTATCAGCCCTTCAATATGCTCTCATGAGTCACTGCTGCTGCCTGCTGACATCATAACATTTAATGCCAGCTCATTAGCGAGTTCCTTAATTATTTCACCGTGATTATTTATTCTAATTACTTCCCGCTCCTTTGGCATTTGTGTTGTATTCTGACTTATTAGCTGACGTGTGTTTTTACACGACACCTCCGTGTACCTGTGACACCCTGACACCGTTCTCCCATGTGATGCTCACACTTTATACAAGTTTGTGTGCAAGCAGCTGGAATACTTATCCTGCACGTTTATATTTATAAGCTTTTTACTTGTTGCAGCTAATAAAATAAAGTTATATTTGGATGTGGTTACCATCAGTGGTGGGATGTAACAAGCACATTTACTTTATTACATTACTCGAGGAAATTTTTCATGTATTTGTACTTAAGTCGATTTATTTTCAGGTACTTTTCACTTTTACTCCACTACACATATCTGTACTTTCCACTCTACTACATTTTGCGTTACACGTTGTTTTTTTTTTTATAACGAGTCAATAACGAGGGGAATTGGTTCATTGATCCAATCAGGCATTGATTAACATTTGACTCCGCCTCCTGCGGCAGCATCACTGACGGAGAAATACTTGAGATGGATTCAGAAGAGGCTGAGAAATGAAAAAACTACTCTTATTGTATTTGAAAAAACAAGTACTTATATTCAAGTACACCACTAGTTACTGTGGAAATTGCTTTTGATTCAGCACTAACATCAACACCTATCTGTGAAGATGAAGATGATGATTCCTCGCTAAGTGCTTTAGTTTTGCCTTCGTAAACCTCCTGGTCTTTTGATGCTGGAAACTGAAAGTATATTCCCATTCAGTTTGTGCAGCTGGGTGAAACTACACAACATCTGCAAAGGCTTTCATCACCATCGTGACACGACTTGGAAAATACTCAAAAGAGAAATGCTCTTGCGTGGTTGCTTGGAAAAGGTCTAACGTTGTGATTTGACGGCTGGTGGCCAACTGGGAGCGCGTGCACACAGAAATGTCATTTAAATGTAGCCCAATTACCCCCTCAAGTGACATGTGCCGTCTCGCTGATACACACGCTACCACACGCCAACATGGTTAGTATTCACGGAGCGGTGAAGCTTCCCTCCGCACAGACGCCCAGCTCCGGCTCACCTTTGCTCCTTTGCCAGCCGCGAGGTCCCCCCCCCGTTGCCGACAGCCGCTGAGAAATCTCCACCTTAATGAGAAACACCAAGGGGGGCTGCCGAGGGGGGTAACCGTGTTTCAGACCACACGCGTGTCAGCCCCGCCACCTCCCACCTCCCAGCATGCATTACGGGGCGACCTGGTGTTATAACGAGTGATCTGAAGCCAGATCCGAGGGAGGGGAAGATTTCATTATCAAGACGCTGCCTCTGTGCCAATTGATTATAGGAGTGAGCGTTTGACTTTTAAAAAAGAAAGAGGAACAGAGGGATCCTAACCATCAGCTTCGTTACTGCAGAAATCTCCATGTTATCCACTCTTATATGTTTGGAGTCAACATCGGATAATATTGTCATATTATCTATACGGTTTTTAGCTTTCTGGCAAAACATCATTAAAAAGTGGAGGGTAAAACTTGAGTACATGACCTCATCCATGAACGTGATTTGCATCTGAGTTACGTCAGGTAGATTTCCATTGGCAACGGTAGTGAAAACCAAAACTCCCATGATCCCGCGCTGCTTCACGACGTCATCAAACCAGGTCTTTTGTTATTGTGTTGATTGAGAGACTCTATACACTCTTGTTTTCTCTTGTTTAAACTTCACCAAGGAGCCTTGTTTCTTTGATCGTACAAAAACTACTGAACCGATTTTCTTAAAACTTGATGCGTAATGTATTAACCACCAGACTCATGTGTGCACTTAATCTTATTATGAGGCCACAGTAATATCACTAGTATCAGTAGAAATATCGACTTGGTGTCATGTTCAAAGTCTGATTTGGCACCAAACCCTGTCAGTGATCAGACTTTGTTCTGCTTTTTCTGATTCTCGTGACGGTCTTATTAATTCAATAATTCATTATTTCAGCCCCCCTTCTCCTCCCATAAATGAATTTACTCCAGCGCCGCCATCACATCTCCTCTCTTCCTGTTTGACTCGGAGCCCTTTGTGCCGCACACACACGGGCAGGAAGCGCTGGATTTGATATTGGAGATTTCCCAGGGGAAATTAATAGTACAGTGCATATCTGGACCAGGTAGAGATTAAAAGCTGGGCCCATTATAAATCCATTAACCTAGTCATTAAGACCAGATCTGGGAAAAGATGGAATGGGGGTTTTTGCTAATTTTAGAGTCACAGCGTTGGTTCTAATTCACCCCAGCTGGAGCGGAGAGGAAATTAGGTATTTTCCCTTAAATGCACTGTTCCTGCATCAGCAGCTCTTATATCCTGACTTCATATGTAATGCTGATATTCACTAATTCATATTTGCTTAATTTAAAACAGTCTGTATTTATCTACCCATTCAATCAGTGCATCTACAGTATGTGTAGCACTTTTTCTATCACACATCACACAAAGGCTACTGCCGGCAATTTGGGTTCAGTGTCTTGCCCAACGACACTTCGGCAATTTGGAATAGAGAACCCGGAGATCGAAACATTGACCTTCTGGTCAGTGGTCGACCCGCTCTACCACCTGAGCCGCAGCCGCCAACAAGATGCTGCGCGTAACTCAGAGATCAGTGGAGTTAGAAATCTTCAGAGCGAATGTTGGGGTCAATGCTGTTATTATGATGATCAGAGTCGTATAACCGTAAAAAGTCTTTACAGGAATATTAAACATGGACTAACATACTTTCTCCTCCCCCTTCTCTTTTCCTCTCAGCGGCTGGCAAGCGAAGCGGAGAAGTTTCAGATGGAGCACCAGTGGCAGGGCGACAGCGAGGTGAGTGAGCGGCGCCGGTGCCCCGGTCTGATCCGTTCATTAACACACACAGATCAAGGGGTGCCATGAACTCCGTTAAGAGGAGCGAGGGCAGGGGCGGGTCGCTCTTGCCCCGATATGATTCTAATAATCCAACGGCAAATCTCATTATAGTGACAATCAGGCTGTAATGACTTCATGCAAGATTGAATTTCATTATTGTGCATAATTGGCAGAAACAACCAGGCACGATGATGAACATGCACACGGCTCACTCGCTGACTTTCTCCATTAACCCATAGTATTAAGAATGCATTAGAAGCGAATGTACAGCAAATAATATGAACACACTACGGCTCGTTCAGTTACTTTGCCTGATTGCAGCGCCCCCCCCCCCCCGTTCCACAACGGCAGCCTCCTCTGGGGAGTTGCAGCGAGAAAAAAGCCTCATGCTTTCCGGAGCCATTAAAGAAATGACTAATGATATATATGTACATTCACTGATGGAAGAACTTGACAGAAATTCAACTTCTCCATTTAGCCTATTAGCTTGGAGGGGGGGGGGACGTCCTCAGTGTTATTTGCCAAATCTTAATGATTCTTTTCCATTAGAAGTTCCACATTATTCAACTTCTTGAGCTGAGGAACCAGGGAAGGAAATATTCTCTCTGAGGACAGATTCGTTTCCACTGCATCAGTCGCTGAGTTTCATACTTTAAATTATTTGGTTAATTTTATTCCTGAACCAATTAAACATCTCTCATTGCATTGTAATTAGGCTTAGATGTGAAGTGCTGGGATGTAACAAAGTGCATTTACTTCAGTACTGTACTTATGTGAGTTTTTCATGTATCTGTAAATCTATCTTCAGGTACTATAGGTACAAGTAATAGGCTACACTCAGCAAGTACTTTAATACTTTAAGTTTATTTAAACGCAAGTACTATATTACTTTTACTCAAGTAGAAAAGTTAATGTGGTACTTTCATTTGTAATTTCACAAACATTTTCAGTTCTTCCTCCTCCGCAGGATCATTTTCATCAGTGTTGTCATATGGTAAATTAGGAAAATTTGTAGATTCCATTTCCAAATAAAAACGTCTCGAGTGTTTAATGGCGTGTTAAACCTCAGTGTGTGACAGGATTGATTGTTTGAATATCCATTCATTTTGTTTACTCTTGAAGTTCAAGCTGCAGCCAAGGACGGAGCTCAGATCTTCACTGAAGTCTGCAGTGGCTTTTCAGGCTCTGACTTCAGACTCAAGTAGAAACTATTATTCTCTAGTATTTGATTTTAAAGAGCCAAGTGGAATGAGACAAAAGATCTCCTCACGATGCACAGACCAAGCTTTGTCATCATCATGTCCAAAAGTGAACGTGTCCTTCATGGTCTTTTATGTGGAACCACAGCTGGACTCTAACTTCAGGCAGTGCTGTGTCTGTAGCATTAAAGAGGCTCATAAACACCGTGCACATGTGTACGTGTGTTTTAAAAGGAAACACGCTGCCGACATATGTGCTGTCAATTTATTCTAGAATAAATACATTTTCATTTTAATGTGGATGCAAATATGCAGTCTCAGCAATGTCATAGCCATATATACAGATGTGAAACAGATTTTAAAGATCATCCTGACACCTGATGTCCATTAAAAAAGCATTTACTTAGTTTTTGTGTCATAAGAGACGTTCTCAAACATGAAATCACGCTGATACGATTCGTATCATAGTAAATCATGTTAATTTTTTATATCAAGTAGAGCGAGTGTGTGTCTGTGTGCGTGTCTGTGTGTGTCTGTGTGTGTGTGTGTGTGTGCGTGGGCGTCTGTTCTCTGTCACCTTTGATAACTGGGCCAGTTCTGCTGGGCACCTTCTCCCTGCTGACTTTAAACACTTAAAAAGCTGTGACTGCTGCGATCGAGCCACACGCTTGCATGTGTCAGTGCATCATTATTGTTGCTATTTATAAAAGCACAATCCAGCTGCTACACAGAGAGGAACTCGATCGTGTCGCCATGTTTTGTACCAAATTCAAAGTTCCTCTTGTGATATAAATAGATTTTCATGTATGAGGTTTTACGTCAAAAATTTACATTGCACATATTTGACTTTGTATTTGAATTGGGGAAAAAACTGTGATACTTTATTACACTGAGAAACCAGTGCTCGCAGCTGCTGTGAAAGAAAAGCAAAATATCCCTCGGTAACCCGTCGTCGGATACGTCAACACCCCCCACAGCCGAGCATGTCAGAGACGAGTGCGAGCGTCGGTTCTACAAGAACTGTAACAAGTTCAAGAGGAAACCTTTCGCCAAAAATTGCTCTACTCCAAAAACTGTTGTGTGAGTTGTTGATGTTTGGAGTCGGTGAGCGGAGATTTGATGAGTCACATGTGGACATGAACTGTAGTTAACACCATTAAAAAAGCATCTTCTTATCAAGACCACACACACACATTCATTTGGCAGTAAACATCACACCCACCACAACATGCCTCATAACTTACAGCATTTATTTTCCTCTCCCTTCATCTTCTTCCTCCATCTCTCACACATCCCGTGTTCTTGCACACCGTCGCCTCTCCCGAGGGGCGTGAGGGTGTGATCGTCACGTCTTAAGGTGAACATCGTCTTGCTGTAACTTGACCTGACAGAGAGCATCATGGGACGGTTTCCTGTTTTCAGCTTCTTTACATTTGCTCGTGTCATATCGGCATATGGGCCCCAACACCTGGACATGTGGCTGAAACAGCACATCTCCTGCTCCGTCACAGAAACGGGGAGCATATGCTGTTTGGCACAGTTTACTCAGCTTCATCTCTCGTTGTGAGCTAATCACACCCTGTTTAAGCGAAGGTGGTGGCGGGGGCGGGAGGAGTTGCCGCCCTGTTGGTTCGCGGCTCCAGAGGTGGGAGGCAGGTGCTGGGAGTAGGTGCGGCTGTGGCTCAGGGGCGTCCTCATGTCAGCGGCGAGGCTAGCTCGTTAGCGCCCGGGCTGGCCTGTGTACTGACAGGAGGCCCAGCAGTGTGAGAGCAAAACATCAACACTTCTTTTCACCGATCGTCAGCGTCAAACACAGACCGAACGCCACGCTGCGAGAAAATACAGCAAGATTCAAATCCACGGCTGACGGATGAAACTTTAAAAACCTCTGTTCTGTTGGATTCTTTGAATTATGTATAATGTAATAAGCGTTTAGTGTTGTTTGCATGTTTTTAAAGAAAAACTTTTCGGCAGCTGGAAATCTTTCTTTTTACCGGAACTTCCCACCGTGCTACAGGGAAGATAAGATAAGATAATCCTTTATCAGTCCCATTACTGAGAAACTTTCCATAGCAACAAAGGGAATAGCAAAATAATGAAAATAAATAAGTAAAGATTCAATATAAACATAAATTAAATACCATAAACTGTATATAAAGATGGACGAATTAAAACCAAACTTACAAAAATAAGCATGCTAACTACCTAAAATGACAGAAAACTGAAAGTGTACTTTTTTAGTTTGAGCCATTTCCTATTCACTAACAGCAGGTGCGATCAAGACGCTTTGGCTTCAAATTCTTGGATCAGGCATGTTGTCCATCTTTATATACAGTCTATGTGTGTCGGTGTATCATGACATCACTGTCCACTAGTTAAGGCAAAGCACACTATATGCTTATTTTGGTCAGAAGTAAAAGACACTTAAAACTTTTAACCAGAGTGAGAAGGTGAAGTGGTTTTAAATGGTTCTTTAAATAATTTCTAGTTTTTTCAATGTTGTCACTAATTGTTCATGTTTTCTCTCTCAACATCTTTGCAGATCGACAAACTTATTTACTACAACGCCAAAGATGACGTAAGTACAACTGGATTTCACCGTTCTGATATTACACACAATATCCGGCCCTCAATAGATTATAAGTACAGTATTAGGTTTTATTGATGGCCTATAAGCCTCCTTTATATATTGACATCACTACATTTGAGTATATGTGTGTATTATTGTTTTTATCCGTACTGTAATTAGTTACATTTGTGTGTATAAGGTGCAGTATTTTTCTGCATCCGAGCCAGTGCATGTTTAGGGCCCCTCACTCAGGAAGCACTAGTATGCGTGAGACACTGAGAGCGTGTCCCCTGGCCTCAGACGTCATCTGTCTGCTCTGATAAACAGGGATCAGCATCTAATTCCTCTCCACTGTCCCAGTGGGAGAGAGCCACACACCCACAGCACAGTGATGTCACTATGCATTTGACTGACAGGCTCCGTTCGCCCCTCTTCCCTCTGTCTCTCTCTGCGGACGCCTCGGTTTCTGTTTCACTGCCCAAATTTTTTGATTCAGTTGCTCAGTCTTTATCCGTCAGTGGTGACATTTCAGTGGATGCTCCACACTGACACCTTGTCATTCGCAGTAGCGGGGGAACTGCGTGTACGGTGTGTTAACAATCTGAGGCTGGACACACACTCACAGACCCCTCTTAAGCAAAAAACTAAAAAAACAACCTTCCATGTTGGTTTCAGCTCCAAAACTACAAGTTCTGTTTCTTTTCCGCAGCTGAATCAGACGGAGAAGAAGAACCGCTACGTTCCAGATGATTTCCACGTCGACCCCGACTTCAAGCGCCTCGTCTCTTACAACACCACCGCTGTCCACATCCCTACGGATATATACGAGGGCTGTAAGTTGAAACACATCTCCGTAACCCTCTATTATAAATAGTATTACATAGCAACCACCTCCACCCACCCTGCTCCCTGTCTCATATTATCGCTGTCATCACTATGTTCCGTATCTACTGTACGTTCCCGTGATGTGGAGCTCAGCCCCCCCAGCGCTGTCTGCGGTGGAGACAGTTCCACACAGAGGCCGTTCTGGTCTATATATAGCACAGATTCCAACAACCCAATGGCCAGTTCACTCGAGCCCCCTCTTTACCCTGGTCACCAGCTGCTCCTTTCCCTCCCGTTCATTGCTGACCTGGCTGACCTGCTCGGGACAGATGCAGAGAATGTCAGTGCCCGATAGGCCTTTTTTCCCAATGTTCTTTATACTAAGGTGAAGTTTTTCTCGGTTATTTTGGTCACAGCTTCTGTTTTACAGCTTGTTTTAATATCATTATTTTCATTTTATAAACATGCAGCCATGCAGCAGGAATACGTAAAAACTACAGAACGCATTTCTAAGAAACTTGGTGGATCAGGCTGAAGGAGAGGATCCAGGAATGTTTCATCACCTTCTTTAGAATTGAAATTAATGGATTCCTAATGAAGGCATATTTAGGGAACCGATATTTATGAGTGTGTGCAGTTTGGTGCATCTTGATTGAATGTAAGGGAACTGATGGGGCTTGGCGGAGATGTTTGCTCCTATGAGTGCTGCCCTGGTTGGTTGGTTGGATGGATGGCTGGTTGGTTGCAACAATAGGACATGGGCCAAGAAAGAACCCATTCAATTTTGGAGATTTGGATAAACCGGTGGATCTAGGAATGTTTTATCACTTCAATATGGAAAGATCGACCATTAGCCTTGGTGTTGGTTTGTGGTCTCTGTTCCCCCTTCGCAAATGTTAATATGCTAACACATGCTGCATACAGAAATAGAAGGCATATTCATGCGTTTTCTATCTGCTGCCGCTATGTGGTATAATTACACTTCTCTCACATTAAGCAGATCTAAAGTTAGAGCTCTAACTTCACAGGGACGACCGTCTGCCCCTCCCCGCTGGAGCCTTTCCCAGCATGCACTGGACATAACACAGGGAAAGCACACTGGACAGGTCACCACTCACGCTGGATTCAGCTCGCAGTAATGAAATCTGGTATAATAAAGAATTCTATTAGCGAACGTGGCCAGACTTAAACAGTTTTAGACAAATTTGAGTCATCAGGAGCCACATAATTGGACTCTTACCCTTTATGACTTAACAATGCCAAATGCAAAACAGACATTACTGTAGGACTGATGGCAGCAGGGTTAATGGCTTTTGCATGACTTTGTAACTCAGGACAACACTGATACCAGAATAAATGAAAGGTGCAGTTATCTATAGGGTAAAAAGACAATCAAGGGTTTTTCCATGCAAGATTTGAACATTTTTGCCGTGTTGTATGAATGTGTTAATTTGTGATTGGTCGTGCAATCGGCTCTGTTCAATTCTTTGGTATTGGTCTCAACAGAGAAGCTTCACCAGGCGATATACATGGATGGCTGGCTGTGTACACAAACAGGAGCAGAACATACTTACCCACACACACACACACACACACATGCACACATGCACAAACACACAGACACACTCCCTCAGGGTTCTGAGCCTCTTATTCTAGGACACTGAGGAGCACGGTGCAAGGCATGAAAGGATGCAGTCATGTCTTGATACGCACTCGCATAAAACATGCAGCGCAGGTCATGTCCTTCCATGCATACTCGCACACACACACACACACACACACACTAAGTATGGTGGAAAAGAGGGTTAGCAATAACAAGATGCAGACTCGCTTGAAGAAATTACTAATAGCATGAAGGGAAATTTGTAATGAGACAGACGAATATATGACTATTAAATTAGAAATTACTGAAAACTGTTTATTGCAGAAACAATGTGCATCTTTTTATGTTAAAAAAAATAACTTTGTAGTACTTTTTCTAGTTTATTTTCTTAATTCAAGTTCAATATATTTGGTTGTATTTGTGATTTATTTTAATTTAAAGTTATATATAATAAGGTTTCTGGTTAAACTGTAAAATGTTAAGCCTCAGTTACACTTCTCAGTCATAAGACTTTGAGAATCTTAGGAATAGTTCTAGGTTTTATTTTTATTCAAATATGAATAATGCACAATAAATCAGTGTCAGAATTTTTTCACTGACTAATATCAGCCATCAAACATCCATATTTTTCAGGCTGTAGTAAAAATGCTTTGTTCAAATAGTTTAAATGATCATTCCACATGTGACCCTTTCTGTTTGACTCCTCACAAACGAAGCAGGCATCAAACTTCCCTTCACACGCAGGCGTACGGCATCAGCTAATGGCCGCCTTGGCTTTGATTGAGCATTCAATATCAATTTGTCTAATGGCCGTGACAGTGGCTCCGCTAAATGCGGTGGCCTGGGTCACGTGACTCTAATGCCTTTATACAGTGAGTGAGTCAGTGCAGTCGGACTCTGGATGTGCAGAGCGACTGGAGCCTCTGACTGTGACACGTTCTGCTCGTTGCCAAATGCACTCAGTTATTTTTACAAGCAGCAGCTATAATGAGCTGGAAGCGAGGAACATTACCAGAGAAGTTCATCAGTGACTGTGTCTCACTTTCTCTGACTATATATACACTTTCTTTCTCTTTCTTTCTCTTTCTTTCTCTTTCTTTCTTTCTTTCTTTCTTTCGTTAGTTCGTTAGTTCGGTTGTACTGTCTGTTGCTCTGTCTGTTGCTCGGTCGTTCTGTCTCGCTCATATTAATTTAGCTTTTTGATATTGGGGAGAACAGGGTGTTAAATAAACCACATACAATTCTTCTGTGCTGTGACTGTGTCTGTTGGACCTCCTCCATCACTTAGTAAAGTGGGTGGGGTCTGGGTGGAGGTAACACAGTAGTGAAGCTGGGCAGGTGTTGCCCCCTCTCTCTCTCTTCCTTTCTCTGTCTCTGTCTCTGTCTCTCTTCGTTTCTTCCTCTCTCTCCCTCTCTCTGTCTCCAGGATGGGCTGCCACATTGATGCCACTCCGGCTGGCCAGCGTTGCCATGGCAATGTGTATTCGAGTGTGAGTGAGTGTGCATTAGAAGGAGACACACACACACACACACACACACACACACACACACACTTAGACACGCCCTGGTGTTCTGTCTTGTTGTACGGAGGGAGGACTGGTAACTTGATTAGGGGACACTTTGTCTAGACAAGACGGGCGTCCTTGTGGCTTTTACTGATTCTCAAGGAGAGACGTGTCATCCTCCTCTTCCTCTTTCATCGGGGGGGTCGACTTTCTTCGCCGCCACGTCCTTCTCCTCCCTCTGTTTTTTTTTTAAGTTCCTTTCCTCTTTTGCTCTTTTTTCATTCCTCTCCACCATCCTCGCTCTCCTCTTCCTCCTCTACGTCTCTTAACCCCAATCTCCGTCCTGTCCTCCCCTCATCCCTCGCTCCACTTTATTAAGCGTATTAGTAGTGGGGTGCATGGAGACAAATGTGCCACTGTCTTTCTCCCCCGCATTAGTCCTGCTGATTGGAATCTATTCTCCCCGCTGATCCAGTGTGGGTGGTCAGACCGAGATTCATTATCCTGTTTGTGTGTGTGTGCGTGCATGCACAGAGGAGATGATTTCCGAGTGTGTGTGTGAATGTGTTTCAGGGACATAGAAACACTTGTGTTGTCAGAGTGTGTGTGTGTGTGTGTCACATCACACACACCTACTGTACTGTATATGGATCTCACGGCTGCATATGCGTGCCTTCTCGCTCATTAGGCAGATTGGCGTGGATACGATACGAGGAGATGAGCGGAGAGCGCCGCGGCCCTGGCAGGAGATCCGAGGCTCGTCTGATGCCCGTTTGCATCAACGCCGTGTGGCACCTGTCAGCCCGAGACACGCACACACTGTGACGTTCCCAGATACTGTGACACTGTGTGTGTGTGAGAGCGTGTCGAAGTCGCGGCCCCCGATGGCAAAGCTCACAGCGTACAAATTGATTTTCTCCTCCCTTTTTGCACTCTTGTGCCACTTGACACACGTCCCATTTCATTTACAACGCTGGCTGCCAAACTCTGAGGTATCTTCATCTCCATCTCTCCACATCCTCCCCTCCTCTTCCCTCCTCTCCCCCATCACCACCATTACGTCTGCGACCTGTGTCCTTGTGACAAGTTGGCTGCCGTCCCAGGATGATTCTAATCAGCTGATTGGGATTTGCGTTGGGATTCGCCTCCATGCCACAAAGTTCCCAGAGAAAGTTTCTTTCTTGTAATCCGGTTTATCCTTCGTAGAAAATACATATTTCTAGCGCTGTCACTCACTGCACTGATTAATTCTTTCCAAGTAATGAATAACCAATATTTTTCAAGTGGAAACTTCTGACTGACATTGATTCTTGGGGCTGAGGCTGATACAGATAGTAAAAATTTTCCTTTACTGATATATATAAAATTAGCAATGATTGCAAAGTTGTCGTTATCAAACCGTTATGACGAAGAAATGTAATTAAGGCTTGATATTTTGTAGTTTAACCATAAACTCTATGAGCTGAACATACTTTTCTTTACGTAAAATGTAAACATGAATGCACAACTTTTATCAAGAATCAAGATTCTCTATTGTCATATGCAATGAAAATGAAATTCTTACTTTGCTCGTCTGATAATGGCACAGAAATAAAGATTAAACACCATAAGAGAGATTATTAATGAATAAATACATTAACTATATGTCTGTGAAAGGCTCATATCAGACATTCAATAAATCAGTCGTCTTCATTTTGCGACTTTATGATCAATGTGTTTATGTGTTTTGTGCGAGTCTTTGCTATTGATCTCAAACCTAAATGACCAAAAATACCTTTTCTCATCTTCTTATATGTATACACAAACGCACACACACACAAACACACAAACATACACACTCCTCCTGCCATGGCTCTTATGAGTGTGTGACGTTTCTCTACATCTTCATGTCACCTCGGGTGGTTTTCACACACATTTGTTATAACCACACTCATAGAGGAACACATTACCATCCACTCACATTTCAGCACTGGAATTGAAATGTGATCTATTATTTATTTTCACATTTCCTTCCCTTCCTTCGTTTTTAAACTCCTCGTCTTCCTGCATTAGGGCCAATGAGATAACGTTGGATCGAGTCCATCCCACTGGACTGAAAACCCAGAATGTTAACATGACGTAATGGGAGGAAATATGAACTTTAAAAAATGTCTGAAAACAGCAGACACAGTGAAACAGTGAAACATCTAATGTCCTGGAGTGACAGCTCAGCTCAAGTCAACCGTAAAGTTCAAACACCTCCAGCGCTCTCTGCAGTTTAGAGGTCTCGTTGTCCCCTGTGTCACATTTGTTACTTTTTCTCAGTTTCTTATTTCTTTTTCTGTATAAATTAGCAAAGCAAACCGGTCCCGTCTTGTTTGGTTCAGTATAACGTGACCATTTGTCTTCTGGCAGGATTTCAGGAGTTGCGTGTTGATGCTTGTGTGACGTGATGTAATTTCACGTCGATAGCACAAACCAGAAGTGGCACTTAGAGAGATAAAGGAGGTGGGGCACAGTAACGAGGATGTGACGATCTTGATTGTGTTTTAACTGGAAGTGTCGACTCTGGGAAATCCGGTCGTTTGTTGTGGCTCTTAATGGTGAACAATGAGTTACTAGATGCATATCGACGACAAAAGTGAAGCCAAAGCAGCTTTACCGCCCTCTAGTGGCTAGTTGCAGCATAGGTCAAAATCATGTCTCCTCCTTGTTAGCAGATGGGACATGGGCACAAACTTAAAAATCGAGTTTCACACAAATTTCCTCCCCCAGAGATGGTTTCTGTAATTTTCGGTAGATTCAGGCCACGATTTTCTGCCTACGTAGCCCAGCCAATGTGACCAAACCCAATTATTATTTTTAAATCG
Organism: Hippoglossus stenolepis; assembly: GCF_022539355.2. Classification (NCBI taxonomy): domain Eukaryota; kingdom Metazoa; phylum Chordata; class Actinopteri; order Pleuronectiformes; family Pleuronectidae; genus Hippoglossus; species Hippoglossus stenolepis. Next base: position 12,925,129 of record NC_061504.1, read on the forward strand.
CTGTGGTATCCACACTCTAATGTGCAACTATTCATTTTTCAATAAGTTTGGTTCTAATGAGTTATTTGTTGTTATAGAAATGAGGGGAAATGTCATGATTGACAGCTAAGACTGCCTCGGGATTGGTCGAGCGTGTATCGGCGTCACCAGTGCGAGATGGCGTCCGTAGTTGCTCTAATTAACAATTGCTTGTGTGTTGTCCTTTGTGTTCACGAATCCCTTTTGACAGTTAAGAAAAAAAGATGTGTTTGCTGGTGGAAAGATGATTTACTCGATGCGCTGGACGTGTTGCAAGTTAAGCGAGGACGTGTTCACGCTCACGTCACAGTCGGTCGCGAGTGGCGGAGTATCATCGAGTAGAGGGGCCCCTTCTGATACGATGATTGCAGGCTCTCGCCACTTCAGCCCCCACCGTGTAATTACTTTCCAATGCGCAGGCACTTTCTGCCGCCAGCAAGCCGATGACAGGTTCCACCACGGGGCATCGCTTGGCACAGCTCTCCCTCCTCTCCCTCCTCTCCCTCCTCTCCCTCACCTCCGCCCACCGCCGTCACCCTCATCAGTCACTGCCAGAATCCTGTTTGATTTGTTTTTGAAAGCATCTACATGCCTCACAGGGAATATTTAGCATCTTCTCTTCCATATTCATTCCCCTCATCCCTTCCCCTCCCATGAATCATTCATTTTATTTTTATCTCCCATGTCTTTTCTTGTTAACCATGTGGTATTGGAATAGTTTGATGTATAAGGCTGCGATTGCTGGTGTCTTTTCCTAATTATATTTTCTGTGAAACAATGATATTGTAGTACTCACTCAGTTATTTGTTCGATTTTGACATGCAAATACAATTCAAATCTCAAATGGGTATAGGTCTAACCAGAGTCTTGCTTGGTGCCAATTTGCACAAAGGATCCGTGTTTTCTCCGGGGGGGACGAGGGATTTGGGGCTTTTTTACTTTGCACTCAAAACGGGAGGAAACAACAACTTTTACTCAGATCCAGTTTTCTTTGAGACATCGGTAATATTCATGTTTGTTGCTCTGCATTAAGTCTAAAGACACACACAAGCCCTCTCTCCCCTTTAACAAATATCCCTCAGGACACGCTGCCCTGCCTGACGAGCAGAGCTGACCAGAGCATGTGTTGCCGTGGTGATGCTTTATTCTCACTTCTTCCTCTCATCACGGTGACCTCGAGTCGGCAGCGGCAGCTGCATCTTCACGGAGATGGATCTGTTTACACTGAAACCGTGATTTGTTCCAGTATGTGGCGGAGAGGGCTGACACTGCCGCGCATTCGCTATTGTTGCCAAGGGCTCATCAGCGGAGCCTGACCTGCCCATTTGTGTGTGTGTGTGTGTGTGTGTGTGTGTGTGTGTGTGTGTGTGTGTGTGTGTGTGTGTGTGTGTGTGTGTGTGTGTGTGTGTGTGTGTGTGTGTGTGTGTGTGTGTGTGTGTGCGCGCATCCAAATTCCTGTGGGAGGCTATAATGCGTTTGTCAATTTTACACGAAGGAAACACATAAAAACGTGCAGGAAGTAAGGACACACACGCTCAGGCTCCGTCATCTATTCTGTCTCCTTCCTCATCACGTCTACGTCTTGACTTCAAATCAATTGCAAATCAAACATGTAATTTCTCCTCTGCCCTTGTTAGTTTACAGTTCAGTACCAGAAAACACCACAGCTTCCTGTACGCACTCCGGTTACCCTGAGACTTGTTGCCACTGATGTCACAGAAAACCAGCAGGACTAATCCATTAAGGGCCATCCTCGGGGAGCAGGGGGAGATCAGGCCTGAACAAATTGTCTCCACTTATCATTGGGACACGCTTTGCTCGGCAGTACCACGGGGGAGCCATTTAAAGCCTTGCCCTAAACCCTCTCTTTATCCTGCAGAAGCATGGAAATAGAGCCAGGCTAAAGTGGGGAGAGGACGGGGGGGGTGCAGCCAGAGGGAGAGGTACAGGACGGTGAGCAGAGGAAACGAAGAGGAAGGTTCAGACAGTTCAGGTTTTATGACTCAGCATTTACTTTGTTTACTTTGTTTAAAGAGTACGCTGTGGTTTTCTTCCTGGTACATTTATCGTAGTAGGCCGGTGATCCCTGTTCACCTTATACAACGTCATAAGAGTAGGTAAATATTCACTACAATGTAAAGTATCTCTGAGAGTACAGCTCATATACATATATCCTGTAATAATAGAATAGGTACCTGGTATTAAAATAAGATCCTAAATTGTTGTTGTACAGTACCTACATATGGGTCAATGACGTATAAGGATTTTCAACAGGCCAATTTTAAAATACAAAAAAAAAGAATATCTATTATAATTATTCAAACATTAGGAATGTTGTGAACACATAAAATCATGTAAAAATTTCAAATTATTAGATTTTAGTGTTTTTTCATCTAGATGAATTGGCCGTGGCCTTAAAAAATGTCGTGGTGTGACCGTAATTTATCTTAAAATGAATTAATTTCCTTAATATGCTTACATTTTTTTTTACAATTTCTCAATAATATAAAGTCATTCATGATATTGTACAAAAATTAAACATAAACGTTGTTTCTGAAATATTAGAAAAAAATACTCTAATTGCATAGAAATATTTTCCAAATAATACTAAAATAAAGTACTTTATGTATATAAATCATTAATTGAATTTAAAAAAGGCCCAAAACTCCCAATCTAGGACATATATCTATCATGTAAAACACTCTGCAGTGGTCGCACCACAGTTGGTCGCACCACACATGATATTTTTCTAGTTCAGTGGTACTGGTTCGTTCTGTAGTGGTAAAAAGTGACATCATAACTCCAGAGTACTTGCGCCGTACGTAAGTGTTATCCAAATTATTATGTTGTGTTTTCTTTGCCTGTATATCGTTAAAAAGTTTTCAAAATGTTGTAAAGTTATATTTATGTTGTTAGTCTAATCTCTTTGCCGTAAATAGGCTAAACGAAATGTTAGAAAGATTTTTTTTAAAAGTGTTTTTGGCTGCACATTTTACTCTTAATGTCCCAAAATTAATTGAAAGTATACGCTTGTGCTGAACTATACTTGTACAGTATAATATAGCAGCGTGTGTAAACCTATATTAGATGGATCGGCACGAGGATATTCATAGTCTTGATGATACTTTACATCCAAATGAGTTTGATGATCCTCTTACTTTTTGCCTAGTGCTACATTTCTGTTTTCTATTAAACGAACTACTTGAGTATTTGATTTTGCTATTTAATGAGGTTAAAATCCCCCACCCCCCCCCTCAGGGTCTTTGTCCAGTGTTTTGGTTGACGACCAGAAACCAGTTGCTAAACATCAGCGTGTTGACGCTCTGTCGTCAGCATCTAGGTCAGAGCTCTGCTGTGCCAAAGCACACAGTGGGAAATGGACTGCTTTTATATTGCACTCTGCTGGTCTGAACAACCACTCAAACAATACGAGTCACATTCACGCAGCACTTTCATATGCAGCGCTGTTCCACCACACATCCTTCACACGTGATAAAGGACCCTTGGGCACACGGGCTAAAGGAGCTATAGGGATCAAACCATCTTTGCTTAAGTAAGTGGATGACCCGCTCAACCCCCTGAGCCACACTGGGGTTAACAACGTCACTTTCTGTTTAAAACATGGATATTTAGACGAAACCCCCTCGATTTCTTTTGAATTTGATTTATATTCAAGACCTCCATGGTATAAATGTGACTCCTGTGTGTGTTCTGATTGATTTACAGCTCAAAACTAATGGCGTGTGTGGTTTTTCAGGCCAATGCATCAGTCAAAGTTAAATCAAATCTCTTCTCTCTCCCTCTCACCTCTTCTTGCTGAGTTGTCAGTAATTCTCTCACCGGGTTACGGGAGCTTCTCGCTAACTTATCGTGAGATCCAGATTTCCTGGATGTCCCCTCCTTCACCCTGATGTTTCTTTTTTCTGTTCATGTTGCTTTAGTGCTTTTGCAAACACACACACACACAATATAAACGAGTGTGAGTCATGCAGAGCTTTAGTTTGACATGCAGCCCACTCTCCCAGGCGGAGAGCTGCCTTTTTGGATCAAACTTGACTGTTGGGAGAATTAAGCCACTGAGAGCTCCTGCAGACAAACAGGTAAATAAACAAATTTATTGCACTTCCCCCATCCCCTGAGTACCCGGAAGAAGATTTTGTCTTATTCCAGAAATATCAAATTCAATCACTCTGCTTCTACCATCCCTCTCTCCCCTGTGCCTCCTCTCCTCACTTCTGCTCACTTTCCGCCGCTGCAGATTTCTGTGTGTGTGGTTTGTGGAGTGAAAAGCACTAAAAGAAATGGAAATATCTGATCACAGTAGATTGGCGTCCGCTTCAATATCTGTGAGGAGGCTTCCTCTCAGCTGTCAGTGTCAACAGCCTTATACAGGATGTGTGTGTGTGTGTGTGTGTGTGTGTGTGTGTGTGTGTGTGTGTGTGTGTGTGTGTGTGTGTGTGTGTGTGTGTGTGTGTGTGTGTGTGTGTGTGTGTGTGTGTGTGTGTGTGTGTGTGTGTGTGTGTGTTGTTGTGTGTGGGTGTGTTAGTAATTTCCTTGGTTTCTCCTCCTTCAGAATTGTTTTTTTTTTTCAGAGCAAATGGTTTTTGAAAAGCCTCGACATTTTGTGTTTGTCTGATCTTTATTATTTTGTACTTCAGGACAAATATGACTCATTTAATCTTTCTCTGTGTGTGTGTGTCTGTGTGTTTGTTTGTGTGTGTATGTGTGTGTGTGTGTTGCAGCCACCATCATATTGAACGAGCTGAACTGGACAGAAGCCCTGGAGGATGTTTTCCGGAAAAACAAAGAGGAGGATCCCTCGCTCCTCTGGCAGGTGTTTGGTTCTGCCACCGGATTGGCCCGCTACTTCCCAGGTGAGCGGCCCGGCAGCCAATGGGCTTTCTCCGTCGGCCTGCTGACCTTTTTTTATGTGGTCAGTGATTGGGACACCAAAGGGCCATTTCAACATGTCGCTGACGGATGCATCCAAAATCAAGCAGACTCGTGGTTAGACACTGTGTTGCTGTTGGCTGACTCTGTCTTTCCTGTGACTTTGGCCTGAGAACGACGACAGTCAGTCATGAATCACTTCCTGGAAAACATGCGGAACATGTTAAAGTCTTTGGGACAACATGGCTGCTGGTTGCTAAGCAGTTTCATTTACTAATAACACTTCATAAAAGCACATTTTGCTGTTTTTGTACAGATTAAACACACGAGATGTCTGCTAGGATAAGAATCGCTGTATTAGGACATAAGAAAAATGATGAGACACAATAAGACTTGGCTACTTGCTCACATATTAAACCTTAATGAGAAATAAACAGAATTTTCCCCTTTCATCCTTCTGTCAAATCCCAGCATCTCCTTGGATGGACCTGAGCAACTCGGCCAGTAAGATCGACCTGTACGATGTGCGCAGGCGACCGTGGTGAGTGCAGACGCTGGTTTATGATTCGCCGTCTCTCGTCTATTTGACTGTCGGTCATTATTCTCCTGTTTGTCAAGGACACACACACACGGCTCATTGAGTTTACCTGTGTGATTTTCATTTTATATATATTTACATGTTGCACAAACGCGTCAGACCATCTGAACACACACACACACACACACGGCAGATCAGAAAGTAACCGAACAAAAGATTCATTAATCTCCCAGAAATGATTAAAATCTGGCGCGAAGCCACAAATTCTCTTTTAACCATGTTATTAAATTTCGTCTCCAAAGCCTCTTGGCCCTGACAAGCTGTTTGTTTATTAAAGAAACAATTCAATGTGCTAAGTCTTTGTGAGATTTGCTTGTTTCAATATTCAATAAGAGTCTGTGTGTCTGTGGTACGTGTGTTCGCCACTTGTACATTTTCATTGTTCTCAGTGTCCTCGACCTGTGTGTGTGTGTGTGTGTCTGTTGTTACTCACCAGGTACATTCAGGGGGCGGCGTCACCCAAGGACATGCTGATCTTGGTGGATGCGTGAGTGACGACTTCGTGATTCATCGATTACAGTCAGATTTTATTTTATTTTGTGCCAGACATGGCCCTGACGCCAACTCTCTGACTAGCCCCACGCCGCTGGGTGCGACTGCGACACTCACATCTGTGTATCGGGCAACTTCATCATTTACAGTCCAGTTACAGTTTAGATTTCCATAGAGAATCCGCCAGCGATAAGTCGCAGTAGCAGTTTAGATCAATTTGGAATTTGGAAAATTTCCCATTTCTCATTCAAACACTGGGAAAGGAGAGTTTATCTTTTGTACAAAAAATCCATACAAATGAAATCTATGTCAAATTTAATATATTCAAAAATTAATGTAAATGTGCTGAACTTAATGTATTTTAGACCTTTTTAGAGTCATCTGCTCCATGCAACTTCACCACTAGATGTCACTAAACTCTTCACACTGAACCTTTAAATGTATACTCTGATAATGTTTTATGTTGTAAAACTCATATCATCCTTTTTAATTCTTAAATTTCAGAAGCGGCAGCGTTTCAGGTCTCACCCTCAAACTCATCCGAACGTCCGTGAACAAGATGCTGGAGACCCTGTCTGACGACGACTACGTGAACGTGGTCTCTGTGAGTTTGCACACAGAAACAAACGTGGCGTGAATTTAATTTCAGAAATTCCCGACTTTCTGTCACTTCCAGAAGATTCCTGTGAGATGTCCAGGTGCACGTGTTGCTGGATGTTGACGTGTGGACTATTTGTGGCAGCGTTAACTCCTGCGGTTTGAGTCATTGGTTTAAACGCGGACGTGACCTTTTGAGTGACTTAACGCGGCACACATGGATGAATCTATACTGTGGCTGTATGTGTGTGTGGATGCATACTCATTTGTCTGACTCAGAGTGTGTCAGTTTGGTTATATGTGTACAGTATATGTGTGTTTATGTACCATGGGAAATATCCCAAGAGCATCTGAGCTGTATTCCAGTATGTGTGGCTAATAGAGCGAACACGTGACGCGGACCCTGGAGCGCCACGAGATAAGTTTGACGAATGAACGTGCGCTGCTTCGTGACCCACACGTTGAATCAGTGGCATGTAATGGCGAATCCCCTGTTAGGGCCCATTTGAAATTCAGTGGGACTCTCAGGCATCAAAGGATTGGATCCTGACACGGGGATTGTGGAAATGTTCATCCATCTTCATCTGAAGCCGCGCAACGATGAGGCGTGGTTCCTGCTTCCCAGTGATCTTAATGCCGGGAAGAAAAACTAACACGGCTTCCAGTGGTCACAGTGGTTATTCCCCCCGACTGGGAGGATTTATGAGTAGTTGCAGGAATCACACTGGATGGGATTCGGAGTGAAAAGTGAGGAGCTCCACTCATAACACATGTTGCCCCCTCAGTTTGTCTCATTCACCATTTTCCTCTGATAAATACACTTGAACAACAACACTGCCCCTTGTGGCTGAGTGGAACATGTCAAATTTAGGAAGTTTTTGAAGAATGAAAAAGTATTGTATTAGTATTTGGTTATTTAATAATATCATATTTAATTTTTGAATATTTAAGTCTCAACCCTGAAGCCCACATCCCACATGTCTGAAAATACGTGAAGCAAATAGTTCAGTATTTTCCCTGAGCTTTAGAGGGGCAAGTAAAGTAGGAGGAATATTTTTTTTTACTTCACTGTTTACTCCTGTTTCTCGACTGAACCCGGCTGAATGTCTCCTGGCTTCGGCTGCATATGAATTTTTAATGAAAACATATGAGAGTGGTGTCAATCTTCTTATCTCACTCTGCGAGAAAAACAGACGCTTCCCCCAAATTATTACTTTATTCTGCTGTGTGACTATTTTACAATCTTCTTTTTCACTGTCGTGCTTTCTACTTATTTTCATCTCATAATGGAGACCACATGTAAAAAGTCCCACTTCTGTGACATCACAAGCTTGAATTGGATGTTTTGGGCACAGGATGCATCGTGTTACTTGGACGTGACTCAAATCTCCTTGATCCTCGCTCGCCTCCTCCTCGTCCTTCTTCCGCTTCCCCCTCCGAAGGCCGGGAGCATAAATTAGGTTTTCACTTTGCTTTCCAAACTCACCATTAATTACATTTCCTTTCACTTCCCTTAATAAAGCAGTGGTTTATGTTTTTGTTTGGAGCTTTCAAATCAGCTAAGTGAAAGGGCTTTTGAAGAAAACGAAATCAGGCGGCAGCGTAATAAGGATATTGATGGAATCCAGTTCAGTTTTGTATCCAGGAGCATTTTGAAGCTTTGGTCTTTCATAATAAAATCGTTTAATTAAAGGCACTAAGTCTGCTCACAGCCCGGATGAGTGTGTGCGTGGAGATGTGGTTCTGACTTATTCACTCACTCAAAAATAAGAAATACAGTTTTTGTGTGTTTTGAGAGAGAATAGATTTATAGATGAATGTAGTTTAACACTTTTACAAGGTTTTAACTAGACTTTAGTTTCAATTTATATCAGATCTTAAAGATGCTCCCTTCCGCAATACATATGTGTATATATGTATATTTGTGTTTATGTATTTTTGTATATGCAATACATATATATGAATATATATCTGTGTATATATGTAGGCCTATATATACATATATACTGTGTGTTTGTGTATTTATATAGGCGAATGTGTTTATATACACATGCCCACATACAGTATGCTGTTGTATTGAGGTTTTAATTCTGTGTGGTATTTTAAGTTATGTGTTAGGTGACGCTAGATGAAGCTCGCGCTCGCTGTTGTTTATATTAGTGTGTGTGTGTGGGCGTGCTTCTGTTTAGAGGACGAATGTCTTGGCAGTTATTTGCCCTGAAAACTTCCGCCAACATGTTGAACAGTTGGAAACCGACATTGTGAGCTGCGGCTTCGTTTTGCTGCTCAAACACAAACCTGAGGAGAAAGAGAGGAAAAAGCTCCCGGGAACAAGTTCTGTTGGATTCTGTCTTTTGATTGCTGATCCTGGATTTTGTGTGAATCTCACAAAATATACTTCTCGGTATTAGCGTTCATGTTTGCCTCTTATAGACTGATATGAAAACTTAAAAAATCCATATCGGTCGGGCTCTGATCTTTGGAACATTTCTTCTTGCACCAGTAAACGATTGGTTTGTTATCAGGTGACTGGGAGTGTCCATCTGTCCCTCCACATGAACAATACTCATCTAAAGACACCTGTTACATTAATATTTTAATCCCACCATAACAGATCTCTTTGTGTTTCTTCTTCACCTCCTTATGCCACTGTTTTCACATCCCTACCTTCTCTCCTGTCAATCCTTCCTTCTGCTCCTATAGATCCCTTCGGTCTGTGCAGATTTGATTAACACTGATTTCATTAACACGTGAACAAATTGTTTCGACAGCAAGGTCAACGAGATAAAGCCTTATTAAATCAGCCTGTTTACTTTGCAATTACCTTTTTAAAGGGATCCTATAAACTCTCTGTAAATATCTGATTCAAAGTACATTCTGCACGTTCAAGGGACACTGCATGATTCTGCAGCGAAGGGAAACCCAGGCCACATATTTAAGAGGAAAATATGTGCAGGTTGCCTTCCCGCCACTTCCCGTCATCCCTCCTTCCCTCTTCCCTCCAGTTCAACGAAAAGGCCTCGCATGCGGCGTGCTTCCAGAACCTGGTGCAGGCCAACGTCCGCAACAAGATGATGCTGAAGGAAGCCGTGCAGAACATCATCGCCAAGGGTATCACCAACTACAAGGGCGGCTTCGAGCTGGCCTTCGAGCAGCTGGCGCAGGTAAGGTGTCGGCGTGCGGGGGGGGGGTACTTCTGCAGCGTCTGTGTGCGACATACGGGAGTGGGAGTGTGTGTGGTCTGCAGATTGGGGGGTGGAAACGTAGAGGATTTCGCTGTCAATCTGTTTGATTTAATAATTATTTTCCAGCGATGTCCCTTGAAATGTGCGGAAACATAACCATCTTATCTACTTTTTCTGAAATCTACTTAACAGTCTGATGTTCATGTAATTCATCATTTTAATTCAATTATGAAAATAATGATGGAACATTGGACACACACACACACACACACATCTACAACTCTCATGAAGAGTGAGTGTGTGTCGACCTCTTCTGGTTGTTTTGGACATTGCAGTTTCTTGGCTCAGTGGATTTTGGGCCTGAATTTGTTTTTGCAGCCACTTCCTTCATCCTGTTCCTGCAACAGAAGATTGTGTTGTTTTCATGTGAAGTCAAACATGTTCATTTATTTCCCTCAGCTGAACGTGTCGAGGGCGAACTGCAACAAGATCATCATGCTCTTCACTGACGGAGGAGAGGAAAGGGCGGAGGAGATATTTAAGAAATACAATCCAAAGCAAGCGGTAGGACTTTAAACACACGTTGTCCACAGAGGGGGGAGAGAAGAGTCTTTTCTTTTCATCGTTATCAGGTTTTTTACTAATTGATTCTTTTACATCTCACAGGTTCGAATCTTCACGTTTTCAGTCGGTCAACACAACTATGACAAAGGACCAATACAGTGGATGGCCTGTGCTAATAAAGGTAGGAGGGGCCATTAGAGCTCCACTTAAACACATACATCTTCTGCTGGATGAATATAAGTTTTTTTAAAAAGTACATTTTATCATTACTATTATACTTTACTTGATTTTTTATTTAGTAGTTTTTCTGATTTTTAACACAGTACAAAGGTCAAAGAGAATAATAAACTTGTTTTATAGAAAATAAGAAGAAGCAAACAGAATATCAAAGACAGAAAGCAAAAATAATACATTAACATTTAAATCAAGCACAGCTAATATAATAATAATACATCACAATTTTAAAGTAAATAGCACAAAGGAAAATAAGTAAATAGCTAAAACAATCGTTTAATAGCCATTTGGTAAGTAGAAGTATTGAGAGATGATTTAAAAGTTCAGGTGAACTGTTCCAGAGGTTCTGTCACCCTTGATTCTCGACCCAGAACCTCATCAGAACCTTTTCTCCGTGATGCTAAATCAAAATCCAGTCAGGTGCTGTTCAGTGGGCCTACAAATGATTTTTGTTAATTCTCTAACGCTGCTATAGAAGATCCCTTTAAATTCCCTGAGTTTGTTTTAGTCGTCCTGTATCTACACCTTATTCTTAACTAAATGGCCCAGTGTTTTCACAGTAAACTAATTCTGCCTTTGCGCTACATTAAAATGCTGCATTAATGGCCTCTTGCTAAACGTGATCTGATTTAAATGAACCTCGTGCTGTATTTTCATGTTGGAGGTTAAAACAAACGTATTTCTCTCCTCAGGTTATTACTACGAGATTCCCTCTATAGGAGCCATTAGGATCAACACACAGGTAAAACAAATACACTTCTCTAATGAACCATGAGCTGCTGCTGCTGCACTTTCCTTTCACATTTTAATTCTGTCTCACTGGAGCACGTGTGTCTTGTGCCCTCTTGTGGTTGAGTGGCTGTCGTGCAGGAAACTAAAACTCCAGGGTCTTTGTATTGTGCAGGAGTACCTGGATGTTCTGGGCAGACCCATGGTGAAGGCTGACCGGAGGGCCAAGCAGGTTCAGTGGACCAACGTGTACCTGGACGCGCTGGTGCGTTACATGTATTCACAGCAGATATACGGAGGTTTTGAAATGTAAAAGAATCCGTTTTCCCCGAATCTGTTCTCCGTCAGATGAAGGACTTCAGATAAGTCTCGTTCTGTTATTCGCCGTTTGCCATCCTGGTAAACTCAACTTCAACTCTGTTCCCCGTTGTGTTTGCGAAAGCACTGATTAACTTCCCCCCCCCCCATCAAAAAAACTGCTGCGCGAAGCCATTTTTTTTGTTGCTCTTAAGCCCCAGTCATGATTTACTTTTTTAAGAGGACGTCGTAGATAAGGAGGCATTCGGGGCGAACGCAGCCAAGCGGCTCGGTTGTTGTCATCAGTTTGCTGATAAGACGCTGTCAACGTTTGGGATCGGCGTCGACCTCGTCAGCACCAGAAAACGTCTCTGCCTTCTGTTAAAGAAAAGATCCTATTTCCAAGACGGAGCTGTTTTTTGGTTTTTCAAATGACCCGGTGACACTCGCGGGGATCTGTGGTTTACAGAGTTTTATTTCTATCATCGAGGATTCTGTGGATTTATGCCATGAGAAAATCCTCTGTATTCATGAATGTGTTGTGTGTTTGATCCTGCAGGAGCTCGGCCTGGTGATCACTGGAACTCTGCCTGTCTTCAACAAGACCAACACAGGCTCGAAGGTATTTAACAGCCAACTTTTAACGATACATTTATTGTAAATTACAACTTTTTTTGTATTTTATTCTTTGTTTGATAGTTTTTTTATTCATTTGCTCATCTTCCTTTTAATCTATCTTAACCTTTGCCAAGGAAAGGTCATGTTTTTACCCCTGCTGGTGACTTTTTTTTGTGTATAAGCAAGATTATGCAAAAACTACGAAATGGGTCCGGGAAGATTTTTTTTTTGGACACTTTCACCAATTTTTCAGGATAAATTTATGGTTCTTCATGAAAAAAGTCAGACGTTTTAAGATGACTGATGCCTACAAGTGCGATTTGGCGCAGTTTGATTGAATTGAAGGGAACTGTTGTTGGAGGTGTGAGCTCCACTGTCACTATAGATCTACCGACTACATTTCCTGACATACGCTTCAACCCCACGGGGCGCTTTGAGTCTGCCTGACGCGCCATATTGTTCCCAATTATCGTCTCATCCTCCGCTTTCATCCGCTGCTTTCTTGTGGCTCGTCCTCTGTTGGTCTCCCACACGCTTCCTCCACAGGAAGAGAATCTGGGGTGTCATAAAGCAGAAATCAAAATGAGATCAAACCTGCAGATCAGAGACGCGAATGATCCGGTAGCTAAGTGCTTCAAGATGAGTTTACATGTCTACTACCTCTGACTACCTCCGCTACGGTTGAAAGCAAGGCTGGAAATGCCTCGTCAGTGAGTCATGGCGTCTCCTCGGGCTTTTGGGAATGAGACTCACCAGATTTTTATTGAAATTTCCTTGAAATTGTTCAGAATGCACAGAGGGACTTGATTCATAGAGAAAGAACAACAGGACTCCTACGTGGGTCTTACACTCAGACTTTCTTTCTCTCTCTCTTTCACCATGGTGTCTTCTCAGAAATCACAGAACCAGCTCATCCTGGGGGTTATGGCTATTGATGTCTCGCTGGAGGACATCAAGAGACTCACGCCTCGGTTCACGGTAAGAGCACACACTGCAGAAACCTGCCTGTCGGTAGAGTTCATGGGTTCTTCCTGTCATTTCACCGCTGTCTTTCTTTCTTCCCTTTCTCCTGTAGTTTGGACCGAATGGTTACTACTTTGCCATCGACCCCAACGGATACGTGCTGCTCCACCCTAATCTCCAGCCGCTGGTAGGACACATCTCTCAACCATTTTTTTTTTTTTTTTACAACTTTTCGGCCTTTTGAACATTTAACAGCAACGGGTGTTGCACCAAAGATTAGAACAATATCATTAAGTTGCTTTAAGCCATTTGCTGAACATTAAAAGAGAAATATTCTGCTCATATTCAGGTTCATAACTTTAATTTGTTGTTAGTTGAAAAGCTCTACATGGGCTTATGTAATGAAAACATCACTTTCCTCAGACTGTCCATTGCTGCAGCTCCTCGTTTCAGCCTCTGTCTGAAACACCAGGTCGCCTGATAAATCCCAGTGTGCTCTGATTGGCCAGTTGGTCCACTCTGTTGTGATTGGTCAGCTTTATTCCAGCACTTGTCGGAAGTGTTGCCCTCTGCTCCCGTTTTACCTGCTTTGTCGGGCAGCGTGTCAGACTCGCCGCTAGGTACGCAGTATTTAAATGTGACATCATCATTGTGGTGAGTTATGGGTATTTAAAGAATACTGACGAGGCGTTCAGGAGCAGGGTTGGGCTTTTTAACTTTGCAGAACTTGTACATTCACCAAAAAACATATAACACACAAAAACAGAGAAGCATCTCCGTTTCCTTTAACTTTGAAGTCTCTTGCAGCCTATTGAGGTTTTAACATCCCGCTCAGATTCAGTATCTTTGTTTTTCAGCAACAGGATGTTGTTGTCTTTACGCTGCTTGTTGCGTTATTCTGCCGAACCTGCAGATATGATGTCAGTTTCTCTTCCTCTCTTTGACAAAAATCTCCATCATATGGCCCCGGGATGAGGATGTGGCAACATGTTTCCCATTGACCTTCGCTCACAGATGATTACAACATGCAGAAGTCCGAGTTACCAAACAGTCAGATCCACAACCTGTTCCCTCTTGGAGGTTGCATAACATCAGTGTGTTTTTGGAAACACATCATTAACTGCAGGTTTATTGCTCAGTTTTCATCCTTTGTACTACAAGGCCACAGATTGTGAGTTATTGAACGTCTTATGGATTAATTTCTTCCTAGTTGATTAATTGTTCCTGGTTTTGTTTTTCCGTGCAGACTGCCAAGTTCCATGAACCTGTAACGCTGGACTTCCTGGACGCAGAGATAGAGAACGAGATGAAAGTGGAGGTTTGGAAAATATTAGAATTTTCTATGAACCTGTGTCAGAATCGACATCACTGTAGTTTCTCCTCATAATACGTTGAATTTTTTTTTTTATTGTTCAACAGATGCGGAAAAAAATGATTGACGCACAAAAAGGGGATTACACGATGGCTACACTGGTGAAATCCCAAGACGAGGTGATTTTACAATGATCATAACAGTAATAAGTACGTCTGTGTACAAATGTACACGTGTGCTGATCAAAGTGTTTCCCTCACAGCGTTACATCGACCAGAACCACAGGACTTACAGCTACGCACCAGTGAAGGGAACAGATTACAGGTAAATATCATATTTTGAATATGTTTCAGGAAGTGATATTTCTTAACTTGTAAGAGGAACTGCAGAGGCCTTAGTTTGACTCACTTGGCAAATATAAATCAATATATTTATAATAGTAAATTAATCTCATTGGGACTAAGACTTGGCCAGCGACAGCCAGTGGCCGGAGGCTTCATACTTATTATTTATTATATTTATTTTTAGTGTTTTCCATCCGTCAGTTCGTACGTCTGCCACATTCTCGTGAACGCAATATCTGAAGAACGCCTTCAGGCTATTTCTTCAAATTTCGTACAAACATTGACTTGGACTCAGCGATGAGCTGATTAGATTATGTTTGCCACAGGTCAAAGGTCAAGGTCACGGTGGCCGCACAAGCACATTGTTTTTTGCCTTGTGAAAGTAATATCTCCGGAATGCCTCCAGGGAATCCATTTGAATTTGGGACAAACATTCACTTGAAATTGGATTTGATCTTGGCAGCCAAAGGTCAAGGGTCAAGGTCACGGTGGCCTCACAAAACATGTTTTTTATTTGTTTTTATTTGATATCTCAGGAACATTCAAGGGAACATTTGATCAGTTGTAACTTGGACTCAAAGATGAAGTGATTCGATGTCAGTGGTCATAAGGTCACGGTGACCTTCTGGGAATCTTAAGAAAACATTTATGCAGACTGAAACTGCACTGGATGGTGAAAGCATTCAGCCGCAAAGTTTCTCTCAAAACCAACACATGAATAATAAAAAGACATGAAAAGTTCCGTGCATAAGTAAACTCTGTTACGACAATTCTTCTGTATGAGATGTTTGTGTCTTTCTTGCGTCCCTCAGCCTGGCCCTGGTCCTCCCCGAGTACAGTATGCATTACATCCGGGCCACGATCGGTGACACAATCACCCAGGCTAAATGTAAGTTCCCCCGTAAATCAGTTCAAATCCCTTGTGGCATTATAGTAATAATATTCTGCAGTGTTGGGTGTAAAGTGATGTTAATGTTGTCCAGTGTCCGCTCTCCGTGTGAGGCTGAGAAATTCTCCGCTTATGGTTCCTATCCATCATTTACAGCAACCCCCTCCCACACACACACACACACACACACACACACACACACATATATACATATACATACACACCCACGTACAGCATGCCCTCGCCCCTTGTGTCGCCACGGTGACACACACCCTCAGTTGTGGTGCCGTTCAAAGTTTTTGACGCCAGACAGCGGGACGAGCGGCTCCAGTGTCGCCTTTCACACATATAGGACTCATCAATTCATTTACAGCCAAGTGTGTGTCAGTGTGTGTGTCTACAAGTGGGTATCTATGTGTGTGTCCGTGCTCAGTTCTATTGAATGAATACATATTGGATCAGAGGCTCCAGATGTGTCGCGCTGTCATGTCTCTTTTGAGGGTCTGTCTGTTCCCGCTAGTAAAAGATGTCATTGTCATAGTGTTACTCAAAGGACGGTTTTATTGTGTGTGTGTGTGGTTAATATGGAGCCATCCCTGGTTAGAGTCTGTCTTCCTTACGGTTTATATAGTTTACTTATAGTTTCCCATGTTTTGTATTAACTTAACATTGCATTTCGTACGTGTCAAAGGCGAACGTCCCACCTTTTATGCAGCTGTCAACGGCTCCTATTCCAAATAACTGTAGAAAATCAGTTGGCAGGGACTTAAAGCTTTCCTGACGGCGTAATCCATCACCGTCAAGGTTTCACCACCTCTATTTTTCCTGGAGGAGTCTCATTAATTGCGAGTTGGGAGCAGGGACAAGTTTTAGAAAACGATGTTTGTCGGTGCTTGGTGCTGGCTGCAGACCAGATGCGGTTATTGTTTTACAGTAAAGTTTAAAAAACGTTGCAGCGTCCTCGAACGCACCAACGCCAACGAAATTTACACCCGATCCAATTGGGGTGACAAAATGCATCATTTGAATCGCCGTTTAATCTAAAACTTAATGTATAGTTGATGCCATACATTTGTACACATACGATGACATTTCATGATCTTTGTAGAAAAACAGATGCTTGCACACAAAGTTGTTTATATTCCTGAAGAGAACTCTTTAATGATCTACGTGATCTCCATGGAAAACCTACTCTCATCACAACCTTAACCACCTCAGTGTGTAACCACAACCGAAACAAGTTAAGCTAAGATCATCCCACAATGTGACGGTGTAAACAGTTTCCCTGTCCTCAGATACACACCCACACAGCTCACCCTAGACGACCTGAAACACCCGGTGCATCTTCCACTGTTTGATGACCTCAACTTAAAGTTGAAGTCATCAAACCTTCTTTCCTCTCCTGCTCTCTTTTCCAACTCCCTGTTTTTCCTCTCCTCATCCTTTTTTCCCCTCCTCCCTCCTCAACTCTTGACCATCCCTGGTGTGTCGGACCCCCTGCAGCATTTTTGGGCAAGTATCCTCCTCTTGTGCTTTACCTCCTAACCCCCCTGTCGCCGTCTCCTAACTCTCAAACTACCTGCAGACGTTGGACGTTACTTCACGTCTGACCTGCTTCATCAAACACTCGCAAGACACAGAAGCATCTTTGTTTTATTTGCCTGTTTTCCTCATTAAATGGCTTCTAATGACAATTCTGTTATCCCGAATCGGCGTCTGCTCTTAGAAGCAGCGCTTCGCATGCGATGCGTGCCCACACAGCGCGTTGCAGACAGGGTGTGAATGTCTGCGTGTGCACGTATGTGTTTAACCCCCACCTGTTCAAATGGCCCTCAGATGTGGTTTTGGCACTGATCCACTCCTGCAGAGGGAAGAAATGAGGACAGGATGTTTGTGTTGTTTAAAGTTGAAGCCATAAAGGAGAAAGCTGCGGGTCTGCTCCCAGAATCTGAGGCTTTTTTTCTTTGTTTTATTTACTCATTTATTTATTTACTTTGACTCACTTTGAGTTTCACAGGCCTGTTAAATAAAAGACAGGGTCCAGCCTAATTCACTAACCGTCATCTCCTCTGCCTGTCCTCCTGTGTGCTGTGTCATCATCTCCATCTTGTTTGTTGGCATCGACATCTCAATCTCCACAAAACACGGCTAAGCTCTTGTGGTTTGTCTGAAAACCGCAGCAATGACTCGTGTCTGTTTTCTACTTTTCCAGAGAGGGAATATAAATGTCAGTTTTAAAAACCTCCAATGCTCCACTTTCTCCATTTTCTTATTTGTCATGCATTTAAGCCGCTCCGGGTTCTTGTCTTGCATGTTTCTATTTGTGAGATTGATTCCTGCTGGAACCCGTTCACAGCTTGGACGGATTGTTGGACGTAGCTGCATGTCTTAGATATTTCCCTGACTCAGTCGTTCGCGGAGGAAAAAAAAAAACTCCAAAAAAGATCTGGCAGGAATGTCATCATCGGTGCAAAGAGGCATGCGAGAGCACAGAAAATGCATGCAGCCGTCACTCCCTAAATCTCCCTGCGATCCATCATTATGAGATGCCGCGTTGGATTAATAAGTCGGGGGGCCAGATATCAAAGCAAAACCACATGGGTGCAATTATTTCCCAATCATGGCCACCGAAGAGGACAAGGGGGTAGCCCCATGTCGTCATGAGAAATGCTGCTGTACTGTATAATCAACTGTCGACACAATGTGCTTTGGAGAATGTCAAAGAAACGTCAGGGTTATGAGCCGCGGTTAATCCCCGTCAGTTCATTCTGATGCGAAAGACATCGCTGAATTACAAGAAGAATGCTAATACCACCGCTAAGAACACGTCTACATCGTCACGTTGAACACGTGTGACCACATCGTAAGCCGCTCTGTCTGTTCTCCATTCGGCACCGACTCCATTTCCATCCAAAGGTCTTCTGTTTGGAATGCAATATTTCTATTCTGGAGTCGCTCTGTGAATAAAATATTGTGTCACCTTTGACCCCTGTGGTTTTACCCTGTCCTTCTTTCTCTCCCCCTCCCCTCTCTCTTTTCCCCTCTCGTCTTTAACCTCCCCCGGGGGATGATTCTCTCGTTCGCTCACTTTCTCTCTGCTGGGATTTTTTCCACTCCAGGGAAAAATGGCAAGTATTTTATGTTTTTCCTCCTTTACTTTCATCTCCCTCCTCTTGTTCTCGAGCCTTGTAGGTCCTTTACCCAGAAAGAGTAGAAATGGGCTCAATTTTAGCTTTGATTTGTCCATTTTATTAGTTTGGTGGTTTATCATTTTCATATTTTGGCTTTGTGGCTAAATATCTTAATCTTAGGACAAGAAGGAGGAACGTGGTGTTAAATTCATGGATCCATGGCCCCTGATATTTGTTCGGCTCATTTTCAGTTGTTCTTTTTTTTGTGCGTTGTTAAATATTCCCGATCTCCTCTGTATACAATCCCTCTTTCACCGTAATATTAAACTGTCGGATTCTGACCTGTGTGAGGACGGGAACTCATAATATTTTGTCCCTTTCACCAGTTTCTGAGAGCCTGCTCGCCGACAAGTTTGATGAATATGGCTACACGTTCATCGCTCCGAGGTGAGTTGACGTGTCGTTTATTTGGTTTAGATTTTCTGAATGATTTCGTAACGTTATGACGCAGCACAGAGGCTCCTTTCTCCCCCCCCCCCACCCCGCAGGATGTACTGTAAGGATTTAAAACCACCCGACAAGAACACAAACAACACGGAGTTCCTGATGGAGTTCAACAACTACATCGACACAAAGACTCCAAACAACCCCATGTGTGAGTATTGAAGAGCAGTTCTTCACCTTGAAAAACTCCCGCCGCCGTCAACTGTGACATTTTCATTGAGAATAAAAAGCTTTTACACTGGATCTGCAGCAATAAGACATCATTCTCACTACAGACTTTACGGTATTTGGTGTTGTATGTATATGTGAATGAGCTTCAACCATCTGGCTTGGCATTAAGGTGTGCACTGAGCATTTAATGGAAGAGCGCCAAACCCCAAACCTATTCCCAGAGGTCTCCCTTCCCAGTGAAATACAGGTCTGGCTGGATGGTTTGGTGTGCATGAGCAGGCAAAGCTTTGTAATGTGGAGCCCCTGAGTTCGTGTTACCCATTTGACGCTAACTCTAAAAGTCTGACCATCACACGCCTCGGTGCACATGTGTGAGGTACGGCGGCTTAGATGTGACACGCACACACACACACACACACACACACACACACACACACACACACACACACACACACACACACACACACACACACACACAATATTCACCAGCAATATTCCTTCCACACCCCGCCTACAGCCGCTCGACCTCATCCAATTACTGTGTGTTTGTGAGAAAGAGCAGGACACGTCAAGCCAAGACGGCGAGCGGAGCAATAAAACACAAATCAGGCCGGTGGACCTTCTCCCAAGCATCTGACCAACGCATTAACATCCTTGGCATTTTCTTGCCTAAACTCATAGATGTGCATCACCCCCATATTTCTGCCTACTAATACAATAGGTCCCCAGATATTTATAAAAGTCCCTTTATTGTGTCCCCTAGCATAATTTGATGGTTCGGATTTAGGAACTCACTTCAAACACACACTCGACATGATCACTGCAATAAAACTTTTCACCCAATTGAAATATTACTCTCACCGTTATTAGCTGCGAGTTTAATGGAGTCCACAGGGAGTGCAGAGAGAGAGAGAGAGAGAGAGAGAGAGAGAGAGAGAGAGAGAGAGAGAGAGAGAGAGAGAGAGAGAGAGAGAGAGAGAGAGAGGAGTCTGGCCCCGGTGGACTTTTGGCAGCTCGAGTATCGTTACACGCTTTACTTGGTTAAAGCCACTGCAGTGGCGAAGAAGTTGAAGTACATTAGGAATTCCTGGGCTGCCTTCAATAAAAGATCCCTAATGAAAACCACTGCACAAAGGGGGTGGAGGTGTAGGGGTGCGGGATAAAGTGTTACACCAGCTGTTTTCTCTGATGTGTGTGGTGTGTCATAAATGTTGGAGGAGGTGGTGGAGGTGTATCGACGAGCCTCAACCCTAATGGACTGGAGCGGATCGTCCGAGTGTTCAAAGAGGCCGGCGCGGCCCAAAGTGGGCGAGCGGCTTTTTATCGCTCCGTTTCGTTCGTCATGTGGTCGTGTCGGACGTCTCGGAATGCAGTTTGGTCACACCTGTATCAACCCACCGGCCTACACCTTGGTGGCATCAAATAACATTTGATTTATAGCTTTCTATGAAATTCAAATTTCATAGTGAGGTGTCATCTTTTACCTTCTTTCCCAAAAACAATCACCTCTCAGATTTGCTCAACCGTGTTATTGCAACTTTGCATTTGGACCTTGTAGGGGCTTGACAATGTAGCCATATATCATTTAAAGCTTATGGGAATTTCTTTAAATTAAATTCAAATGTTCAAATGAAGTCATTGGAATTTTATGGGTCAAATGTCAGGTTGCTGTGACCTTACGAATCACGTGCTGGGTCTTATGAACGCAACATTTCCAGAACACCTCCAGGGAATTCTTTCACATTTGTTTGGCTGGACTCACAGATGAACTGAGTGGATTTTGGTGGTCAACGGTCCAAGATCCAGATCACAGTGGCCTCACCAAACGTGACTTTGGCTTCTTGAACATGATATCTCAAGTCTGTGTTTAGGGAAATTTATCAACTTTTGACCAGTTGTCACTTGGACTCAAACGCTAATTGATTCGATTTCCGTGGTGAAAGGTTATGTTTACGGTGACGTGTGTAAATAAAAGAGTACGTAGAATGAACCCACACCGGCTAAGATCATTCTTATTTTTATTTTTACAAAATCTGATGTCTCACAGATAAAAGACGGAACATTTCAACACACCCTCAGCAATTTCTGACACGTCAGCAGACACACAAATTTGGCACTGAAAGATAACATGCTGACTTTCTATTTTGCCCCCTAGGTAATGTGGAGCTGGTGAACAGACTGCTCTTGGATGCGGGCATAACCTCAGATCTGATTAAGCTTTGGAAACAAAATGAGCTGCCGTAAGTGCCGCGTCTGTGTTTTGCCAACGTC